>NC_142066.1:26274956-26578914 GCF_059756535.1 Pantherophis guttatus
AAAAGGTGATCACATGACCCTGGGACTCTGCAATGTCATAAATATGAGTCAGTTGTCAGGTGTTCGAATTGTGATCATGTGACGATGGGGATCCTGCAATGGTCATAAATCACTTTTTTCAGTGCTGTTGTAATTTAGAACGATCACTAAATGAAGTGTTGCAAGTTGAGGACTACCTATGCTTGGACAATGTTGTGGGATTCTAGCCATTTTAATTTTTTTTTATTACGGTATTTTAATGTTGAAGGGTGTCTTCCCTCCTGAGGTTTAATGGACACCTCAGGGCTAATCACTAACCTAAATCTAAGTATTGGTGGGGCTACAGAACTGCTTTGAAACCTATTGCTGAAGGGAAGGAAAAAAGGGAATTATTGAATTTTCTCTGTTCAAAACAAGTCATTTCATTTTGTTTGGGTGCAGGTACTACCGCAATACTCATGGTGTCATCATTGTTTACGATGTGACGAATGCCGAGTCCTTTGTTAATGTCAAACGTTGGCTGCATGAGATTGGGCAAAACTGTGACAATGTGTGCAAGATTTTGGGTGAGTGGTTTTGTTACCAACTTGTCTTCCCCTCATCTTTCAGTTCAGTGGCCATTGGCCAAGGTTGTGAGTCTTTGTGATTCTATCACATTAGATTGGAACCTGATCAGGGTAATAGAAATACAAGAGATTTTTTCAATAGTTCTTATTCGTACCGGAAAAAGAGAAAGTGGATTGTGTATACTTCATGATGTCCTGCTTGTTTCTCGGGGAGTGAGATATTTTTCTTATTACAGGAATATCCAGCCTAGAAAAGTATATTCAGATGCATTGAGGTATCAGCCTATTCACATGTTTACAATTGCTTAATTCTTCTTGGTTGCTCTAGAAACAAACATAACTCCAGAGATATCTCCTTGAAGGTTGGCTGGGGAAACCTGATACGAGTCTTTATTTATTTATTGGAATAGTAGCATTGAATGTGAGGAAATTATTTGAGCTGCTAGGGTTGCATCTAGGAACAGGCAGGTGCTATTGTGCTTCCATCCTCCTTGCATTTCAGATTATGAAGTGCTGATTTGGGCCATTTGAACAAGATTTTGTTTGGGGAAAAGTATTCTACCATGGCTTTGTACGTCCTTCCTCAACGGGGAATGTTCCAGCTACTTTATGTTGGAATTACAACTCCCACAGTCCTCAACAACCATGCTAGTTAGGGCTTCTGTAGGCTCTGTGTATTGTTTGTAGCGATAGGAAGAATAATATACTGAGATACTTTGCAGAGTGATATCATAGTGGGTCTGAGGATTGAAGATAAACTGCTAGATCTAGAGATCCACTAGCTAATGCTTGGCCGAAACTAATCAACTGAACATTTGTCACATGCCTTTCACTTTGATATGAGTGATGGCTTATGACAAAAAAGCATTGTGGCTTACTGACTGCGGGACAATTCTTTCTTTATCTAACCTTATATGCTGCCAACTATGGAAATCTCTCAGCGGGTTTATAAAAGGGTAAAATAAAAATTCAGCTGAGACATTGACATAGAACTAAACACAATGATTGGGATTCCTAGAGAAGGAAAGTGATAGGAATTCATTGTATTTTTATCTCGCCATTCCCTAAAAACTCAACTGTAACAAAGATGAATATATTGCTTATAGAAAATCAATCTCAACAAAATTAAAGCTAGGGGTTTTTTTTAAATTGCATCGAGCTGCTTGGCTTTATCCAAGAGATAAAGAACTAATGGATCATCTGTTGTGGATTAGAAAACCAAGTAAATATGGAACTTTGGCTTTGCCTGCTGCAAAAAAGGAGAGACCTTAGCTGGGATTAATTCTTGCTTTGTTTGCTGTATTGTTCTCTGGTGAGCCAAACCAAAACTCAGTGTTTGTAGATCATTTGATGAAACTATGAATGGCTTGTTACCACAGCCACTCTAGTGAGTGAGAAGGCAGATTTCTTAATGAGTCACTCTTCCATCTTAAGCAGAATTATCCTCTTTAGTGTCTTTCCTCCAAAGTGTAAGACAGAGAACGTATTGTTTGACATTATCTGTTTACCTGTGACCTTTAAAATGGGAGACATCAACATTGGGGCATCTATTTGGACAACATATGCTGTGCTACTGAAGTATGTCTTTGTGATGAAATCCTTTTACCCACATACAAAAAGAAAACCAACCGCCCCCCCTCAGAAGTCAATTAAAAGGAGCCAGGTTGAGCTGCACAAGATTAGGGGGAGGAATTTAACTTCACGATTGTCTAATTAGTCTTAAGATGTGTTCAGTTCAAAATGAAGACAGTGTGCCCGAATTATCTACTTGTGCAGAATGTATCATATAATATACAGTATGAAAGGATTTGGATTGTTTTCCTTGCTCTAATTTTCCTCTTCTCCAATCCCCTCAAACCAGTGGGTAATAAATGTGAGGACCTGTCACGGAAACAAGTAGAGACCGCTGATGCCCGGCGGTTCAGTGAGCAAATGGGAGTGCGGCTTTTTGAGACCAGTGCTAAGGAGAACCTCAATGTTGAAGAGGTATTGGAAGAGGTGGTTAGGAGGGCAAAGGTGGGAAGGGAAACAGAGGCCTTCAGTGCTTCAAGAGGGGATGGATGGATGGAGCTTTGGGCTGGGGAAAAAAAAACCTGGTAAGAAGGTTGTTCAGTTCCCTTCCCCTTGTACGTTTCATCCATAGATGTTCAATGCCATCACCACCATGGTGCTCCGAACGAAACAGGAAAACCTGGCACGGCGGCAACAGCAGAACGAGGTTGTCAAAATCAACAAGCCCAAAAAGAAGCCTTCGGTCAAGAAATGCTGCTGAAGGGGCAGCCCCTATAGATGCCTCTTCCTTCTGGAGGAGGGTGTATGAACTGTGGGGAATTGTGTGGGTGAAAATCATAGCTCATATGATGTTGGGGAGAAGGCTTCTGGATCTTGGTCAGAAGGGCAGGAGAACCAGTATGAATCCTCCTAGCCCTAGAATTTTCCTGTTCTCCTTCGCTGGGAAAATTTGAGTTGTGGGGATAGAAACACAAATTGAAGCATTGCGTTCCCTGCCTGCTGATAGGTTGGGGGTGGGTGGGAGTTGTAGGTTGTGCTTACAGAAAGGGGGGTGGGTGGGAAGTACCAAGCAGCATTTTAAAAAAAAAGACTACTGAAACAGATAATTAAGGTGAATAAAATAAAGAGGATGTGGGGCATAGCTGAGCCCAAGGAAATTGTTCTTCTCCCCATAACTGAAAAAAAGCCTTTCTCTACAACTTTGCTTACTCATTGTATTTTATTTCTTCACTTGTGGTCTGATAGCTAGAATACAACCAGTGTTCAAATTTAAGTCACAGTAAGAAGGCTGCAGGATGAGGGAGAAGGTGGGCATTAGATTATTTTGGAGCAAGCTCTTTCATGCTCTGGAGCTGTGCCTCAGTTTAAATAATAATAGAAGGAAATGAAAGAAACACAAGTAAATGTGTCAGAATTTCCCAGCCGATAGTATTGGGAGTTTTCCTTCTCATCTCTCTTTAGGCTTGCTCTGATTACCCTAGGTAGGAATGGTTTAGGACCAAGCTGCATTGCTCTTTTCTTAGAATTTGGAGAGTTTTCTATCTCTTCATTAGCCCTGTCCTTCAATCCAGATGTTGGGAGAAAATAGCCAACTGTCCACGTCTTGAGTTTGAAAAAGGACTTCATAACCTTTGCAGCTATAATTGGGGTACCATTCTGTCATTCCGGTTTACCTCCAGAAACTGAGGAATAAAATAAGAATAAACTTTAATATAGGAATATGAAATGATGTCCGGATTCAGTTGATAAGTTGCCAATTATGATTCCCAACTTTGAGGTATTACAGACAGAAACTCTGTCCCCTTTCAACATTGGGACCCTCTGTGCAATTTATTTGCTTCATTAATTATTTTATATACACCCTGTAGATAACTAAAACATCTCATTTTAACTCACTGCTAATGGCATCAGATTTGTTAAGGATATACCACTATTCAATAAAGACATTTAGATATAAAAACAATTCTGCTTCTTTTATTTCCCTGTTACACCCACTCTCTAGGTACCAATAGGAAGAGTTCATCATAATGCCAGCTCCTCTCAAATAACATTTGGCAGTCTAAAAGTGTCGAGTTCTCTTTATCGGAAGCAAAAAGTCAAGAATAAAAACTTACAATTCTTCCAACTTTGATGGACATTAAAAATCTGACTTCAGTGCTAATAAAGTATAAAAGAAGTGGTTAGAATGCTCATTTAACATTTAAAAGTATATTACAATGTCCTGGGAACTATTTGCTGATTGCTTATTGAAAGAGAAAATATAGTGAGGTGTGTGTATGTGTGTGTATGACTTAGTTGCAGATATACTGTACATTATGTGGATGGAAGAGAAAGGATCAGATTATTGCAGCTGGCTGAAAATGACGAATGCCACCATGGTGGAATAAAATATTTTTGTGAAATATTTATACTGACTGGATAAAGGTGCTTTTTGTTGAAAGACACAGCCAGACAGAGAAGTGAATTTGATTTCAAAGGGAAGTAAAATTGGGGTTGTTGATTCATATTTCCATTTCCTCTTGGTTTGCCACTGCTTCTAGATGGGGCTGGACCGATGAGGGAGCTATCAGTGTCCTGATGGTGTGCAAGAGGGACTTACTGTGTGGGCTCCACAGGACAACTTCGGTACAAGGATTCCTGTGAAAATGAGGGAGGAAGCTGATTAACTGTTCATCCATTTTCCTTGTTACACCTTCCTTCCTTCCTATAGGTAACCTTTGACCTACGACTGTAATGGAGCCTGCTCATTATGGTCACAAGTGATGATAGCTATTAAGCAAAATGGTCTCACTTAACAATTCCCACCCCCTGGTGTCTCTCATAACTTTGAATGGCCACTAAGTGGCTGGTCGTTAAGCAAGGACTGCCTGTACTTTGTTAATACTCACAGAGAAAGAAACATTTCTTCAGGGGCAATGCTGCTTCCTTCGAGTCCTAACGAGAAGGAAGATGGCACCAGCATAGGGCAGTCTCCCATCATGAATTCACCGTCTACAATGACTGTGGTCAGCTCTTCTTCTGTAGAGTTGGTTTCTTCACTTGCCCCATCTTGAGATAGCCTGAGACGGAGAAAGCCTTATGTGAGGAAGTCATAATATTTTGCATCCCTGAACCCACTTTTTTAAAAAGCACAAAACTGCCATGCTTTCTGGTACCTCCGTTGTAACTCTTTCAACTGTGTGTATGCCTGCTGCCATCTGGGGTTTTCACTGTGAACAGGGAAACCGTTAGAACTGTAGATGTGGTCGTTGTCCAGGCTAAGGGAGTTAAAACGGGCAGCCATCTTCTCCTCTGACAGAAAATGTTTAGAGCTGGGTTCCCTGTTAAGGTACAGAAAGCAGTGACAATTCAGCCTCCTTAATAAAATCCTAGTTAGAATCGAGTAGTGCCAAGCTCATCATAGTTAAACTAACATGCCCCTTAGGGGAGGTGGCACTTCATTAGAAACATTTTGGAAAGTTTCTGCAAACAGGAGGACCTCCAAAACACAAGATGATCCTTTATACAGCATCTCTAATAATTTATGTGGCTGCACCATACTTAGTTATGTTATCAAGAATGTCTACACCATGACAGCATGAGAAGGTTCCAGTGTGATAGAAAGCAACATGAAAGGGCAAGCTTAATTACAGCTTATTATTTGAGAGCTTGGTTACTGCTATTGCTTAGATAGTCTTGTAAACATACAGTGGCTTAACATCTACACCTCTGAACAAAAACTTAGATTTTCCCAGAATAAGCCATCAAGTGCAACCTATATACCCAAAAATATGGAATACAAAAATGGATTGGGGCATTTTTTTTTTTTTTTTGGTCAATGCCTTTCTTAGCTGTAGCTCTCATTTTCCTCCACACTTAACTGATCTTTGCTTTCCAGGTGTCGCTTGAAAGCAAGGGATACTGACTGGCACCTAAAAAAAGAAACGAGACATCATTCTTAGTTATTTTTGTGCCACTAACATATCCTTAAAATAAAATATGAATAGCTTTTAGACGTATACTACCATATTTTTTGGAGTATAAGATGCACCTTTCCCCCCTAAAAGGGGGTGAAAATTTAGGTATGTCTTATACACCGAATGTAGCCCCACTCACCCACTGGCCCTCACCCTTTGGCCTCTGCCTCACAGCAGTGACCTCCTTGCAAGCAAACAGAAAGAAAAAACAGCTTCTTTCAGCTTCAGCACAGGCTAATTAGCACAAGTTGATTGGATAGGCCTCCCGACACTCAGCTGATTTGCTCTCAGCTGTTTTGCACAGGGCTCTGCTGCTTGCTGCAAAGAGGTAAATTGCTGGAGCAGATTTTTTTTCCCCTTGTGCTAATCAAGCTATGATGAAAATGAAAGTAAAGCAGGCTGTTTGCGGTAACGAGGCAAAATTGCGCAGAGGCAGAGGGAGATTTCTTTTTCTTCTTTTCCTCACCAAGAAAGGTAGGTGCGTCTTATACTCCAGTGCATCTTATACTCTGAAAAATACGGTACTTCATAAAGCTTTACAGCACTCTGAACAGTTTACAGTGTCAGTATATTGCCCCCAATAATCTGGGTCCTCATTTTACCAACTTCGAAAGGATGGAAGGCTGAGTCAACTTTGAGACAGTGAGAATTGAACTCCAGGTTGTAGGCAGAGTTAGTCTGCAATACTGCATTCTAGCAACTGTGTCGCCACCACAGCTCATAAACAGAAGAAGATTCCTGATGCTCCCTGGCAGATTCCCACCTTACTGCCTTTGAAAACCCTAAGATTCAAAACCTTCCCTTTGGTATCAATTTTATGTTACTTTGTTATCCACTCCTAAGCCCTTCACAATTTAGGTACAGAATTTTTGAAATATTTGCCAACCTGTTTATTGTCACACTTCATTATTTCAGCAGCAGACAAAACTCTTGGCCAAGCTTTTGTTATCTTTTATGATTTAACTATCGGGTGCTGCTCAATAAATGATTTTACTGTTTAACTGAGCTGTGCTTTTTAAATGTTTTTGTAAAGAAGGCAGATTATATGCCACCAAATTGGCATCGACTATTTGTAAACAGATTTTATCTAAGAGTAATGCATATTAGGGTGCTACTCAAAAATACTACTAAATATCCAAATAAAACTGCTGATATATAGCCTATTGTTGCCTTCTTTGCCTCAGCCCCCTTCATCATTTTTCGTTTGAAGCAGAGCTGGGCATTTTATGGGGCCCCTGGACCACATCCGGCCCTTTGGCTGTTCCTGTCAGGCATGAGGTTGATTGGAAATTAGAAATCAAATGTAAATAAGTGTATGGCCTTACTGGTTCAGCCCTCCCCAAGACTTCCAGTTTTTCATGTGGTCCTTTGGGAAAACTAATTGCCCAGACCTGCTTTGAAAGAAGTTGAGCAACAGAGCCTCTAGCATGCTCTATTAACATCTTTTCAGATGCTTCAGCAGTAGTCACATGGCCTACTGGGTGAATAAATGCCAGATGGATGAATTTTCCTCTATCCCAAATCTACAGAATCTGTTTATATTAATCTGAAAGCCTCACAGCATATGGTTACCGATACCTTTTTACACTCCTGAAATTCACCAATCTGTGTCTGGGTTTCATCCGTGGAATTGTGCATGGCACATCGCGTTCCCAGCTTGGGATGATGTTGTGGCTACAGCCCATATTCCTTGACAACACAGAGCAGTGCAAAAAATGCCCAGAAGAAACAGCTGATGGTGATCCTGGGCTTATTGTAGGATTCATCTGTGAATTAAAGCAAAAGAAAAGTTAAAAAGAATCCATTTTCCAACAGAGATGTAAATGTCTTGAATGGGTATCATGTTGAATTTGAGAACTTCTGAAAAGGAAGAGTTAGTCAGAACTAAGTAGCATTTGTTTTTATTTTTTTATATGTAGCTTTATTAAATTTCAAAAAACAAAAAAATTTAACATAAAAGGAATAGGAGAAGAAATAAAAGGGAACGATTAAAATGTGGCAAAAATATATCAAACAAATATATAGAAAAGCAACCTTCAATATTTTTCAGTACAATTATAAACTACAGCAACCTCCAAGTTAAAATAAATAATATCTATACTTAAAAGCCTTTAAAATATTAATAATCAATAAACCTGGGTAGCTTTTGTATGGAAGATTTCTAGGAAACCCAAGGCTGTTGGCTAGACTGAGAATTTCAAAAAGTATTTTTTAAAAAAGCAAACTTTTTTATTGGGTCCCAAAAATCTACATGAGGCATTTATCAGCTGAGCTGAGCTAAGCTCTGCTAAAACGTATTTCATTTTTTTTAATAGTAGCAGAGTACAAGAAACCATAGAGAATGCTTAGCTGCATACTACAACCACAATTGAGCCCACAATTTCCATTGGTAAGCAAGACAAGTGAATTATGTGAATTTTGTCCCACTTTACAATTGCCAGTTAAGTGAATCTCTGCAATTAAGTTAGTAATATGGTTGTTAAATGAATCTGGTTTCCCCATTGACTTTACCTGTCAGAATGTCACAAAAGGTAATCACATGACCCCAGGACACTGCAACCATCATAAATACATGACCGTTGCCAAGCGGCTGAATTTTGATTATGTGACCAACAGTGGGTGTCACTTTTTTCAGTGCCATTGTAACTTCGAACAGTCACTAAACAAATAGCTGTAAATCGAGGACTACCTGTATAATAAACATATACCCTTGGGGAAAATAAAGGACAAATATTTTTTAAAAATGGGGAAATTAGGAAGAGATTAATAAGAATAAAAATGTTTATAACTTTGTTTTACAAGGGAAAATTCAAGAACCAAAACCATGAAAAACTTTGCAAAATCGCATATTCTTAATAATAAATACTCCAAATCAAATAATTTATATGCAAAAAGGCAATTAAAAATGAGCCATCGGCATACAAATTATTTGATTTGTAGTATTTTTATTGGAATATGTGGTTTTGCAAAGTTTTCCTCGGTTTTGCTCTTGAATGTTCCTTTGTAAAATACTGTAAACATTGCATTTTATTATTATTTTTTACAAAGCAAGCGCCTTGATTTTCAGAGCTCTGGGAAATTTAAGCTTCTGATCACAATCGATGTCGCTAAAGAAAAACACCTCACAACTTCTTATACGGGGGATGAAGGATTACAAGGATCAGAGGGGATTTCCTTAACCTTCCAGGCCCCTTCAGGATAAGACAAATTCACTTTGACCGGACTTCGCTTTGCTGACAACAGGCCAGCCTGTACATCGTGGAATTAAAAAAAAAAAAAAATTAAGTTCCCAGCAAGCTTTGCGCCCTTTGGCAGCCATTTTAGAGGACATTCCCGACGCCTTATAGCGCGCAATGAAGAAATTCGAATCCCAGCATGCCTTGCGCTGGGCTAATAAAGCCGCCACTAGCCGAGGTGGCGTGACCATCATCACAGGAAAGGGCGTGGCTCTTCTCTGAAGGTGGGGTAAGATAACCGGTTGGTCCTTTGCACATGCGCGCTGTGGAGAAGAAATTGAGCCACTAGCAACGGTCAGTGCACGCGCACGCTGCCGGGTGGGAGGCGGGGAATGAAAGAGGCTAGAGTGCGGACCGGACGGTAGGATGTGCGCATGCTCTATTCCATTGCAGATTGACTAAGAAGAAATACGATTCTTACCGTCCTTACCGTTATTTCTCACGCTGGTCCCACAATAACGCACCACAGCCAGACGGGAAAACTAGACGCGCCACAATCATCACGTGACGAGAAGTGATGTTTTAAATGTCAGGGATTGTGGGAAGTGTAGTTCCCCAATAACCAGCAGGCTGAAACGAGGAATCCCGTCATACTTCGGGTTTTGCGTTCGGATCTTCTCTATCTTCGTTTAACCATAGAGGTGCTGAATTGATGACTCGCGCCCCCTACCGTCTGCTTTTTCCCAACTTGGAAATGAATGGATCTCAAACTTATCAGACTCGCAGGGATAGATGGGAGTTATAGTTCAGCATAGGTGAAAGCTGATTGATTAAATAGATTAAAATGCAAAGCGTGTTTCCCACCATTTGGGCCGGGAATGAAATTTGGAAAGGAGTAACTAAATTTAACATGTACTATACTTTACATCGCCTTTTTTCATCTACCCTATGGCAATTTTAAGATATGTGGACTTCATCTCCCAGGATTCCCTAGCCATTATGCTAGCTGGAGACTTCTGGGAGTTGAAATCCCCACCGCATAAAATTGTCAAGGGTTGAGAAATATTGCTTCAAGCAGTTTATTTTTTGTTGCAGAGTGGTTTCTATTTTACCCATTTATGTCCTTAATTATTTTAATCAGGATCTTTTTGAGAATTCCATATGAATATTTATATCCAACCTTTTTGTGATAAAAAAATCAAATGTGAGGTATAAATATATCCCTTGCAACAAAATCAGAAACAAATAGCAATTAAGGAGACATAGCAACAAAGCAGATAAAATGAAATGAAATCACCGCAGAATGAAACTCAATTGCTGCTTATTGATCACATCAGCTGGTATTGAATCCAGTTTGTTTCCAGTAGCGTTATATTAGAGTGGAGACTACTGCCAGTCTATCTTCTGCAGTCATCCCAAGAGGATCTGCTGAATATACAAGTAGTCCTCGAGTTACAACCATAATGGAGCCTGCCCATTGTAGTCGTAAGTCTTAATGGTTGATTTTATAATGTTTTGTGTGGTGGTTATTAAGTGAACCATTGGTTTGGATGCTGCTGTGGTGAAAACTGAAAGTTACTGGTTTTCAGCAAAACATCATAAAATACAGCAATGTGACTTTGGGACGCTGCAAAATGGCCATACATTAAGCCATGTTGCTGAATGTCTAAAGTGCAGTCATATGATTGCCGGGAGGTAATTATCAGAATTTCGGATCTGGATCATAAGTTCCCTTTTTTGAGTTGGGTTGTAACTTCAAATATTGCTAATGTCGTAAGTTGAGGACTACATATACAAGGCTGGTGGGGAAGGCTTTTGCTTTTCTACTTTATCTCCCTGTCAGGAAATTGCAAATTTATTACAGATTTTCTTTGGTGGTTTTTTTTTTTTAATAGCTTACTTCATTGTGAATGATAGTGCAGTGAATGTTGATTTTTGTAATTGTTGCCTCTCTTTCGATTCCTCCAAAGCTTTCCACCCTGGAGAAGCTCATTGATGTCTTTCTTTGGGATTTATTTATTTATTTGGAGTATGGCATATCATACATGGAGTAGCAATATAAATTAACATTTCAACTAGATTAGTAGAACCCAATAAAATATAACTGTCAAAAAGATCTACTTTCAAATATCAATGTCTAGGCCATCTAACTATTGAAGAAGAGCATTGTTTATATTAAAAAAATCATTTACTAGACCGGTATATGCCCCCAACTTAGTCGGACACGATTTCTTTGAGATTTCATTGAGGCTCAGGGAGCATCCTAGGCTGTAGAAGGCTGGAAAGATGACTCTGCGGTGAAAGGCAGTTCACACACACACACACACACACACACACACACGAGTATGGGGTGGCCAACTTGTACAAGTGCAAGAACACAATCCCTTCTACTCATGAATATTCACTGAAATTATGCTTTGAAATAAATGCGGGAAGTGAATTTTGTCATAATGAAGGAGAATTGGTAAGGGAAAATGCAGGGCAAATTTTCTGAACAGTTGTTTGTGCTGGTCTCAAAAGAGTCAGAGTTAAACCTCCTATTGTTGTGGGTAAAAAGACTATTCTGTACTTAAAAATCTGGTTGCTACTTAAAATACCCACAAAGAACTTCTCTGGATGCAGCCTAAATGGACCTCTGCTTTATCAACACAGTTCCCTCACACCCTGGACATAAACTGTTTCAACTTCTTCCTTCAAGACGACACTAGAGCATTGCACGCCCAAACAACTAGACACAAGGACAATTTTTCCCCCATGCCATCACTCTGTTAAACAACTAATTCCCACAACACTGTCAAATTACCTAGTAGGGCTGCATTATTATTATCCTTCTCATTTTTTCTGTTATCTATTCCTTATCTTCTTATGCCTATAACTTTGTTGCTTGTATCTTAAGATTTCTATTGTTTTATTTAGTATCCTAGTATGATTTATGTTGATTGCTTATTTAGTATCCTATGACTATCACTCAGTGTTGTATCTTATGATTTGTGATGAATGTTTTTTATGATTATGATCATGATTCATCACTTGTTGCTTGTATGTACACTGACAGCATATGCACCAAAGACAAAATTCCTTGTGTGTCCAATCACACTTGACCAATAAAGAATTCTATTCTATTCTTTATTTTTTTTCTCTTTGCCAGATGGACATTCAACGATCTCTTGAGCTCTTGCACATGACCATATACACTCAAAGTGTCTCACCTTGTGGCAGATATTTAGCAGCCGGAAACAACTATGGAGAAATTGCCGTATTCAGGTATTTGGATGTAACTTATCACTAGCTATGCTTTATTTATTAGTTTTTTTTAAAAAAAAATAGCAAGTCCATCTTTGGGTTAATTTTCACTCTTTTTTTCTTGGATAGCCTGTCGGCAGCATTAAGTTCAGAAGCCAAGGAGGAGAGCAAGAAGCCGGTGGCGTCCTTTGCAGGTTGGTGACGGTGGGTTGGGCTAGCAGAGAAAATCTAGAGGTGCCTTAGCAAAGTTTCTGAACATTGGCAATTTTAAGATGTACGGACTTCAACCTAAACATCAGCCTATAGTTGTTCTGTCCCCGTCCCACACACGCATCCCCACAGACAGCCCGGAGTTAATAAGCCACACGACAAAATCTTTGAAGATAAAGCTGGCAGCAACCCAGTGGCTAGCTGCCAATTCAGACTTTATTCACACAAAACAAAGATTAGACTGCAAGCATTCCGATAAAGCAGGCAAAGTTTCAGCAATACAAGGATTAGTTCAAATGCAGTCCGACAAGGCAGGCAGAAGTCCAGTAACGCAGAGATCATGGATTATTTCTAGTTTTTGCTCGTCACAAACTGAACCGGCCACCACACCCACATTTATATCCTGTGGGGTGTGGTCCAGTGACTCAGCTAATCTCTGGCATGCCTTCCCTTCTGCGCACGCTTCTCCCTGCGCCGTTGTCGAGGATCCAGCCAGCACTTATCTCCTTCGTCGCTGTCCACCTGTGGCTGCGGGGATGTGCTTGGCTCTGAGCCTATCTCTTGGCCTTCGATGTCCTCCGGAGGCATTGCCAGAGAGGAGGGTCCTGGAGAGGGAGGCCTTGCCAACTCCTCTCCCTCACTCTCAGAGTCTGCATCTGTCGATAGCCCAGGCTCAGGCAAGGAGCCACAACAATAGTAAACTGGGTTATTCTTCCATGCCCAAATTAGGGCTGTGTGTAGTCAGCAGACAGCATGGTTGGGCTGTCTGTCTCTAACCCAGGAGGAATTCTTCATTTGGCATCAATGTGGTTGAGTTTCTTTGGTTCAGCAGTGGATTCCCCAGAAGGCATGACCCATCTTGAGGCCACATCCCTCATGAAAGATCTCTCTTCTTTCCATAGCCCACAGTGGAGCTATCTATGCTATGGTGTCCACCGATCGGCAACTGTTAAGTGCTGGCAATGGAGAAGTCAAGGCCTGGAACTGGAGCGAGATTGTGAAGAAAGTACGAGTGGGTTACTTCCCTCCCCCTTCCCTCCTAGCCTGGCTGTACATTTTCTGACTTCTGCTGTTTTTAAGATGCCTTTCCTCGCCTTTCATTTTAGAGTTGCAAAGAAGCTTGGAGTAGGAGGCCACCTTATGGGTAAAGCCTAGTTTCGCTGTTTCCTTTTTTTCCTATTATTTTTTTCCTGCCCATGGACATGTTGAGATTGAAGGTTTGCCTTTCGTTTCCTTTTTAGAAGTAGACTTGAAGTGCCAGAAATCAACAGCCTGCAGTTGAACCTGAAGGTATGGCCATTGGACTGTCTTGGGATGGACCAATACAGCTCAAGAGGTTTCATCATGCCACTTTCTTTCTCCCCAACTTTCTCTAGGATAATACTCTACTGATGGCTGGAGGTGACTGTGTCATTCACATGATGGACCTGGAAACTGGAGCCTTTACTGTGAGTCCTCCAGGTGTGGGGGAAATAAGCCAAGATGTCCTATGTTTTATGGACCTTTCAGCCTTCCTGGTTTTCTCAAAAAGCCTTTTCTCATTTGGCATTCTCAAATTCTCCTTAAGATCTGGATAAATGTTGATAATTTAACTAGCAGAACATGTCAGGAACAAAAGATCAGGTCCACACATGAAGCTCCAATTAAGCTGATGTATTGCCATACAGAGGAATCTTTTCAATTCACCTGCTTGGAGTTAGATAAAAGTCAATGGAATTTAAGGGAAGTTGGACTTAGTTCACTTGTGACTACATAGGGATTCTAGACTGATCCCTCTTTTGCCTCCGCCCTCAGATCCTGCCATTCCTTCTACAAATCAGTACTTTTGATTCAGATTTAGGGAGGGAGGGAGATGATAGATATAGATGATATGCTTTTCAGCATATGCCCTTCACTTTCAGTACTGTTGCTCAGAATCCAGAAATTGAATTCAATAGATCTGGAAGTGTCTATGGAGATTCTCAGTCATCCAGGACATGGTTGTCCCAAAGGTGCTTTTTCAAGAGGCAACTGGACTTTCTTGGGAATAGATCTTGAAGTATCTTCAGCTTTCTTCTGGTGAAACATGGTTATGGCTTTTATGAAAAGTAATCAGTTCTCTCATCAACACATACCATGTTTCCCCAAAAATAAGACCCGGTCTTTTTTTTTTTTTAAACCTCCAAAAGAGGCACTAGGTCTTATTTTGGGGGTATGTCTTCCATTCGCAGTGGCAGTATCAACAGCCCCGTCCTGCAGGAGCCTGTGTGGCTGCTGCCGGCCCACTTCTGTGGTTGCTTGCTGCTGCTCGCGCACGTTGCCCCCTGGCCTCCCTTTTGCCATCAGAGACCTTCAGGAAAGGCCTCTGCAGCTGAAAAATGAGTTCTGATGGCACCTCTGAGATGAAGTGGAGGCCAGGGGCGACACACGTATCAATCTGGAGCTCGTTACTTGGCTGCAGAAGCCTTTCCTGAAGGCCTCTGACAGTGAAATGGAGGCCGGGGACAATACGCACAAGTGGCAGCAAGCAGCCACAGAAAAAGTAGGCCGGCAAGGCAGGTGTCAGGATGTGGGAGGCCTGGCTGCAACTATCCTAAGGTAAGTAGGTGCGGGGCACGTGGGCATCTCCATTCCCCCATCTCCATCCTAGCTTGATTTTTACTTGTGCACCTCGCCCCATCTCATGCAAGCAGTTGCAACTGAGTGGGCGGGGTCTTAATTAGGGCTTATTTTGGGGGTAGGACTTATATTGTGCGCATGTGTAAAAAATCAAGTTAGGGCTGTCTGTACTATCCTGGTCTGAAACCTGCCTTGAGCAGGTCTAGATAATCCTTCCATGGTTTTCTGATGATGTAGACCACTTCTCAACAATCTTGTCCAGGAAGGAAAGGCTGGAGACTGCACAAAAATTGTCCAAAATCATTGGGTCTAGCAATGATTTCTTGAAGAGAAGGGGTATCGCCTCCTCTCTTATTCACCACAGCATGGATCTAATGAAAAGATAGCTCAACTGCCTTAAAGATCCTGCTCATTCTTTTGCTTAATGACTTTCCACAGGAGAACCACACCTCTCAGAATTCACTGGGAGAGATGTTTGGGGGGGGGGTAGATTTTGGAAATAGTACAGATCAGAGACCTCCTATCTTTTGTTAGGAGTAAATGGCAACTCTGACCGTGAGGCCCTCTGGTGCCCTCAGTCTCCTTCACTGTTAACCAAAGCTAGAATGCTGATTTTTTATGGACCATTATTGGAACACCTATATAGGTAAACTTGAAGTCACTTTGTCTGTCCCTTCCTCTACTTCTCTCAGCGTGAATTTCAGGGCCACACTGATTATATCCATTGTTTGGCCCTTCGGGAGCAGCTCCGAGAATGCCTGTCAGGAAGTGAAGATGGGACCGTACGTCTTTGGGGTAAGTGTCTCCTGTGTCAAACTCTGACTCTCTCGTCCTTTCATGCGTGCTCCTGTGTCTTTGTAAAAGATCTAACAGTCTTTAGACCAGGGGTGGGCAACTCCTCCATGCTGGCTCAGGAATTCTGGGAGTTGAAGTCTATAGGTCATAAAGTTGCCATAGTTGCCCGATCCTGCTTTAGACAAATACAGTATACTCTGGGTATTTGAACTCCAATTCCCAGAATTCTCAGCAGAGGCCATGCCAGCTAGGGAATTCTAGGTTTACCTCCACAAATCTGACAAGCTGTCCTACAGGAACATAATATATATGCCTTACATTAAATTCATCAATAGTCCACTTACCTCTAGATGCACGGTGACTCAGTGGCTTAAAAAATGCCAGAGAAGGTCTGTGCTCTGGAGGTTCGAGTCCTACCATTGCGTGACAGAGTGAGCTCCTGTCACTTGCCCTAGCTCCTGCCAACCTAGTGGCTCAAAAAGCATGCAAATAGCTAAATAAGTACAACTTTGCTGGAAAGATAAGAATCTGTGTTTTGCCGCCTGCTCTGCACTGCTGGCTACAGGATTGCGGAAACATTTTTGGACAGCGCTGGCTCAATGGCCTAGAAATGGAGATGAGTATTATTCCCCTAAAGTTATCTACGACTAGTGGAGTAAAACTTTCAGGGACTCCTTTTATGACCTAACCTCATATTGCATGATTAGCAGCAAACCTCTGGGATTTCTGACTGAACATGTCAGGGATTGATTTGAGACTTTGGCTTATAAATGTTGTGCTTTATCACTAAGCTGCATTCCTTTCCTTCACGTCTAAAGCAAACCTGTATCTGGGTTCTGTCAGGGCCTTTAAAACACAGAATTTTTATCTATGTTGGCCCTACTGTTTTGGAACAGGCTCGGGATGCACAGCTACCAAAGGTTGCTTTGGCTGGAATGCAGAACAATAATGCTTCCTAGGGGGACTGTAAATACAGATGATTTTGAACTACAACTCCCAGGAATCCCTCACTGTAATTGTATTGGCTTGGTCCTGCTGTGAGCTTCAGCAGAATTTGAAGAGCTGTACATTTCTAATTTATTTGGTGGTGTTTCTGTTTCTGCCCCTAATTTGTTGCCTTCCAGCTGCAAAGGGAACGAATGCTGGGCAGCTCAACACATCTGAAGGATGCTGTTGTGATTTTCAATCAGAAAGAAAATGCTGTTTTAAGCACTGGTTTTTTTCCCCCCTTTTAATCTGGTTTTCAGATTTACGTACAGGAGGTCAAGTCCAATCAATTGAAGTCCACAAATATGAGGTATTTTCATCTTAACCTGAATTTTGAATTGTAAACCTTCCAGAGTTATTGATTGAGATGGATGGCTATAAAGAAATTGAATGGAGGGATGGATGGAGGGATGGATAGATAGATAGATATAGATAGATAGATAGATAGATAGATAGATTTTCTTTCTCCAAAACTCAGAATGCATAATAAAATTAGAATAGAATAGAATATTGGCAAGTGTGATTGGACACACAAGGAATTTGTCTTCGGTGTATATGCTCCCAGTGTACATAAGGATAATAATATTTATAATATAATAATAATATTACTGTACTTATCCTTTTTTCCAGATTTGCCCATAGATATTTTTTTAAATTAGGAATTTAAATCTCATTGATTTCAGTGAGTTTCTTGTGGGGGAACTAATCCAGAGGTCAGTTTTTAATACTGTGAGTCTAAATACTCCTTAACTCAGCAGTTTTCCTCTAAAAACTCTCCTTAATTCTTTTAGGAATGCAGCCGTCCTCAGAATGGGAAGTGGATCAGTTGTTTGGCGACAGACTCTGACTGGATGGTGAGTCCATCAGCTTCTCAGTGACTTGCATCTCCAAGAGATGCACCAGCCAAGGGCGCCCCAATTGTTTGCCTCATTAATGGGGTTTTCATGATTCTTGGGCTAGCTCTCTTCATATCATTAGCTCATCTGCATACTATTCAAAAGAACAATAAAAAAGCTCAAAAGGAAACAAAAAGACTAGAAAGACCTCCTTGCCAGCAATCAACATCCAGATAAGCAGAGATTAATACCAAAATTATTTCTAGACTAACAATCAAGCAGTAAACAATGCCCCAATCAAGGAACTACCAAACAAACAATAAAGAACAGCCTAAGCAAGGAACCACTAAGAACATTCCCACCAACGTTGATAGGGCAAGCCAAGCCACTGATATATTTTATTTATTAATTATATTTCTGTGTAGCCCATCTCCTCTACAAGGTGATTCTTATATAAACAAAGAGCAAACCCCACCCCTATCTAGCACTGATGATGTTACCTAACTGAGTAATGAAATGTCTGCAAGAAAACAACCAAGCTCAGAGAGCACCAAGGACCCATAGCTCGTCCTTTTGGAGCCCCTGATCTCCAGTTTATTCTGAAGTGGGTGATCAGTTTGTGGATTGAGAGTTCAAGCTTGCAGAGAGCACCAGGTTGGAGAAAGAATATTGTGAAATACATATATTTTTAAATATCACAGGTGTGTGGCGGGGGCCCAGCACTCACCCTTTGGCACCTACGTTCAGTGACACCCACCACTGTATTCCCCTTGCCTCAGTGCCAGCAGCAAGCCATGTTCTACCAAGATCTGGTAAGTCTTACATCCCTGAATTTCAGAACCTACCCTGCTGCCCCACGATATATTTTGACATCCTCGCTTTGCTTTGCTGCTTTTGCCTCTTTATTTAACATTATTAGCCTCATCCTTCTCTGACTCTACTCTTTATTTGTGGGTGTCTAAAAGAGACCCACTGATCTGCTAAAGCTCAGTACGAAGATTTCCAAATTGGTTTAGAAATTCAACAAAAGCCAACACTTTAAAAAAAAACTTAGTGAGAATGTATGGCTGGAGATGATCCATGTAAAAGGCGTGATTTAAAAGACACCTAAAATATTTTATACTCACATATCATAGAGAGGGGATCATTTTGCAAGACTGGTGCACGAGGAGGTTTGTAAGATACCTGTACCGAATAAAGTTAGATTTCCTTCTTTTTGTATTCCTTTTCCTTTTTTCTTTTGTCCACTTTTTAACTTTTTCCACCCTCTGATCCCCTCCCCCCTTTTAAACAATCTTCTTTTTTTGTTAATTGTATTTTATCTTTCTTTGAAATTCATCAAAGTGGGGTTTTTTTTAAAAAAGTAAACAGTGCAGAGAACAGGAGATTCTCCAAAGATTGTTTATCCAAGAGGAGAAGAACTGAAGCAGTTTCTTAGATGAGAAGCAAAACGTTTTCAAAGAAAAAACAGGAAGTCCATTTGCCTCTTGAAAAAGCACCTTTGGGACAAAGAGGAAATACTGTTTCTGTTTTGGGCGACTTAAGATGACTGCTGTTTAACCGTACTGATTTATTTTTAAGTACTTCCGTCTCAATAAGGAACCCTCCCTTCCTCATCTTTTACAGATTCTCTCTGCTGGCCACAGTCCAACCATTAATCATTTACAGATCAGTGGGGAAGTGAAGGCCCAAATTCCTTGCCTTCCTCGTTGTGTCCACTCCATTTCCATCAACGAACGCTCTGCAGAGCATAAGGTATATAGTTGACCAGTTACTCTGTGCTAAGATGGAGAGACAATAAATTTAATAATAAGGAACCTTCAGAATTGCAAGGAGGATTGGGACGGGGAGGAGGGGGAGGGAGTTGTGGGGGTGGGTGGGTATAGATATTGTGGTCTCTTCATTGGATGAATGGGAGGAGCTCAAATCGGATAGGCGTAGCCTAATATAAGAAAGGGATCATAAGATAAGATAACCTTTATGAGCCGTGGTGGCACAGTGATTAGAATGCAGTACTGCAGACTATTTCTGCTGATTCCTGGCTGACTGCATTTCGGCAGTTCGATTCTCACTGGCTCAAGGTTGACTCAGCCTTCCATCCTTTCCGAGGTGGGTAAATGAGGAGCCATATTGTTGGGGGGGAAATATGCTGACTCTGTAAACCGCTTAGAGAGGACTGTAAAAGCACTGTGGAAGAGGTATATAAGTCTACGTGCTATTGCTATTGTCATTTTTTTCTGTGGGCACACTGGCACACATTAAAAATGAAATTCTGTTGCCAGCTCTCAGAAGTATACACATACATAACATGGATATAGATATGCTATCTACATGCATATATATATATCTGCACACACACATACATACTGTACATACATATACATACATACATATATATTAATCACTGTCCATCTTGAATACATAGCGGAAAGAGGAAGCTTGATTGTTCACAAGTTTGATGCTACATGGAACAAAACTGTGGCTCAGATGGATGTTCTGCTTCAGATACTCTGAAGCCCCTTCCCAGAAGATAGCAAGGAAAACAGGTCGTGCAGAGGATATGTAGCGTCCCAGACAATCCTGCAGACCCTGCTCAAGCATCGCTTATGTCCTACATCCTGAATAGAAGGGAGTGAAACTGCCAATAATCTTTTCTGCTGTCCTCACCACTCTGCATCGCCTTCCTGTCTGAAGCAGTAATACTTCCAAACCAGACTGTAATGCAATATGACAGGAGCTATGGGGAATTAGAAAAGGCGGCAGGGGTTTCCGTTTTGGGAAGGAGGCAGATATTTGGGTCTTTTTGAATTTTGAAGAAACTCAGATCTTGGGAACAACATGGAGGTTGTTTGGAATCCTTCATCATAGCATTTGTATCCAACTTCTTGTCTCATAAAGGAGGCTTCAAGTCAGCTAATAAATACAGTGATATAAAACCAAAGCCAGCAATTTTGATGAAATGAAAATTTTAGCTGTCTCTTAAACTGCCAGTCCATTGAGAAGATTGCACAGTATAGTTGGCTAGAAAATGTTCTGAGGTCTAACCACTGCCGGGACCCGTCTGAAAATGGTGCTCGTGCCAATCAACTGCATTTTGAAACAAGCAGCGTGCAAAGCATGAAGCTGGAGTTGTGGGTAGCTAGTCTGGTTCAGCACATCATGTAAGCTCATCCCAAAATCTTTTTCTTCTCCCTTCAGGTGTTGACAGCAGCTGGAAGCAGCCACTTCATTGATGTCTTCACCAACTTTGGATACCGAGCGTTTTCTCTAAGTTTTACCTAAGATGTACATAGTGTCCTTTTGTAAATAATCTTGGTTTTGTGTAATTTCAAATCGGTTGTGATCTAGAAGACATCTCCATTCTGGGGGCATCTCTGATTGCTGAGGAGCGTGCAAAGTTTGCCTGCAAAGAAGGTTGCTCCCCAACAAGGTTGTGACAGAAACTCCAAAAACAGGCACCTCAAAGCAGGATTACTTAATATGGAAGTGAATGAAAGGAACTGAAACTTGCCTGAAAGCAGATGTCCTAATTCTACTATTGATCTGCGTGTTTCATCCCAGGACTGGACTGTCAAATCTATTCATGAAGACATGGAAACCATCATCCCCTCTCCCTTTTTTTTCTACACTTAAAAATCAATGTATTTTCACCTATACTTCCCTTTTTATTTTTACAAGTATTTCAACAATTTTGATTTTTGGTCTATTGGGTATTTTGAGGGTGGGGATAGCAATGGGAACTTTTGTAAGTTTAACTACTTAAATTTATACACCCTCCTTCCTCCTATTTTCCCCCACAACAATTTTGTGAGGTGGATTGGACTGAGAGAGAGTGACTGACTCAAAGTCACCCAGCTGGTCTTTATGCCTAAGGCGGAACTAGAACTCACAGACTCCTGGTGATTGGTCCAAAGTCACCCACCCGGCTTTTATGCCTAAGGTAGGATTAGAAATCTAACCTGATGCCTTAACCATTAAACCAGTCTCTCATTATTAGGTGTGGGGAAATTCCACAACTCTTACTTTTTAAAATTGGCCATTTTGCCATTACACATTTGGCTACCAGTTGGATACTGTGAGGAGGGCAAATGCGACCTTACTCTGATCTTTCTATCTTACCATTCTGGCTAGCATCCAGAACCAGCAGTGAATGATGGGAACAGACCTGCCAAACTATTAAAAAAATGTTCAGGATATAACCTCTCAGGTTTGCAGCCTTTGAACCTCCTGCAAAAATTTGCTGTGACAGTTTCAGCCTTTCTTCGGTGATCATGAAGGTTGGAATTACTTTATGATAGGAAACAATTTCTTGAGCTGAAGGAAAAGTTATTTATTATTTCAAATTATTAGAGCTGACCAACTCCAGTGGACACTGGGCAGCATATAATTCCCTCCTTCCAAAAAAAAAAAAAAAAATCATAAAAAGAGATTAAAAGTTAAAATCACATAGACAGCCTGGACTAAAATGATCTAAAAACAACACAAACTAAATCAAATATTCCCTCCAAACCCCCAAAATAATTAATCACGGGCTAGATTTTATGGCAGTATAAAGCCATTTTAGAAAACTCAGCAGGGTTTATTCTTCAGTAATTTCCACTTCCTCATACATATGTTCATCTTCCATTCTCTTCAGCTCTTTCAGTTCTTCCCGATGTCTTTCTTTAAACTCCTGGAGAGCTGCACTTTTCTCTTCATAGTCTTGGTTGACCAAGTAGCGTAGGCGTTTGTGGCTCGGGACGAGATAGGCTGTGGCATCTGCCAGCATGGCTGAAACCTCGTGGGCCAGGGTCTCCAAGGACAAGGGCCAGTAGATGTCGTTGCTGGCTTTGTAATGTTTGTTGAAGAGATTGAGAGGCTTCAGGAAGTAATGAGGGAGGCGCTTCTCGGCCAGGGTGTGTTTCAGCAGCCCCAGGAGGGTCTTCAGAGAGGACAGCAGAGTCTCCCAGGCCTCTTTGCGGGGATAGATCTCACAGCTCCACAGCAAAAGGGTCTGCAGGAGAGGAAAAGCAACAGAGCCATTCTTAGATCTTACATTGACTTTGGAGGTTCAGGCCTCATGACGTCCTTGGGTTGGCTCAATCATCACGCTCCTAGGTTTACCTCAAGAAGAGGCAAGAAGGGAGGAATTTGGGCGTTGGCTATATTGCAGAGGGGTGAGAGGGAGCTGAGATTTTATGAAAGTAGAAGTTAGCTATTGATGCTATTGGGACTAAATCACACAAATGTCTCTATAATGGGTGTCAAGACCGATCTGGCCAACTGGGTGATTACATCTGGTCCACGGGGCAGCCTTGGAAACAGCAAAGGACTGGCCTGCAGTGCCTCTGCCAGCAAAAATGTAGGGTTGCAGGAGGCCATTGCAGCCGAAAACAGGCAGGGAGCCTGTTTTTGCTGGCAAGAGCGCTCAGGTCACCACATGCACCCCTGATACGAGTGATGTCAAGCTGACAACCCACCCACCATCCACCCTCTTGAGGTCAAACAACCCTGATGTGGTCCTCAATGAAATTGAGTTTGACACCCTTGCTCTAACATACACACCACGGCAGCAGAGAGGGAAAGGAGATTGCAAAAGGGGGTGGTTTTACTGCTACACGATTTTAGATGCCCTCATGAGGGTTGCAAGTGAGTTTGTATGTACATTTATAAAAGCGCCAGTAGTACTTGACCCAACCTTCATTTAGCAACTAATGTTATAACCCTACTGAAAAAAGTAGTGACATGACTAGTCCTCACACTTAAAACCATCAGAGCATCTCTACAGTCCCACGATCAAAATTGGGGCACTGGACAACCAGCATGTATGTATGATGGTTGCAGCATCATGGTGTCACATTCACCATTTGTGACCTTCCCAGATCCACTTAACAACTGCAGTGATTCTTTTAAAAACTGTGGGAGAAAAGGTAATAAAATCAGATACAACAGCCGTCTTGTTCAGCAATGGAAATTCTGGTCCCAATTGTGGTCACTGGTCAAGGACTTCCTGCATATGTGGAATTTCAAGTATCTTCATGAGGATGAGGTGGAGGCTTAACCTGGCCTAGTGCACACTTAGTTCAGAAGATTCACCTTAAGATGGTAGGAACTCAGGATTTTGCCATACTCCGGGGTCCATCTAGTCTGGTTAACAAACTTGAGTAGTTGTAAAGCTGCCCGTCTCTGCCCTCCATCAGCGTCGACTTCTTTAAGGATCATCTCCTCAGCACAACTGAAAGATAGCCTGGTTCCAGGGGGAAATGGTGGTTAGGAATATGGCAACCATTCTGCAAATAGGAGCTTTAGAACCATGTATTCAGCTCAGGTATCCTCCCTGTATATCTTAAATTTGCAGCTGGCCGCCTTTCTTAACCTGGGCAGAAAAAGTGAAAATGATGGACTCTAGACCTATGCATAATCTGGGAAAAGATGCAGCTGCTTTAAAGAGTTCCATAGAAGTGCTAGATGGGTACCTCTGTGCATTAGGAAGCATCTTTCGTTTAGAATTAGAACTTAGAATTGCTCAAAGTAGATTGGTCACCTGGCTATGATGGGAATTGTGAGCAACAAGTCCAGTGTTTCTCAACCTTGGCCACTTGAAGATGGGTGGAGTCAAGACATGCTGGTTGGGGAATTCTGGGAGTTGAAGTCCACCCATCTTCAAGTGGCCAAGGTTGAGAAACACTGAAGTATAAGCAAGAGAAGCACACAGCTTCTCAAAAGAGGTTTTCCAGTGAATCAATGAGTTTGTTGTTTTTTCATTAAGGGAGATAACATCAGCCTAGGCCTCCTTAGATGAAGGTTCAAGAATCCCATTAAAAGCAGAGTTTGGCAAATGCTTAAAATGTTTTTTTGTTTTAAGACCCAGATAAGCAGTCTCACACTCTAGTGGAAAATCCTGGCCCTGTTCCAATCAGGTGTTTTATTTTGCCTCCCAATCTTGCATCCCACAGGGATTAAAGCCATGTCCTCAGCCTTGGCCATCCCGTCCCTTCCACCAAATGAGTAGGGGTTTTTCTTACCTCCAGAATCCTCCCTTTGGGACAAGCTCTAGCCCCACTTCCTTAAGGGCTTGGACCTTCCAGAGGAAGCTCTGCTTTTCATTGGTGAGGTCACCGTCCCACCAGTCAGAAAGGTGGGTGAGATCTTCCCTCATCCATTCGTTGGAGAACTCTATTGCCTTTCGAACAGCCGGCACCAGCTTCACCAAGATAGTTTCGTTCCCTTCCTTGAAAACCAACCGAATGGCTGGACCTCTTAAATCCAAGGACTCTAATTGGATGTTCCCTAGAAATGTGTCGGAGGAAAGCAGATCCAGGGTATTATGTCCCGAAGCGAAGCACAGTCCTGAGTTGTAACTATAGATAGTCCTTGACTTACGGCCAAAATTGGAATCAGAATGTGCATTTCTAAGTGAGGCAGTTAAGTGAGACTTGCCCAATTCTACAATCTTTTTTTTTTGCCAAGGCAATTAAGTGGTCATTAAATGAATCTGGCTTTCCTCATTGATTTTGCTTGTTGGAAGCCAGCTGGGAAGATTGCAAATGGAGATCACATGACCCCAGGATACTGCAATCCTCATAAATTCATGCCAGTTGTCAAATCACCTGAATTTTGATCATGCCAGGGGATGGTGCAATGGTCGTAAATGTGAAAACTGGTCATAAATCACCTTGTTCAGTGCCATTGTCATTTCAGATGGTCACTAAACAAATTTTGTAAGTCAAGGACTATTTGTACTGTATTGCATATTGGGGAAAATAAAACTAGTAAAAACAATAGCAGATCTAAAGGCTTAACTGAATAGGAAGTACAAACACGTGGCTCTCATATTTTGCAGTAAGACAGGTGAATTTTAGGGGGTCTTTGCCCAAGGACCCCTACTAGTAAGGTAGGTTCCATCTGGGATTTGAATCCTGGTCTGCCACATGAAAGGGAGTTCTTTAACTAGTATGCTATCCAGTTTTTCATAAATTATAATATACAAATGTTATGCAAATATCATACCATTATACAAGCTGTATTTGTATATAATTATGACATACGTATTATATATGCATGTTCAGTCATATGAATGAAAAAAAGATTTCATTCATATGAAAGAATGTACATATGTATATAATTTCCTTCATTCCTTCCTTCATTCCTTGGTTATCAATTTATAGCCAAGATTCCTCAGAATACTGCAGATACCCAGAAAACAAAAAACAAATGAATCATCAAATATTTTTCAGACTATAAGATGCACCGGTGTATAAGACACACCAAGATTTCAAAGAGGTAAGCAAGAAAAAAAAAGTTTTTGCCCTCCCTGGCCCCCAGGAGCACTCTGCAGCCCTCCCAAACCCCTGTTTTTACGAAAAAGGGCCCATTTTTCACAAAAATGGGGGCATTTTCGCCCTCCCAGCCCAGAGGAGCACTCTGTAGGCCTCCCAAACCCTCTGCGCACCCCGTTTTTGTGAAAAACTGGATGTGCGGGGCGGGGTTTTTGCAAGGCCAAAAATGACTGTATTCGGTGTATAAGAAGCACCAACACTTCCACCCTCTTTTGGGGGGGGGGAAGTGCGTCTTATATTCCTAAAAGTATGGTAAATCAAGACAGAGTTTGGACTTCAGGCACAATTATCCTACTTTGGACAAATTATGCAAAAACCCAGCTCTCTGCAGAAAGCTTTGAGGCAAGGAAGAAGAAAAAAGAAGAAAAGGATAATCACCATCAAGACGGATGGATTCAGTTAACATAGCAATGGAATCACCTTTGGAAGACTTGAAGGACCAAGTTAGAGACAGATCATCACTTAATGGCCTATAATCAAATATAAGGGCATCCTTAAGATAGATTCTTTGGGGATAGTGAGCTGGAATAGTGTCCTTCCTAGTGCAAAATCTTTGTTCTGATTCACTGCCTTTACAATCCTGACAGATTTTATTTCTGGTATATATTTATGCGTAAGTACATATTTCACATTTCATTGTTGTGGATCTACTATTTAAATGTACTTCTATTTCTAAAGTAGGTCAAATGCAAATAGCAAAACCATGTAATTCAAGGCCTCTCGTTTGAATTAAAAATGAAATAATGTTAAGATTGTTAAATAAAGACACCAACAATGGGAATGGAATGGAAGCCATTTGAAATTCAAAGACAAAAAAGGGCCAAAAAGCATTAGTTCCATTCAAAGAATCTGCCTCTAATCATAATCTGATTCATTCCTGAAAAATCTATGGAGGTTCTGAGTCTTCCGAGTCATGTTTGTGCCAAAGGTGCTTTTTCAATAGGCAATGGGACTTTTTTTTGTTTTTCCTTGAAAATGTTTCACTTCTCATCCAAAAAGCTTCTTCAGTTCTGATGGAATGGTGGAGAATGGAAGGATTTATATTCCTTGCAGTCATCTGGTTGCTAACATCACTCTGAGAGTCAATGAGGCCACTTGGTGGGCACAGATAAACCTCCAAGTAGCTAAAGTACTCTCAGAGAGAATGCTAATAAGCAGATGACTGCAAGGAATATAAATCTTTCCATTCCCCACCTCAGAAAGCTCATTTGCCTCTTGAAAAAGCACCTTTGGGATATTCCCGAGAAGCTAATTTCTTGCTATGCGGGGTTTCTAAGAATTTTTAAATTTGTTCATCTATGGTCAGTTAATTTTTATAGATGGGCAATTCAAAGGATAACAAAGCTGTATCTGCTCATGATGAATGTTTCCTTTTTGAAAAAAATGGACACTGCAAAAGACCAACTCACCTCTTATGCTATTAGGTATTCTGGGGACTCGGGAAGGGAACAGCCGATGTTGGAAAACAGGATCTAAAGGTTGAAGAGGAATCCAGTTTAAATTTAAGAAATACAATCTAGTTTTATGGTTTTATAATCTGTAATCACTGCTTTCATTTATTAAAACCCAATAAACCAGTGACAGGACCTCTGGAGCCCAATCCAATCCCTCAACATGTTCTCCCAAGAGAAAAATATTTACATTTTATGCTTTCTGGACTTACCATTTTGTCGAGGATGGGTGTATTCTGAGGAGATGGGAAAGAGAAATAGGAAAAAGTCAAAGAGAATCTGTTGTAATTCTAAGAACAATCCCATTTAAGAATCAGGGAACAGACTAACATTCATCCCAGCAGACACAACTTTCTATGGTATCTTGATATACAGATAGTCCTCGACTTACAACCATCCATTTAACAATGGTTTGAAGTTGCAACGACACTGAAAAAAAAGTGACTTGCAACCAGCCTTCAGACTTATAACGATTGCAGCATCCCCATGGTCACATGATAAAATTTGGGCACTTGGCATCAGCATGTATTTATGGCAGTTGGAGTGTCCCAGGGTCACATGATTGCCATTTGTGACCTTCCCAGCAGCTTCCAACAGACAAAGTCAATCAGGGCTGCCGGATGCACTTAATGACATGATTCACTTAACAACTTCATTAATTTGCTTAATAACTATGGCAAAAAAGGCCGTAAAATTGGACACGTCTCACTTAACATCCATGTTGATTTGCAATAGAAATTCTCGTCCCAATTGTGATTGTAAGTTAAGGACTAACTGTAGCGAGAAGCCTATAAATTTCTACCTCAGGGTTGTTGGGAAATGAGCAGTGCAGAAGAACAATGGCAGCTATTATTTTGAGAGTAAAGTTGGCGGGTTTGGAAAAGACGTGACTATTCATACACTAAAAAATCTCTAAAAGCTTTTGCCTGGCTAGGAGTCCCTAAATTTTACTCACAAACAACATTTTTGAAACATCTGGCCTGCATGCTTTCCTCTATTTGGATCAGCCTTTAATGAAAATATAAACAGAGTAGATCAGGTCACATCTGGCTTTGCTTTTCTACAATTAAAAGGCAAATAGGATGCTTGGCACATTGCACAATGCTAGTTTCCGCCATCATATTTATTCACAAAAATGTATCTGGAGGACAGCTCTTTGAATACTGATGGCTGATAGTGTGGTGTTAGTTTTCAAGTTTGCTTATCTTAAAAAGAAAGATAAAGGGCAGTCTTTTCCCAGTTATATTTACCCAACCCACCAGAGCCGAGAAATGGTAGATTTAATGGGTCCTCTCTCTTAAGGAGGTCCATCTGGAGGGACCAAGAAGAAGGGCCTTCTGTGTGGTAGCTCCATCCCTATGGAACATCATCGCTGCTGAAGTAAGATTGGCCCCCACCTTGAGACTCTTTTTAAGGCCCCAAAGACAGTTTTGCCAGTGAGCCTGGGGACCTTCAAGGTGATGTAGAGCCCCATCAAGAGTTGCTTTCTTGTTGTCACCAGGGGGCATAAGGGGAGGGAGAGGTTATTGGGGTTTGTATTGGGGTTTAATTTTCTGTAAACCACCCAGACGGGGGTGAAATCCAGCAGGTTCTGGAGAACTGGTAGCAGAAATTTTGAGCAGTTTAGAGAACTGGCAAATACCATCTCTGGCTGGCCCCAGAATGGAGTGGGAATGGAGATTTTGCAATATCCTTCTCCCAAGAGAGCGGAGGGAATGGAGATTTTGCAGTATCCTTCCCCTGCCACGCCCACTAAGATACACCACGCCCAAGCCACGCCCACAGAACTGGTAGTAAAAAAAATTGGATTTCACCACTGCACCCAGGATTACTGTGAATTGGGCGACCATATAAATTTTAATAAATAAATAGTAAATGTGCCGGGTAAAGGCTCTATGGCAATGTTCCCTGCGCACCTGCCGTTCGCACAAATGGAGGGCATGCGCACACGCTCACCTCCTGCTTGCACAAATGGAGATGCACATGCGTGTGTGCTCGCCGCTTGAGTGGCCCAGTTCCAAACAGCTCATGGCCCAGGATCTGGGGATCCTTGCTCTACAGACCTTCCTTATCAGGTTCCTTCTGCTAACTGAATCCTTCGTAAACAGCCCCAACCCACCAAGAAAATTAATTTTGTGAATCTGCAAAGTCCACTCCATTTTTTTTTTAAAGCATTCACCACATGCTCTCTCTTATTTTAACCATGTCTGGTCAACACAGTTGTTCATTCTTGCACTGGATGCTAATTTTTCTGAAATGGCGCACCTGGATTCAAGGCAATCCCTACGTATTGATGAAAGTCCTTCAGGATTTGCTCTGGATCCAGATTATGGTGGCTGAGACTCTCCTAGCAAAAAAGAAAGAGAAAGAAAAAGAAAGTTTCCTGCCCTCCACCCCACCCCAGAAAAAGACCTTTCCCCCAGCAAACAAGTTCCAGATTTCAGCAGCAGGGGGCGCCACCTTCCCTCCCGGCCATGCTATCAATACCTACTTGGCACATTTCTAATTTATAAGACGCAGGGTCATCAAAATCATCCTCTTCCTCATCTTCCCCCAACTTTGGTTTTGGCTTATCACAATAGATCTTCACATCTGCCTCCGCCAGGTCCTCAATATCCACCAACATTTTGGTGCCCTGGCAAAAAACCGGCAGCCCTTTGTCGGGAAGTTTACGCATTCCTTGGTTGCGAAAAACGTAGGTGGGGAGCTGGTGGGTGGGACGGCTGCAGGAATTATTGGGGACGATTCTGCTGCGGAGCGCCAACTTGGAGTTATACCGTATTGGGATGAGAAAGTCAAAGTCGTTGGAAACGTTCTCCACTTGAAGGTGCAGCCCTTCGTTGTAGCTGCCCACGGGAATGGGGTCAGACGGGTACAAGCCAGTGCTGGACTCGTAAACCCACTTCACAATCCTCTCCACCGTGCTTTTCACGACAAAGAAATTCTTCCCTACGAGCCATTCCTTGTCTCCTGAAAGGAAAACTGTTCCAGCGTGGAATTCTTGCAGGATTCTCTCTTGCTCACTTAGGTCGGCGTTGCTCATTTTGAACCTTCCTCCTCAATTGTTCTCTAAACCCCTCGTCCCTCTGAGCTTCCTTTCGCTTTTCCTTTTCATTTCTGAGCTGCTTTCCTGTTGGTTGACAGGCTCTTTGTGACTTTTGTACTTGGCAGAAGGAAGAGGGAGAAAAAGTGGTTCTCTCCACTACCACCCCCTCAGCAAACGATAAGCAAAAGCATTAACCCTCAAGTTGCTGCTCCTTAAAGTTGGGAGGTTTAAAAACAAAAACAAAACTAAGACCTTAAGCAATGATTCAATATTTTTTTTCCTAATCTTGCTCCTTCAAGCGAGAGAGAGGGAATTTTTAAGCTGTTTTTAGCTTCCTTGTTATTGTGAGGGCATTTTTCAGGAGAACTCTGAGCAGTTATAATACAAGCTGACTGAGAGCGTAATAGAGGCAGGAATTAAGTTCCAGCATGTGAAAGGATCAGAGCTGAGAAATAGCAATAATCAGCACAGGTAGTCCTTGATTTACAGCCGTTGTGAGGCCTGGCTATCATGGCCATGAATTGTGACAGTCATAAATCGGGTCACCTATGTGATTGACTTAATTTTTGCAACCTTATTTGCAGTAGTTGTTAAGGAAATGGTTTGCTATGAGCTGTTTTGCCAAAAACAGGAAATAAAGGTTTCAGCAAAACCATCAAAAACATGGACACATGCAGGAGTGAAATCCAGCAGGTTCTGACCAGTTCTGGAGAACCGGTAGCAGAAATTTTGAGTAGTTCGGAGAACCGGCAAATACCACCTCTGGCTGGCCCTAGAGTGGGGTAGGAATGGAGTTTTTGCAATATCCTTCCCCCAGGAGTGGGGAGGGAATCAGTGGTGGGTTTCAAAATTTTTTACTACCGGTTCTGTGAGTGTGGCTTGGTGGGCATGGCAGGGGAAGGATACTGTAAAATCTTCATTTCCTCCCGATCAGCTGGGACTCGGGAGGCAGAGAATAGATGGAGATGGAGCAAGTCAGAGGTGGTATTTACCAGTTCTCCAAACTACTCAAAATTTCTGCTACTGGTTTTCCAGAACTGGTCAGAACCTGCTGAAACCCACCTATGGAGGGAATGGGGATTTTGGAGTATCCTTCCCCAGCCACGCCCACCGAGACACACCTACAGAACCGATAGTAAAAAAAATTGGATTTCACCACTGGTCACATGACTGCAGGACAGTGCAAGCAGCCATAAATGAAGGCCAGTTGCCAAATGCCCAACAAAGAATGCCACAAAGAAGAGGGAGTCAAGCTATTCTCCAAAGAACCTGAAGGCAGGACATGAAGCAATGGGTGGAAACTAATCAAGGGGAGAAGCAACTTAGAATTAAGGAGAAATATCCTGTTAGAATGGTTAATCAGTGGAAGAGCTTGCCTCAAGAAGTTATGATTATTCCAACACTGGAAGTTTTTAAGAAGAGATTGGACAACCATTTGTCTGAAATGGTATAAGATTTCCTGCCTAAGCAGGGGTTTGGATTAGAAGACCGCCTTCTACCGCATAGCTCCCAGCAACCAGGAAGATCCCACAGAGTTGGTCTCCTCCAGGTCCCGTCAGCTAAACAATGCCGGCTGCCAGGTCCGCGAGGGAGGGCCTTCTCTGTGGCTGCCCCAGCTCTCTGGAACCAGTTACCTCCTGAGATCTGGACTACCCCCACCCTATTGGCCTTCCGGAAAGTGGTGAAGACCTGGCTTTTCTGGCAGGCCTGGGGCCGTTGATCTCGCTGTTGGAATCTTGCGAGATCCGGCCATGAATGGTGTGCATAGGCTTTTAATGTTTTTAAAATGTTTTTATAATGTTTTTAAATAATTTTTCTATGTTCATTGTTCGCATTATTTTTGCTATAAGCCGCCCAGAGTCCCTTGGGAGTTGGGCGGCATAGAAATGCGATAAATTAAATTAAATTAAATTAAAGACCTCCAAGGTCTCTTCCAACTCTGTTATTCTATTCTATTCTATTCTATTCTATTCTATTCTATTCTATTCTATTCTATTCTATTCTATTCTATTCTATTCTATTCCATTCCATTCCATTCCACTCCACTCCACTCCACTCCACTCCACTCCACTCCCATTCAGTCACATGATCTCAATGGTTATAAGTTGAGAATATCTGTAGTTTAGCGTTGAACTGTGGGGTCCTTGGTCTCTTTGAGCATGGTTGTTTCCTTGCAAATGTTTCATTACCCAATTAGGTAACATCATCAATGCTAATAAGTGTATAAATAGGGAGCAAACCTCACACTCACTAGCACTGATGTAGCTACTTGTGTAATGAAAGATTTGCAAGAAAGCAACCAAGCACAGAGAATACCAAGGATTCCATAGTAGCAAAATCATCCATATATCAGACAGCAGCCCAGCTCTTTGTGTTTGCTCTTAGCAGAGTGTTTCAAACAGGATTTCTATTAAAAATCTAAAGTTCCAGAGTTTATAGTGCCCCTTCTGCTATCCAGAGAGACTACAAGTAGTCCTCACTCCTTATGACCACAATTGAGCTCTAAATTTGTTGCTAAATGAGACATTTGCGAAGTGAGTTTTGTCCCATTTTATGACTTTTCTTGCCACAGTTGTTAAGTGAATCACTGCAGTTGTTAAGTTAGTAACACGGTTGTTAAGCGAATCTGGCTTCCCCATTGACTTTGCTGGTCAGAAGGTTGCAAAATGGAATTATGTGGCCCCACGCACTGCAATCGTCAAAAGTCAGTTGCCAAGTGTCATGAATTTTGATTGTGTGAACATGGGGATACTGCAAGAGTTGTGATAAAAAAAGATGTTGAGACTCTAGAAAGGGTGCAGAGAAGAGCAACCAAGATGATTAGGGGACTGGAGGCTAAAACATACGATGAATGGTTGCAGGAACTGGGCATGGCTAGTCTAGTGAAGAGAAGGACCAGGGGAGACAGGATAACAGTCTTCCAATATTTGAGGGGCTGTAACAGAGAGGAAGGGATCAAGGTATTTTCCAAAGCATCTGAAGGCCAGACAAGGAATAATGGATGGAAACTGATCAAGGAGAGATTCAACTTGGAAATAAGGAGAAATTTTCTGACAGTGAGAACATTCAACCAATGAAACAGCTTATCTTCAGAAATTGTGGCAGGTCCATCACTGGAAGCTTTCAAGAAGAGACTGGACTGCTATTTGTCAGAAATGGTGTAGGGTCTCTTACTTAGGCGGGGGGTTGGACTAGATGACCTACAAGGTCCCTTCCAACTCTGTTATTCTCTTATTCTGAGTGTGAAAAACACTCACATAAGTCACTTTTTTCAGTGCTGTTGTAACATCAAGCATCACTAAATGAAGTAATGTAAGACAAGAACTATCTGTATTCCTCTAAGCCAGTGTTTCTCAATTCGGAACTTTAAGATTTGTGGATTTCAACTCCCAGAATTCCCCAGCCATGGGCGTGGAGCTGCCAGATTCGGCCTGCAAAATTACAGGCAATCCTTAGAAGACAGTCAAGTGGGTGATAAGTTATTTTATCTATCCAAATTCAGTGGGCTCCCAATCGGCCAATACAACCCCCCTTGGCCTTTAATCAACTCACTCACAAGCACACAAGCGGTAATAGCAGGGGTGAAATCCAGCAGGTTCTGACAGGTTCTGGAGAACCAGTAGAGGAAATTTTGAGTAGTTTGGAGAACCGGCAAATGCCACCTCTGGCTGGCCCCAGAGTGCAGTGGGAATGGAGATTTTGCAATATCCTTCCCCCAGGAGTGGGGAGGGAATGGGGATTTTGCAGTATCCTTCCCCCAGGAATAGGGAGGGAATGGGGATTTTGCAGTATCCTTCCCCCAGGAGTAGGGAGGGAATGGGGATTTTGCAGTATCCTTTCCCTGCCACACCCACCAAGCCACACCACGCCCACCTAGCCACGCCCACAGAACCAGTAGTAAAAAAAATTGAATTTCACCACTAGGTAATACTCACAATTCCTTCCCACACACTTCCCCAGACCTACCACTGCTCCTACTACTAATAGTAGATCACTCCTCTCTCTCAGCCCTAGGCTGCTTCCATTTGCTCTATGTCCAGAGTAACAGAAACCACCTTCCCTCTGGAGCAATTCCAACAGAGGAACTACTGCACAAACACACCCAGTTGCTTTTCTGCTGGTGGCTGGGCAGCTGAGCTGGTTGGAGAGAGGCCTTTTCAGGCTGCACAAAGTGATACAGAAACTTCCAACTTTGCTGCCCTCTAGTGATTACCAAAAAGAGCCCGTTTGGTGTACAGTACAGGTAATCCTTGATTTACAACCATTCATTTAGTGAACTTTCAAAGTTACAATAGCATTGATAAAAGAGACATGATCATTTTTCACACTTACAACCGTTACAACAGTGTTTCTCAACCTTGGAAGCTTGAAGATGGGTGGACTTCAACTCCCAGAATCCCCCAGCCAGCAGCGCTGGCTGGGGGATTCTGGGAGTTGAAGTCCACCCATCTTCAAGCTTCCAAGGTTGAGAAACACTGTGTTAGGGCATCTCCATGGTCACATGATGTTAGGGCATCTCCATGGTCACAAGAGCCTTGATAGCACGGGTTTAGTGCACCCTGTAATTAACACAGCTGCCTGCAATTTCTGCTGGTTCGAATCTCTCCAAGGCTCAAGGTTGACTCAGCCTTCCATCCTTTCTAAGGTAGGTGAAATGAGGACCCAGTTTGTGGGGGCAATAAGCTGACTTTGTATAAAACATACAAAAGAATGAAGGCTATTGCTTAACGCATTGTAAGCCGCCCTGAGTCTCCGGAGAAGGGCGGCATATAAATCAAATTAAAAAAAAAAAAAAAACATGATCAAAATTTGGCTGCTGGCTCATATTTATGATGGTTGCAAGTGTCCTGGGGTCAAGTGATCACTTTTTATGACCTTCTGACAAGCAAAGTCAAGTGAGAAAGCCAGATTCATTTGAGAACGACATGTGACTACCTTAACAACTGCAATGATTCACTTAAGAACTGTGGCAAGAAAGGCGTAAAATGGGGCAAAACTCCATTTGACAAACGTAACAACTGTCTTGCTTAGCAACAGAAATTTTGGCCTCAATTTTGGTTGTAACTTGAGGACTATCAGTATGTAGTAGGTAAAGGCACTAGGCTAGAAAACTAGGAGACCAAGAGTTCTAGTCCCAACTTAGGTATAATGCCTGCTTAGCGGCATTGGGCCAGTCTTCCTCTCTCAGCCTTAGGGAGCAGGAAATGGCAAACTACTTCTGAAAAAACTCCAGTCAACTGGAGTCAATAGGAGTCAAAAACTGACATGAAGGTGCATGTGCTTGCACACTCACACAAAAGTACTAGATATTTGCAACCCAGGTCTGTAGTTTTATATGCAAAAAACCAAATTAATGACTTGATTCCTGAATAAATGCCTGCTGATTTGGCTTCCAAATCTGTCTATATCTACCCATCCATCCTCTCATCCATCCATTCATCCTCTATCACATGTGATCACCTTCTGTCTATTATTTCTATCTATCCATTAGATGCCGTTGCCAAATTTATTTTTGGTTTAGGCCCGGGATATTTGGGGGACCATCTGCAGACAGCAAGAGCTTCCCATCGCCCGGTGCGTTCCCATAGAGAGGGCCTCCTCAGGGTGCCGTCGGCCAGACAGTGTCGGCTGGCGACCCCCAGGGGGAGGGCTTTCTCTGTGGGCACACCTACCCTTTGGAATCAACTGCCCCTGGAGCTCCGGGTGGTCCCCGACCTCCGCTCTTTCCGCCGCGACCTGAAAACGTGGCTGTTTTGTTTGGCCAGCCTGGACTGATGGGGTTTTAATTCTAATTTAATTTTAACTGGTTAGTCTTAATTGTACTTTTAACTGTTAAATCATGAGATTTGGATTTAATTTTTTAACTTTTTATTAGATGTTTCTTAACTGTTGTGAGCCGCCCTGAGTCCGGCTGGAGATAGGGCGGCATATAAATCTCATTAATAATAAATAATATTTTCTCCTCTTCAAATCATGTTCCAGTTTTAATTCTATACCCCACCCTGCTCTGGGAACGTTGGATAGCTGCATCTTATCCAGATCCATAACATTTTTGAAGAGTGTGAGATCAAAGGTGAGATGTATCCTAGCATTAGGATGGATGCAGAACTTGTACCAGATCATGAGGAGCCCTTAGACAAATCCTGTACCCTGTTGTCAGCCTTTCAAAGCAGACCAGACTAGGAAACAAAATTATGAATGCTAATCCATCTTTTATTATAAGGTTACAGTCACAGAATCTTGCAAATGTGAATACATTTCCCCTCCTGCTCTATCTTCCTGAGAACAAAAGAGGGTTTTTGTCTGAGAAACTTTCTCGGGTTACAGTTCTGTCCCAGACTCAGGTTTCTTTTATCTATTGTCCTGGTTGCCTTTCTTCCCCCTGTTCCTCAAGGTTATTCCTTCTTCCCATGGCATCTATTGGATGAACTGAGCAAATGTCTTTCAAGGAACACTGTCTATATTTTCTGTAGGTTCCAGAGTTTCTGTGTGCACAAGATAAGGTTACTATGGTCCCCAACTTACAACCAAAATTGGGACCAGATCAATGGTTGGTTGCCCCGGGTTCGGACCGGTTCGCAAGAACTGGTAGTAAAACCGGCGGGAAGCTCTGTCCACCGACTCAGGCATCATCATCAGTGATCTGCACATGCTCCCGATACGAACCGGTAGTAAAGGTAAGTAGAACCCACTCCTGGACCAGATATTCCATTGCTAAGCAAGTTAGTCATTCAAGTGAATCACCTGGTTGTTAAGCACATCCAGCTTCCACCATTGACTTACTTTGTCAAAAGTTGGCTGGGAAGGTTACAAATGGCAATCAAATGACCCCAGGGTGCTGCAACCGTTGTAAAAACACCAGTTGCCAAGTGTCCAAATTTTTGATGATGATTGTAAGTGTGAGGACTGGTAGTAAGTACAAGGACTGGTCATGTCCCTTTTTTGCAAAGCTGTTGCAACTTTGAATGGTGGCTAAATGAATGGTTGTAAATCGAGGACTACCTGTATAATACAGGTATCAAATCATTTTTTTCAAGATTCAGGTAGTCTTTGACTTACAACAGTTCATTTAGTGACTTTTCGAATTTACAACGGCACTGAAATAAGTGATTTATGACCATTTTTCACACTTATGACCGTTGCAGCATCCCCATGTCATCAAAATTCAGATGCTTGGAAACTGACTCATATTTATGACAGTTGCAGTGTCCCGTGACAAGAAAAGTCAATGGGGAAGCCAGATTCACTTAACAACCATATTACTAACTTCAGTGATTCACTTAACAACTGTGGCAAGAAAGGTCGTAAAATGGGGCAAAACTCACTTAACATGTTTCTTACTTAGCAACAGAAATTTTGGGCTCAATTGAGGTCGTAAGTCGAGGACTATCTGTATTTTTTTTAGTGCTTTGATCCATGGTTTGAGCTTAACATCTCTTTAATGAGCCAAATCAAAATGAAGGAAGCAAAATCAAAATGAAGGAAGGGACCATCAAAACCAGGGTAATAACAGCAAAAGTGTATCACTCCCTATCCTTCCCTCTTCCTTTTTCTTCTCCCATACTCCCCCCCCCAAGATCCAAAGGAAAACAAAAGAGATTGTGTAGCGTGTGTATTGATTTAAAGGGTGAGAATTAAAGGTAGAGCGATCTATATCTGGGTCACTGGTGGTGGATCTGGAGAGTGGACGGATTCATTCCACCCTTTCATCCATTGATCTTCATCCCAGTGGAAACCAAGGGCATTGACCATCGATCCTGACCTCCCACTGATGAACCTCAGAACCGTGTTGGGGTGCGAGGGCTCTGCAGTGAAAGGCATTCCCAAACCAGAATTCGGCCCAAAGGCAAAGACATGGCCCATGTTGGTGCGGAAGGCCAGGTATTCCACAGAGTTTCCGAAACGGCCATTCACCTGCACCAATCCCTCTCCAAAGGACAGGTGCATGTCCGAAGGGCGGCCTGCTGTGCTGCCTTCATTATTGGACCATGTGTCACCATAGCGAACTTGGATGCTGCATTAACAAGAGAAAGGTGATGTTAGGTGTAGAGCCATCTTAGATGGAAATTAATGAGGATACTCAGGAGAGGTCCTTGGTGCTTGTTTCCTTGTAGCGTCTCATTAACCAAACTAAGTAACATCATCAGTGTTACAGGTAGGATTGATGATGTTACCTAGTTGGCCATGAAACGTCTGCAAGAAAACAAGCAAGCTCAGAAAGCACCAAGGACCCCTCATTTCAACCCAAAGCTACAAATATTCTCTTTTATTGATGATGCTCATCTCAGCAGACCTCTGTAGGAAGAGACCTTTCACCTATACTTCTGTCATCTTACCCTCCATCTTGGCAACTTGAAGATCTGTGGACTTCAACTCCCAGAATTCCCCAACCAGCCATGCTGGCTGAGAATTCTGGGAATTGAAGTCTATTCATCTTCACATTGCTGAGATTGAGAAATACTAGTCAAGAAAGAATCAACCTCTTCCATTCATCCCTTATTTTCCTTCAGTATTGATCTAGATATGTTCTTTAAACATGATCTGCAGCCCTTAGACATATGTTTTCACATACAAATAGCTTATTGACTGATTAGTCAGTCAGTTATCAATAAACTGTTTGCACATTTAGGTTATTTATGTTCTCCTCAGTTGATTCATAATTTTAGCTGTCAAGTTAAAGCCCAGCTATAGACAACTGAAGTTCATTTAGATATACATACCTTAGTATACTTCTGTCATTCGACCTTATTTTCATTGCTGATATAGGGCCTTCAAACTGGTTGCTGGACTGATCAAAATAGTCCCCATCATTACCACCATATTCCCCAGAGTAGGAAGAGAACGTTCTCTGGTCTGGATCCAAAAAGAAGAAGGAGAACCAGTTAATTGAATGAGTTGATTTATTTTATTTTATTTATTTTATTTTTAAATTTGTATACCGCCCTTCTCCCTGAGGACTCAGGGCGGTGAACAGCCAAGTAAAAGCATAAACTACAAACATTAAAATACAATTAAAAAGATATATATAAATTTGGCCCCATGATTAAAAACAATAACAAACAATTAAAAACATTTTAAAAAGTGTTAGGCCAGCCCGGCTTGCTGGAAAAAGAAGGTTTTAAGGGCACGGCGGAAGGCACCGAGGTCTTGGATTCTCCTTATCAGCTGATTCCAGAGGGTAGGTGCCCCCACAGAGAAGGCCCTCCCCCGGGGGTCACCAGCCTACATTGTTTGGCTGATGGCACCCCGAGGAGGCCCTCTCTGTGGGAGCGCACAGGTCGATGGGAGGCCATCGGTAGCAGTAGGCGGTCTCGAAGATAACTAGGTCCTATGCCATTAATCAATCAACAGTCCATTTCTGATCTTCCTATGTCCCCACAGAATAACTCATGAATCTATATCCCATTTTGTGTCCCCTGATTAAACAGCCTTGTATTTGTATATAGATTGGTCACTCAGAGGTGAACTAAAGTTCCATACAAACAATCATATAGGTTGGTGGAGAAAGACTGCTTTGAGATAGGAAGTTCTCTTGCAGATTCCTGCTTTCGCTTCCCATCATCCAAGAGCTCAAATATTACTGAAAAAGTTTCGTGTTCTGTTGAAACTCATACTCAAAACAAAGTAACATCATTAATGTTTGAAAATGTACCTATGTAATAAAGCAGGTGAATTGGTAGAGGTGGCTGTGAATTATTATTGAGAATGGTGGCTAATAGTTAGATCAGTGTTTTTCAACTTGGGCAGTTTGAAGATGTGTGAACTTCAACTCCCAGAATTCCACAGCCAGCATGCTGGGAATTCTGGGAGTTGAAGTTCACACATCTTACAAGAGCCTGTAGTACAGTGGACTAAAGCACTGTTATTAACATCTGCTGCTTGCAATTACTGCAAGTTCAAATCTCACCAGGCTCAAGGTTGACTCAGCCTTCCATCCTTTCAAAGGTAGGTAAAATGAGGACCCAGATTGTGGGGGCAATAAGCTGACTTTGTATAAATATACAAAAGTATGAAGGCTATTGCTTAACGCATTGTAAGCCGCCCTGAGTCTCCGGAGAAGGGCGGCATATAAATTAAAGCAAAAAAAAAGGTGCAAAGGTTGAGAAACACCGAATTAGATGATAGTGCTGTTTTTATTTTCTTTTGTAAAGATTACAGGGAATCCTCAATTTACAACCAGTCTCTTAATAATTATCCAAAGTTACGACAAACTTTTTAAAAGCCTCTTATGACCAAATTACAACTACCACACATCCTCCAAAGTCACAGGAATACATTTTAGGTCCTTGGGAACGAACTCACATTTATAACTGGTTGCAGCATCCCGCAGTCCTATGACTGTGATTTGTGATGTTTTTTTGCAGAAAACACAAAATACACTCATTGGGTATTTGCTTGACAATCATGGTGATTCGCTTTGCGAATCACCATTTTACACCATTGTAAAAATGATCATCAAATTGAGTTGTCATTTGGTGCTTTCACCTAATGACTGCAACAATTTATGACTGAAACTCTGGGTTCCATTAACGTCGTAAGTCAAGGACCACCTGTACAAGCAAAGTTAGATAACAGAGGTTACAGGCCAGGATTATACATTTAGGATTTTATAATTGTGTAAATGTTCTTTCTACTATATAAATCTATCATGGTATATCTTGAAGTTGTTGCTTATGTGCAATTTTAACTGAAATTTACTTTTTATTTTTGATGGCAGTTGGACCAGGGGTGAAATCCAACAGGTTCTGACAGGTTCTGGAGAACCGGTAGCAGAAATTTTGAGTAGTTCGGAGAACTGGCAAATACCACCTCGGGCTGGTCCCAGAGTAGGGTGGGAATGAAGATTTTGCAGTATCCTTCCCCCAGGAATGGGGAATGGGGATTTTGCAGTATCCTTCCCCTGGAGTGGGGAGGGAATGGAGATTTTGCAGTATCCTTCCCTGCCATGCCCACCAAGCCACGCCCACAGAACTGGTAGTAAAAAAAATTGGATTTCACCATGGAGTTGGACCATACTTTGGTGGCATATTATAAATATTATTTATAAATAATATAAATTATTGGTTAGCTGGTTTTTAATTTTTTATGCTAGTAACCTCTGCAGACATATTTACAAAGCTGTTGTACATGTCAGGACGATGGTATAAGTTGACACTTTACTTCAGATTTACTCACAGAGAAAGTGAGACGGAAAAAAAAAGAACACATATTCTGTAGTGAAGTTTTATGAGTTGTGGAACCCGTTTGGCTTCTTAGTCCATATAAGGCCAATCAGATGCTGCCTTTTGCTAAGGCAGAAGAGAATTGAAATGCGTGCGAGTGAAAACCATGTTGAGAATCGGGTTAGCCATCCATTAATATTTGGGATTACAGGATTTGTCTACAAGATTGGCTGCTAAACTAGTACTACGTTAGAGTTACAATTTTCAAACACAGCACTTAACATTTTAATCATTTAATCCTGGCCTGTAATTGTAGAGATGTATGCAATCAACTAGTGATTTAATTCAAATTATATCTTTTTTGGCCAGTCCTTGTAACTCAGATCTGCTACAATAATCTGTATATTGCTGGCTGGGAAAAACTGCTTAACCAATACATTTCTAATGAAATAGGTAACAGATTCCCTTCTTAAGGGTCCAAGAAAATACGCTTTTTCTGTTGTTGCCCTGTTACTTGGATCAGCCTCAATTCTCCTCACCTTTAAAAAAGCTGTTAAACCTGGCCATTCCCCTAAGCTTTAGGGGCAAACAGTGGAGTTCCCTTTTGCTCTCTTGTATGCTTAATTGCCATTTTAGTTTATTGTTTGTTTGTTTTTGTGTTGTTCATGCAGTCACAGTGTTTAAGCCTTATAAATCTGCATAAAAATATAAAATTTTAACGTGTAAGTCTGAATGGTTGTTAAGAGAATGGGAATTCTCCAAAACTCTATGCTTTAATGTATAGGTTGGGGGCTTCCCTGCCTCTAACTTTTGTCTACAGTACACATCTGGTCCTTATAATTGATATATCCACACACATACAAACGCACCATTCTAAGTGCGAATTGTCACAATTTCCTACAATTCTTATTCCTCAGGCATTGGATAGAATTCAGTGAGAGTGCTTCTAGATCAATGTTTTTCAACCTGGGCAGTTTGAAGATGTGTGGACTTCAACTCCCAGAATTCCCCAGCTGGGGGAATTCTGGGAGTTGAAGTCCACACATCTTCAAACTGCCGAGGTTGAAAAACATTGTTCTAGACTCTAGAGCTTACCTGAAGCAGTTGATACTCCAGCACAAAGAAGGGAAAGAAATATAAAAAACAGCATCCGGAAAGATGAAATTGGCTTAATCTGAAAGTTACAGAGCAGAAGAGAGTTATAGTTAACATGTTATCTTTTACAATACAGTTCTAAGCATGATGTGCCATTGAATTAAACAGTTTTCTCTTGTAAATACATCTGTTTAGAAGGCCAACCTTAAATTCATTACAATACATGTAGACTTGTATTGACATACAAACATTCGCTTAACAACCATTCAAAGTTATAGTGGCACTGAAAAAGTGACTTATAACTGGTCCTCATGCTTATGACCATTGTAACATCACCATGGTCATGTGATCAAAATTCAGGCTACGTGGCAATTGGTATGTATTTATGATGGTTGTGGCATGCCAGGATCATGGGATTGCCCAGCTGGTTCCAAACACTTAGACTTATATACAGCTTCTCAGTGCTTTACAGCCCTCTCTAAGAGGTTTACAGAGTCAGCGTATTGCCCCCAACAATCTGGGTCCTCATTTTATCTCAGAAGGATCTCAGAAGGATGGAAGGCTGAGTCAACCTTGAGCCGGTGAGATTTGAACTGCCAAATTGCAGGAAGCTGACAGAAGAAGTAGCCTTAATGGGGAAACCAGATACATTTAATGACTGCATGATTCATTTAACAACTTCAATAATTCTCTTAACTGTGGCAAAAAATCAGACGTGACTCACTTAAAAACTGCTTTGCTTAGCAACAGAAATTCTGGTCAAATTGTAATCATAAGTCAAGGACTGCCTGAAATAAAGATGCTGGGATATTATCTTAACACAGTGATGGCAGGCAGTTGAATTAGAAGCAGGTAAAATGCAGCAAGATATAAAAAACAGATTGTGTTTTCAGGGAAAGGCAGCTGAAAGAAGGAATTGTCAGTTCAAAAATGCTATTTTAAATTCACAAGTAAGCTTTCCCAAGGTTATTGTTAAAGATCACAAGTTATTCTATCTAAAATTCAGTCTTCTAAGTATTAGGATGCTGTAGAATTTAGAATTTCATGATGTTGGGTGAAATAAGAATTTAAAGGCAAAAATCTAAAAAGAAAAAAAAACATGCAAGCAAAATAAAAAAAGGGTTTGATTGTGGTGTGATTAAAATACCATCCCTTCCATATTTCTATGTCAATTCAGAAACAGGTCCTGTTATTTTTAGTGAAATTTATTTGTAAGCCAATGTATTTTAGCCTGGATTTACAAGACTTCTCATTCTTTCTCTTTCTCCCCTTTTTCCTTCCCTCCCCACTCCCACTTATTTTTCCTTTTTCCCCTTCCTCTCTTCCCTCCTTCCTCCCTTGCCTTCTTCCCTTTTATTCTGTTTCCTTCCTTCCTTCCTTCCTTCCTTCCTTCCTTCCTTCCTTCCTTCCTTCCTTCCTTCCCTCCTTCCTTCCTTCTTTCCTTTCTTCCTTCCTTCTATCCATCCATCCATCCATCCATCCATCCATCCATCCATCCATCCAAGAGATTCTCCCCATAATAGTGTCCTCAGATGCACTATGCATCTTTTCACCTTGTAATTATCACCATAGGTGCATCTACATATAATATTTACATATTTCTGCAGCACAACTCTGTAATTTACCTTATGAAACTGAATTATTAATTTGGTAGAGGAGCCCAAGGCAACAGGATTCGTTCTCTTCGTCTTCCTGAGGCTTCAGATTTAAAATAATCCCTTGTTTTCAATCTCTGTTCCTGCTGCAAATGTGGCCTGATCTGAGAGAAAGGAGCTCCTATTGGTTTGGCAACAATTTGGGACATTTCTGGAGTTTCTTTTTACCTGTTGTTAGCCACAGGGCACATGAACAGTGCTTCTATTGTGAGCTTTCCTGCTCCTGTTTAGAAGATCTTCATTCCAGAAAGTCATCATTGGATGAATCTACGCTTGACTGCTTGCACTGTACTGTCTTTTTAACCACAAAAATTTCACACTTTAGTTTCCAGTCATTTGCATGGCAAATAAAAATAGTATGGGCTCCTCTTTTGATTCACCTTGGATAAAGAGAAATTGAATCAGGGGAAAAAAGTTACCTTTCTATACAGATAGTCCTCAATTTATAACCATTTGTTGAGTGACTATTTGAAGTTACAAGACCATAAAAAAGTGACTTACAACTGGTCCTTGCACTTACGACCCCTGTAGCATCCCAGGGTCACAGGAACGAAATCTGGGCGCTTGACACTTAGAATGTATTTATGATGGTTATAACATCCCAGGTGATCTCTCTTTGCATCCAGAGGTGATTGCCTGGGTAGCTGAATTGAGCATCCAGTTATGAGGTCGCTGCCATACCTCCATAGACCCGGCAGTGTTGGCAAATTATCGTCCAGTCTCCAACCTTCGCTTCGTTGCGAAGGTTGTTGAGAGTGTGGTAGCGCGACAGCTCCCCCAGTACCTGGATGAATCGTCGTATCTGGATCCATTCCAGTCGGGCTTCAGGCCTGGGTACAGCACGGAAACGGCATTGGTCGCGTTGGTTGATGATCTCTGGAGGGCTCGGGACAGGGGTTGTTCCTCTGTCCTGGTCCTATTAGACCTCTCAGCGGCTTTTGATACCATCGACCATGGTATCATGCTGCACCGGCTAGAGGAGTTAGGGGTGGGGGGCACCATCCTACGGTGGTTCTCCTCCTTTCTCTCTGACCGGTCGCAGTCTGTGTTGACAGGGGGGCAGAGGTCGACCCCGAGGCCCCTTGTATGTGGGGTGCCACAAGGGTCGGTCCTCTCGCCCCTTCTGTTCAACATTTATGTGAAGCCGCTGGGTGAGATCATCCGTGGTTTCGGGGTGAAGTACCACCAGTACGCTGATGATACTCAGCTGTACATCTCCACCCCGGACCACCCCAATGATCCGGGGTGGAGATGTACAGCTGAGTATCATCAGCGTACTGGTGGTACTTCACCCCGAAATGATGCCCTTGAAGTGATGTCCCGGTGCCTGGAGGCCGTGCGGATCTGGATGGGGAGAAACAGACTCAGGCTCAACCCATCCAAGACCGAGTGGCTGTGGTTTCCGACATCCTGATATAGTCAGTTGGTGCCATCACTGACTATTGGGGGCGAGTCACTGGCCCCCACGGAGAGGGTTCGCAACTTGGGTGTCCTCCTGGACTCACGGCTGTCTTTAGAAGAGCACATGACGGCCGTGGCCAGGGGGACTTTTTATCAGGTCCACCTGATTCGCCAGTTGCGTCCCTTTCTGGATCGGGACTCGTTAAATACGGTCACTCATGCTCTCGTTACTTCCCGCTTGGACTACTGCAATGCTCTCTACATGGGGCTCCCCTTGAGGAGCACCCGGAGGCTCCAGCTGGTCCAGAATGCGGCCGCGCGGGTGGTTATGGGAACGACGTGGCGCTCCCATGTGACCCCCCTCCTGCGCGAACTGCACTGGCTCCCGGTGGTCTTCCGGGTGCGCTTCAAGGTTTTGGTTACCACCTTTAGAGCGCTCCATGGCATCGGACCGGGGTACCTACGAGACCGCCTTCTGCTACCAATAGCCTCTCACCGACCAGTACGCTCCCATAGAGAGGGGCTCCTCAGGGTGCCGTCGGCCAAACAGTGTCGACTGGCGGCCCCCAGGGGGAGAGCCTTCTCTGTGGGGGCACCTACCATCTGGAACGAGCTCCCCCCAGAGATACGGAAGATCCCGGACCTGCGCACGTTTCGCCGTGCTCTCAAAACTTTTCTATTTCAGCAAGCTGGCCTGGCCTAACTCCCATCTTTTAAATTTCTAAATTTTTTAATTCGTGATTTTACAAATTGGGTGTTTTAATCTGTGTTTCGGCCGAAATATTTAATAATTTTAAGGGATTTTTTAATATTTGTATTATTTGTATATATATATATATATACAATATATATATATCAATCATCATACGTCCCCAACTTTTTGGGTACCAGGGACTGATTCCGTGGAGACAGAATCCACGGAATTTTTCCACAGACCAGAGGGACTGGTTTCATAGGCTGCCTGCATCCCATGGATGGGGCTTCGCTTGTTTGCACGATCCAGTTTCTGGCATGTCGCAGATCAGGGCCTGTCCACAGACCGGGAGTTGGGGACCCCTGCGCTAAATAATACAACAAGCAAAAGCAATGTGGGAAGCCAGATTCACTCAATGACCTCATGATTCACTTACCAGCTGCAGTGATTCGCATAACAACCATAGCAAAAAACGTTGTAAAATTGAGTACACTTAACAGCCACTTTGCTTAGCAGTAGAAATTCTGGTCCCAATTGTGAGGATGCTTGTATGTGTGAGGAAAGGTCATAATTCACTTTTTTGAGTGCTGTTGTAACCTTGAACAGATGCTAAGTAAATGGTTGTAAATTGAGGACTACCTGTATTAAAGCTTCTGGGAGAAATTCAGGATTAAAAAATCTAATAACTACATACCAGCCTTGCTTAACATAGCGTATTAAGCTATGAAAAATGATCCAGTGTTCAAACTAAGCAACTTACTATCTAACAAACTAACTATCTTACCATGTTATGCTAAGATAGTCACTGGATATTCATTGCCAATAACTGCCCAATTTTGTGGTTTGTGAACCTGAAGATAGTAAGAGCTGCTCTTGAAGCAAGTGAACTCACAGTCCTGTGGAATTATTTCTTGCACAGATGTTGGATAGTAAAGCATAGACGAGGAACATTATGCAAAGGCATATAACTACCACATGATGGCAGCAGAGCCCATAATATTGCTGCGGCTCAACCCATACTGCCTTAACCTGTTTCTCAACCTTGGCAACTTTAAGAGATGTGGACTTCAATTCCCAAAATTCCCCAGCCAACAATACTAGCTGAGGAATTCTGGGAGTTGAAGTTCACACCTCTTAAAGTTGTCAAGGTTGAAAAACACTGGTCTTAATTTTCTACAGTATCATGTATCAGTATCAGCTGCCTTGTTCAGCAAACTCTGCTGTTTTTTTATCAGTTGATCTGTATTATTACTGTTCACAACTAAAACTGCTTGTATAGCTTTAACTTCAGTATCTCAAACTGTCTGTTTCTGAATGGCTGATAGGTGGAGTGCGCCAGGGATTCTGGGAGCTGAAGTCCCAACATGTCTAGAAGTGCCAGGTCACAGATGGCCTGTCCTGATGTTTAGCATCACAGCAAGAGAATCAATGAAATCAAGATGGTGGATTAAAGTCCTGCCTCTTTTGGGGGACATTTAAAAGGGGACGGAGCTTTGATCCACACTAGAGTTTCTTAACTTTGGACACTTTAAGATGTTGGGATTTTAACTCCCAGAATTCTCCAGCCAGTCACTGACATGCCCCAATTGTTGGAAAAAATATCCAGGTCCAATTCTAATCTGGGAGAAAGGCACTGGAGACAAAACGGAGGCTGGAGGCCAATTGGAAAGAGGGTCGATTAATTGATGAAGCAGAACCACTAAGCACGTGGGATTCTGGGCAGCTGGCCACATGGAGTTGAGAGTGGAGGGTATTTATATCTTCTCTTAGGCTTTGAACTTGAACTTCCTGTTCCTGTGAAAGAACATGTATTCTATTGGCTGTTGTCAGACTCCCATGGTGCCATGTACAAATCCCAGGACAGTCATGGCTAACCTTTTTGCCGTTGCGTGCCAAAAGCGTGGGAAGCGTGGGTGTGTGTGGTGTCGTGCGTGTGCGTGCCCACACCCATAATTCAATCTCCCCTGCCCCCTGCGCATGTGCGCACAACCCCTCTGCCCCCCCGCTTTTGGCACGTGATGCCACAGTGGGCCCAGTAGACCCGTTTTTTTGCCCTCCCCAGGCTCCAGAGGCTTTCTAGGAGCCTGGGGAGTGTGGAAACGGCCCGTTTCCCGACTTCCAGTGGGACCAGAAGGCCCGAAAATCAGTTGGCCGGCACGCATGCACACTGGAGCTGAACTAGGGCAACACTCGCATGCCACAGATATCGCTCTGCATGCCATGTGTGCCATAGGTTCGCCATCACGGTCCTAGGAGTTTGTCTAAGCTAAATTTAGTTGAGGTTTCTGAGGTTTCTGAGACAATAATTCCTATCCTTTTGATGAGGGCTAATCTGCCTTAGTTTGGACTTTGCTGCAGGGAGTAATGGATTACCAAATCAGCATTTCTAAAGCTGCCCCATCTCAGTATCTGCTTGGGGGCCAGGGAGCTAGGGCTCTGTCTCCCTTAAGATTTTTTATTTCTCTTTTAGGGGAAATATTTTATCCTGCCTATCTGGTTGTTCAGCGAATTGGGCTTCCCCATTGACTTTGCTTGTCAGGTTGTCGCAAAAGGTGATCACATGACCTATGGACACAGCCGTTGTCATAAATATGAGCCAGTTGCCAAGCATCTGAATTTTGATCCCGTGATCATGGGGATGCTGCAACGGTTATAAGCGTGAAAAATGGTCATAAATCACATTTTTCAGTGCTGTTGTAACTTTGAACGGTCACTAAATGGACTGTTGTAAATCAAAGACTATTGTGTATTGGAAAACTCAGGCAACTGACATCCAGGGATTCAGTGGTGTTTGCAGGATGTTGTTGGAAGAAATATACAGCTCCCGTTCCAAGCAGGGAGAAAGGCAGTGGAAATAAAATAGAGGCTGGAGACTGATTGGAAAGAAAGGTTCCCTTTATTGATGAAGCAGAACCACCAACCATGTGTGATTGAGGGCAGCTGACAAATGGAGTTTAGAGTGGGTGGGTTTTTATACAGGGGTGGGTTCTAAATTTTTTTACTACCGGTTCTGTGGGCATGGCTTATTTTGTGGGTGTGGCTTGGAGGTCATGTGACTAGGTGGATGTGGCTAGCTGGTCAGAGTCATTTCTGGAAGGTCCTCGCACTTACGAGCAGTTCTCGCACTTACGACCCAACTCATTTGTTTGCTTTTAACACTGATCAGCTGTAGGGCGGCCCTTTGAAGCCCCCCCCCCCCGCAACAGTTTCAACAGTTTTTTTCCCTCTAGTCATTAGCTGGGACTCAGGAGGCAGCAATAGATTGGGGGTGGGACCAAATAAAAGGTAAGAATAACGTGGGTGGGTGGGGGAGAACCAGTTCGGTGACGTCATATCGTCACCGCTACCGGCTCGGCCGAACCGGACCGAACCGGGAGGAACCCATCACTGTTTTTATACCTTCTGGATTCCTATGGGGTTATGTAGGGGTCATGGCTTGCTCTATAGCAAAAGGGAAAATGCAAATCCTAGGTCCGTGATGGCGAACCTATAGCACGTGTGTCAGAGGTGGCACGCAGAGCCCTCTCTGTGGGCACTCACGCCGTCGCCAGCTGCTCTTCTGGTTTCCTGCATGCACATGCTCACTGGCCAACTGATCTTTGCACATGCCGGAGTCCCAGAAACCCAAAGACCAGCTGGCCAGTGTGCACGCGGTCTTTGCACCTGGTCTTTGGGTTTCCGGCACTTTGCCATGCGTGAAGACGGCCTGGCTGGCGTGCATGCGTGTGCCAGAAACCCAAAGGCCAGGTGGCCGGCACGCACATGCACACTGGACAGCTGGTGTTCACGTTTCCGGGATTCCGGTGCATGCACGAGTTCTGGTTTAGGCATTCAGTGCCAAAAAGTTTCACCATCACTGTCCTAGGTGTTTGTCTGAGCTAATTTGATCAACTTTTTGTTTGTTGCTTATCTGGAGTTTCTCTCTGACCCAGTCTTTCTGAATGGATTACCAAATCTGCATTTCTAAAAACTGGCCCCCTCAGTTTCTACTTGGGGCAGGGAAACTGGGGCTGCTTTCTGCCTCCCTTAAGTTTTTTTTTCTTTTCATTTCTCCTTTAGGGGAAATATTTTATCCTGCCTTTTTAAATATTTCCCAAAATATTTCATTCTTCTGGGGGGGATGGGCTTCCCACAATGTGATCAAAAAAGTCAAGATGAAGCTGTAATTGTGCCACTGAAACTCCAACTAATTTTTTATGTGCAACGTTGCAGCCCGTGTCTTGACTTTTTCTGGTCATGCCTTGCAAACTCCACAGGAAGTAAGTTTTAAAAACCTGGGTTTTTTTCCATCCCTGGCATGGCTGCATTGGATTAGGGGAATTAAAAGTTGGCGGTGACCAGGACAATATTTCTACAGCCTGGAAGCTTCCAGAAATTGCAAAAAATCTGTGCCCCTTTTTAAAATGGAGTTTACAAGAGATTTTGGGGAGGTTAGAAACAGGACAGAGAAGAACACAGGCAAAAAATGTCCAGATAGTGGATGAGTCAATGGACAGTTATCTCATAAAATGCAGCTTAGCCATGTTGAAGGAGACTGGGAGGAAGCATGAAAAAAAATGAAAAATTCCTCATACAGTTTCCAAAAATTCTGTATTAGTTCCAAACTAGGCTTAAAGCTACTTTAGGGAAATTAATGCACTTTCTGCTTCTTTGATGTTTCTCTGATGGATGGGGCTTCACTGATCTGTACCATCAACATTCCTCTTTCTTTTTCTTTTTTAACTCCAGGAATAGCCTGGTAATTAAAAATTGTTTTGGTTTGTTCCTTCCTAGAACTATTCATTTAAGAAAAATCCCACAGTCTTTTTTTTCCAACAGCCTTGGTCCCTCCCATACCCTCACCCTAAGATTTGTACAGTGGTGAAAAATCAAATTGTGTCTTTGAAGATGCAAGAATCACAAAAACTAAACCTGTTTATTTTTTTCAAGCTGTTGGAAAAAAATGGGAACTATGAGGGAAAAATGGCTATGGGTAATCCTCAATTTGCGTCTCCAGTTGGGATTGGAACTTTCATCACTAATGAAGTGGCCATTACGTGAGTCATGTCTGATTTTACAACCTTTTTGCTGCAGTCATTAAGTGATTTACCGTGGTTGTGAAATGAATCACACAGACGTTAAGTGAATCCAATTTTCCCCATTGATTTTGCTTGGTGGAAGCAAATGGGAAGATTACAAATAGTTACCATAGGAGCTTAGGATGCTGCAACGATTGGTTGCTGCCTGAAATTTTGCCTGAAATTTTGATCACATGACCAGAGGGATTCTGCAATGGTCATAAGTGTAAGGACTGGTTGTAAGTCACTTTGTTCAGTGTTATCATAAACCAGGATATCTGGAAGTTTTCTAGACAAGATATCCAGAGTGTCTCAAAATTGTCTTTTAAGTGTTAAGGGTGTTAAGTGAATTTCGTTGTATGGGTATACTGTGTATACACATACAATGACAATAAAGTTATTAATTCAGCGCTCCTCTTAAGGATTGAAAGCATTTCACTTTCACTGTCTCTGCCACGCATGAATTCCTCCCTGCAACCTGACTATTAAGGACACAGAACATGATTACAGTGAAAAGGGAGAGTCAACCCTCCCCCACTTCCGCTATGTCCCATCCTTCTTTTCTGACTCATTCTGTCTTTCCAAGTACCATTGTTCTCCTTTTTTGCATTTTGCAAAGGCTGAAAAACCGAAGGGCATTTTTGACGGGGAAGCTGTAGCCTCGCCAGGGAGGCTGTGAACGGGCACCTCTTGGGCACCGTCATGGATGGACACGCTCACCAAATCCCACTTGGTAGCCCAGGTTGGGCTGGGAGCCCTAGACGGTGCCCAGACTCCCAAATTCTCCTCTGTGTGTGCCTGAGGCTGTCTGAAACAGCTTTGGCTTCCCTCCGGTTCTCTTTCTCCGTCTGTGAATCATTTTGCCTGTTCTGGCTGGGTTGCTCTCCCCAGCCGCCTGGCACGCACACACGCACAACGCAAGAGTGTTGTGCATTCCTTCCCTATGACTTTATCCGTCTGGGCTTCCTTGTCTTCTGGTTTACATCTCTTTAATCTTCCTCCTCCCTCCCTTTGCTGGCAGTTTCTTTCTTTTTTGCCCGATGGGAAGGGAAAGGCGGGTTTTCCACTTTGTGGATTTCGTGATCATCACTGGCTTCGTTCTCTTTATATGGCCAGGGAGACCAGGCGCTCAGTCAGTTTGGCGCTGGAGGAGGACCACTCTACCTAGACCGGAGGGTGATTTGGAAGCAGCCTTTCCTTGCTGGATTCCAGAGTTGTCACGGAACAGCTGGGTTCAGACAACCAGACAACCCTTAAGTAAACCAAGCACAGTTTTGGAGTGACACCCCCCACACACACACCTTGGTTGGGTTCACACAATATAAACCAGCTACTGCATTTTAGTCTGAGTGTTGTGTGAATCCAGTCAAGATGACATAAGGATCACCTTCCTTCACCCTAAGAAAGAAATTAGTTTTACATATAAAAAGTATAAACCTTCAATAAGTGAGCTCTGAAACAAAATTATCCAATTCAAACATGTGTATTTTTACGTGGAGAATTAAAAAGAAAAAAAATGATATAAAATAGATCTCTTTTTTCCTGAATTAAAAACCAACACATTTATGGTTCTACCTTAGGATTTATCATCAATTTTCAACTTGGCAGCCTTTTAGATTGATCAGACCACAGGGAATGATGGGAGTTGTAGTCTGATATCCAGAGAGCTGCCTCATTGAAGAAGGTTGCCTTATAACTACAATCCACGCTGTTCCTCAATCTAGTATTGAAATGAATCCATCTTATTTTGGGGCAATGAACAGAAATTCCACATAATCGGATAGGAAAGGAAATTCATACTTAAAGTCTAAGTCAGACAGCTTATTGAAAACTTGGTTGCTAACTGAAAGCCATATTTTAATTAAATTATCATGTCTGGGCTGCAAAGTTCTGAATGGCCACTAGTTAGCAACAAGGAGTTGGAACTTTGGCATAACACTGCTGCCATCTAGTGATCCTCTGAAGCTTTGCACCCCAGATAATGGTAGCCCTTATTTTTATTCTTTAAAAAATTGAATGCATATACAGGTATTCGTTGACTTACAACCATTCATTTAGTGACTGTTGAAAGTTACAACAGTACTGAAAAAAAGTTATTTACAACTAGTCCTTAACTTATGACCACGGCAGCATCCTTTTAATCATGTGATCAAAGTTGAAACTTTCTTAGCAAAGCAAAGTCAATGGGGGGAAGCGGGATTTGCTTAATAACCACATGATTCAATTAATTATTTCAGAGGTTCTTAACAACTCTGGCAAAAAAAGATAGTAAAATTGGGTGCGATTCATTTGCTTACCAACAGAAATTCTGGTCCCAATTTTCATCATAAATTGAGGATTACCTGTATATATAATCAATCAATCAATCAATCAATCAATCAAGTAAGTAAATACCCATGCAGATTGGTGTGTGTGTACTGTAATATATCTAATTAAAACCAAAATAAAATTAAAATAGATCTATGAAATTTCAACAAAAGAAAAATTATGTGCTGAGGTCTAAATTGCCTTAAACGGTTGCATCCCTGGCATTTTGGTGGAGAGAAGACTCTGCCTCTATTTGCATAATTTTGGGAAGTCACCCAGAGTAATTCATTTCCACAGAAAAGATTGATGCAAGCTACTGATGCCTTCATTGACTAATCTGAATCTTGCTATACCTTTTCAGATGAAGGGCGGAGCTTAATGACTAACTCCACCCCCCTTGCCTTAACCACAAAATAGCTTCCAGGCAGGAAATGAGAAGATCCGTTTCACTGGAGATTTCAATGTAGCTCCTGCCAAGAAATTCTGGAAATTAGACTAAGTACTAAACGGTTCCTCTCATCAAGCAGAACTTTAAGTCCTCTGGTTTGTGGGTGGAAGCGTCAATAATTAAACTCATTCAGGCCCTATAAATCAAACTATTTTTTTCTCTTTTACATTCATGCGATGATCGGCATTATCACCCACATCAGATGAACCTCAGCTATAAAGCAATTTTGCCCTTGCTGGGAAATTCAGATCCTTTTCTTATTTTTTGCTAGAAAACCCTGGCAAGCCTCTGCCTGTCAATTATTCATCGGAAACAAAGAACACCTGGTACCTTTGAGGCCTTAGACAGTTGAGATGCAAGTAATATTTTTCCATTTGCTTGGTGGAAGAATCTTGTTTAATCTAAAAATGTGCATATACTGCTGCTTCTCGACTTCCCCAGCATAGCATACACGGCTGGGGAATTCTGGGAGTTGAAGTCCACACATCTTAAAGTTGCCAAGGTTGAGAAACACTTCTCTTAAACCGAAGTGCCACTCAAATTAATCTGAGTTATAAAAACCTCTGCAACAGTAATTATCACCTGTCCTGTCTGTGATGTTTTAGGGCTGCGATTAAAAAAAAAGTCAACATGGCAGCCATAATCATGAAGCAGAGTTTCATTTGCATGGTTGAGGCATCCATCTTGACATTTTTACACTTCTGTGGAATTCTTTGTCTACCAGACAACAACTATCTTCACATAACAGGCCCAGCCAAGTCAGCTAAATTCCCAGCCAATGCATTCACGCAAAACCACATGCTTTTCCCCCATTTTAAGTGTGTTTGTTTTCCTGTCTTAGAATGCTGATGTGAGTCCAGCTCGTTCCCATTTTGATTTTTTTTGCCCCTGCGACAATCTCATATCTTCACAAAGAAAAACAACAACAGAATTAAGCAAACACACATTACCAAATTGGAAAAAATAAAAGAGGCAGAAGAAGAGAAAATAATAAGAACAAGAAGCGTTAGGGAATGATTCTTAGGAAAAAAATATCTGTTTTTAGGGAATTCCTAACAGCTATTTGGGAGGGGGCCAGTCAGGTCTCATTGGGGGTCCCAGGATACATTGCTATTGCAGGGAAGCTGTGCTTTATGGCGTGGGATCTCTTAATATTTGGTTTATTGTGCAAACCTAGAAAATCAGTCATGTGTGAACACAGCCAACACATAGCAAAGAAATCTTTACAAGGTGCCTATTCCTATTTATGTGCCATGCTACAGAAAAGTCCTGGACAAACTCCAGTAAGAGGACACTTTTTTTCCTCACTGGACAAAAGCAGAGAATTAAACCCTGTTTTTCATGCAACTCCAGAACAAAGAAACTGATCTAATCCAGAAGCTTGCACATTTGTCATGCGAGCTAAGGGATGGCAAAACTTCTTCCCTGCTGTTCAGAGATACTGTATGCTGGTCTGATGGAAAGCACTCTGTGCATGCCCCAAACCCCCAAGAAATATTGTCAAGCCTCTACAGTTAGTCCTCGATTTATGACCGTAACGGAACCCAGAATTTCCCTCAAAGTAAATCCATGAGTTGAGGCACCTGTGTGACTGACCAGATTTTTTTTACAGCGGTTATAAAGCAAATGCTGCTGTTTTAAAACAAATGTGATAGTTTTAAGGTGAATGCAGTGGTTGTATTCATTTCTTGTGGGTATTTTTGCCAGGAACTGTCAGAAAAGGTTGGAAACCGGAAACTGCCCCCAAAAAGTAAAATATCATAAATCATGGTTATGTTACTGTGGAACACGGCAAGTGGCTGTAAAAGTGTTGCTAGGTACCCAAAATGCAGTCACATGACTCTGTGTGTGTGTGTGTGTGTGTGTGTGTGTGTGTGTGTGTGTGTGTGAGAAGAGAGAGAGAGAGAGAGAGAGAGAGAGAGAAGGGGGGGGAGAATGGGAGGGAGGGGGGAGAAGGAGAGAGAGAGGGGGAATATTTGAAGGATATTCTCATAACTTTGACTGTCAAAGTCAATGGCTGTCACTGAGTGATTGTTCATCAAGCAAGGACTACCGGTACTGTAAGTATTCAATTGTTACAGCTTTGAATAGCCCAAGACTTTCTCACCTCTTCCTATAGTTGGATTCAGTTTAGATTAGTGCCTCACAAATATTTTCCTTCATTACCTAAACTGCTTATCAGAAAGTCCTTTGTACCCAATGTAAGTTAAATCCCTTTAAATAGTGGCAAGCAATTATAATCCCTTTACAACTTCTGGACTTCAATTCCCAGAATTCCATGCTGGCTCAGGAATTCTGGGAGTTGAAGTCCACAGGTAGTAAAGGGGACATAGTTACCCATTCCTGCTTTAAATCAATTTAAACATTCCTGTTGTGATTCGGTTCTTGTGCTGTTATCCAAATCAAATCCACCATTACCCCATTTTGGCTAATTAAGTTTGGGAAGCCCTGGGTTAGTTTAAATACTTCCTGGAACTGTTTCAGGCTGTTATTCCACGGAGAAAAAAAAAAGTTGTGGAAAGTTTAATTTGGCTCAATCTGATGGACTCAGGTGCTGTGAAGTTCTGGAGTGCAGCCACTGACCAGCCACAAGGAGGGAGAAACACCTCTGATTTTCCCTGATTTCTCTCCCCCTCCCTGCCCCCGCCACCTTCAGATGAGTCACTGGGTGGTGTCCGGGACAGGCTGGTATGAACTAAGGGGACAGGAATGCAGAACCAGGAGGCCGTAAGGGCAAGGAGAAGAAAAGGGAGAATGAGTCAGAGTCAGAGAAGGAAATTCTGGGGGAGGTGGCGGCAGCGAAGAACTGAACAAAAGGAACCAGAGGCTGGAAAGAAAAGCTGGCACAGAGGGGAAAAATTAGTACAGGGAAATGAGAAAGGAAATTAGCGGGAACAAAAAGTGGGAAAGGAAATTAGCGAAAAGAAAGCAAAAGTGGGAAATAATAACAATCATCTTTTAAGATTTCTTTCTTAAGAAAAAAGGCTGGAAAAAAAATTATGGAATACCAGGACTGGCAGATTGAAGTTGAATGCTTATGGAAAAAGAAAACCGTTGTTGTAGCATTCTATTGTGAATAGAATCCTTTGAGGGAGACCTTCCTCAGTATCTGGAAATATCAGATTAATCAGATCTGAACACCTTAATTTTACTAAAAACCACCCTGCTTGGAACTAGATGATGCCTTCATAACTCTTAGGTCCTTGGTTAGGGCTTGAATTATTATACACACAGCAATAATAATAAAACTAAACAGCATCTTCTTAGTCCAGGTCTCTGGGAAGGACTCAATGGATGGATAAAAATGCCAGATCTAGTCTAAACATCTGGCTGTGTGGCCAACTATAATAATAACAGATCATCTGTGGTGATTCCAGTGATTATTGGCTCGGTGCCATACCAAAAATTCTCAGAAGGTCATTAGAAAAATCTGTGCATTGACAAAATTTCCATCTGTCAATTGCAAAAGGCCACATTGCTTGGATCCACACATATATTACGTTGATGCATTACAACATCCCAAATTCTTGGGAAGAACTCAATTTATATGAAGGCCAACACCAGCTAAAGAAATGACGTTGTTGTGTGTATAATAACAATACACAAAAGTTTGTTTGAACCTTCAGTTTATAAAACTCCTGTGATATTCCCTCTCATACCAGTCTACTAAATAATTGAGATTAGGTAAAAGGTAGATCTGAAAGATAGGGAGGTAGTAAAAATAAATAGAATGAATTTAGCATTGAGAAGATGAAAGGCTGTAAAAATCTATCTGTACTAAAAGTGCCATGCTGAAAAAATAACACATCCCAAACTTTTTCTGGATCCCTCAAAAGAAACAATTCGGTTATTGGGGTGCGGGTTTTTGAAAACGAAAAGGATGACATTGAAAAGAAAGACTAGTGAAAAGAAAGATTGGAGTGACATGATAACCATGTTCCAATATCTCAGGGGCTGCCACAAAGAAGAGGTGGTCAAATTATTCTCCAAAGCACCAGAGGGAAGGACAAGAAGCAATGGATAGAAACTAATCAAGGAGAGAAGCAACCTGGAACTAAGGAGGAATATCCTGACAAATAGAACAATTAACCAGTGGAATAACTTGACCTCAGAAGTTGTGGGTGCTCTATCATGGGAGGTTTTTAAGAAAAGATTGGACAACCCTTTGTCTGAAGTGGTATAGGGTCTTTTATTTGAGCAGGGGAGTTGGACTAGAAGACCTCCAAGGTCCCTTCCAACTCCATTATTTTGTTACTCTATTGTTAAGTTGTATTGTACGAGCAACAATGGAATTTGAGCGCTGTGACCACTTCAGCATGACTTTCCTCTATGATTGTGTTGGAGTCTGTTTATTCAACACATATTTTTAAAAGTAGTGTTTCTCCACTGTGGGCATAAGATGACTTAACTGCATACAACATGACCCTCCAAAACATCACATCAACCAAAAAAACAAACAACAATAGAAGAACCCAAAACCACAACAATTAGCCAAAGAGAAACCCAGGTCAGTTGGTTATTCCTCAAATGCCAAAACATCAAAATAAACTTAATTTTGTGGATGCCCACAATCCTTCAGAGGGAAGAAAATCTTAAAAGAAGACGTTATCCTCAGAGACAGCAGCGTCCATAACCACCTACCTGCTGAATCTCCAAATTACGCAGAACTGGTTGGAGATGTGTTATGAGGCTACCCTGTACTCAAAGAAGCCATCATTTGGGGTTTACAGATATGGGAGCTCAGAGCCAAGGTTTATGTTTTATTTTCCTCAATTCCCAAATGGTGAGTATCCTGCTTCACTCGCTGAGCTTTTTAACTCCTCCATCAGCCCTCCAGGTGAGATTAAGAACAGGAAGAACCGAACGAGATGAGAGATATAGTGAAAATTAAGACTATAGTCTATTTGGTAAGCCAATAATTTTGTAAAAGGGCCAGAAGTGATTCCCATTTTGCTAGCATATTGAAATTAAAACGTCTCAAGGTTTGACAATCAATAGGTGCTGGAATGCTCCCAACTGTTGCTTGAGAAAAAAATACCTGTGAGGTATTTCAGCTTCCTTTGTGAGGAGTGCTAGTGTTTCAAAGCACTTTTCTCTTTCTTCCCAAATCCTGGCTACACTCAGATCAATTTAGCTGCAGAGAGGAAGCACATCAGGATGCCTTTAGGCTATACTTTAGCTACAAAGGAAACAGGAAGACTTTTTTTCCATGCCTGCCTGCCAGCTAGGCACTCCTCAATTTGCCTTCTCACAAAGGAAACGTTGGAAACTCTTTTCCTCTAGTGCTTTGAAGAAAGATCCCAGATTTTAACTGGTGCCTCCTATTTAAGTGACAAGCAAGACTCTAACCGGGCTACAGGGCCAGTCTGTGTTGGGGTGGCCAGAAGGCGAAAACTCAGCCATAGGACCTGTGAATAAAGAGTTCCTGACCATGCAGAGGTTTTTTTTTGGTCTGTACTTTTTGATTTAGAAAAAAGATGGCCAGGCAGGCTGATGTTTCAGAATTCCTCTCACAATAAAACACAACTCTTTTATTTATAACACTGGATTTTTTGACTGAACCACCCAATTATGTGAAAAACCAATCACACCCCGAAAGAGCAACCCCCAAAGAGCAATGGAAGAGTATTATTGCTTTAAACCAGGGTTATCAAACTCAAGGCCCAGGGGTCAGATCTGGCCTGTGTGGGTTGCCCTGGAAACAGTAAAGGACTGTGCCTCTGCTAGCAAAAATGGAGTTCGAGAGGGCCACACACAGCCCTCCCAAGGCCCATTTTCACTGGCAGAGAGTTGCAGGAGGCAGTCGCACGTGAAAATGGAGCTCAGGAGCCCGTTTTCTCTGGCAGAGCACTCGGGCCCCCACAGGCAGTCCCCAACACAAGTAACGTTGAGCTGGCCACACTTACCCTGGTCACACCTACTCCACCCCACCTCCCAGATCAAACCCAACCCTGATGCGACCCTCAATGAAATCAAGTTTGACACCCCTCTTTAAACATTCCATTTGCACTGGCCTACGTCAGTGTTTTTCAGAATTGACAACTTTTAAGATGTGTGGACTTCAATTCCCAGAATTCCCCTGCCAGCAGGAAATTTTGGGAGTTGAAGTCTACACCTTTAAAAGTTGTCAAGCTTGTAAAACACTGGTCTAAGTGAAGAGTAAGGGGTCTTAATCTGACTCTCAAATTGGGAGAGGTGAGAACCCTTATCTCTGGAAGAGCTCTCCAAGGGATATAGGATGGAAAAAACTGAAAAGTTTGATAGACTTCAATCCCCAGAATTCCCTAGGCAGCATTGTTTAAGAATTTTGGGAGCTGAAGTCCAGATATCTGAAAGCCCCCAAAATTGATTGAGACATTGATTTATTCATTAGCACAGTATTTACCTGTTCTGATCACAATTTAAGCAAAGTTGTTTTCCACCATTTGGAGATTTTACTTGGATTATTGGCATGGCATACATACATAATATATGCTTTACTACTTAGCTTGTGTGGGAGAGGAAACACAGGTGAAAATACTGTCTCTATCTAGAAATCTCATCATGCTGAACGACCTTAGAGGATTCGTAAAAAGAGACTCATCTCATTTATGTGAAATGCTTTAAAGGTTAAAAAAAAGAATCTCACAGTAAACCTTAAGATGATTTATTCAGCCTCAGCTTTTTGTATCATGCAAATCTGGCCAATTGTGGTTTATTTAATACATTAAACAAACTATGATTTAGAGTGGTGGTCAATATCAAACCCATCAATATTCACATTCATTTCTGGGGACAATTTGCAACATTTTCATACCAAACTTAAGCATTTTTATTTTACTTCAGTTCACAAATGCTATGTCAGGAAATGAAAGTCTTTTTCTTTTTTTTCCTGAATGCAGAGTTAAAAAAAAAAAACCAATCACACCATAAAATTAAAAATCTCTTATGAGAGCAGAAGACATAAATAGGGTCTCAACAGGGAGCACCAAAGAGAAAAGGAAGAGAGAAGATCAAATACCAGGGAGAGTCAGAGGAAATAAACTGGTGCCCTCCTTATGGAGCAAAACACCATAAATCCAAGGCAATTTGTGATTTTTCATGGCATTATGGGAGTTGTAGTCCAGAACATCTGGAACTACACCTAAATTGTCTTTTTGACGTAGTGGCCAGCCACTGATTGGATATAATGGTGCAGGAAACTCTGTTGAGGCTAGTCAACCTCTCTCATGGAGAGTTTTAGCACCCAATAGATCTCTATATACAGATAACCTAAAAATCACATTCATCGTTTTCCCTAAAACATTCCCCAGAAGGGAAACGACAAAGGAAGAGGCCCACAATGCAGATCTAGGAATTGCAAAGTTCCCCAAACTGTAAGCCCTGTAGAAAAATAAATCACCCCAATATGGGGCATTAGGCCTGGGGTATGTATATGCCAGAAGTGAGTTTTTTTTCACCTCACATAGCACAAGGCGTTTGACAAGAAAAATGGTCACCCTTTCCCCAGAGGGGCCTGTTTCCTGAAATGGGAACAAGAGACAGTAGGTTTCACAGCCCGTTGTTGAGTGTGCAAAATGTAAGGCCCCAGAATGCCAGGGCAGGTGAAAAATGTCTCTCGCAGCTTCAAGAAAAGTCGAGGTAATCAAAAGTGATGTTTTCTTTGCCGTTTCCTGCATCTGAAGTGGTGAAAAAAAAACAACAGATCTGTGGGGAAAAAAAAAACACAAGATAAATTTGTATCATACTCAGTATGATTCTTTCTTGTTGTCCTCCCAAATTCCCATCACTCTAGGGCAGGGGTCTCCAACCTTGGCAACTTTAAGACTTGTGGACTTCAACTCCCAGAATTCCCGGAGTTGAAGTTCATACATGGCTGGCTAGGGAATTCTGGGAATTGAAGTCCACAAAGTAGCCGAGGAGGGCAACTGGTTGGGAATGACAGCTGGGAAATGCTGAAATATATCAGAGATATTATTTTAGGAAAGGAAAACACTAGAAACAGACTGGTGAAACCAGAGGTTGGGACTTTTCTTGGATTAGATTGGCCTACTTACCAGGGTTGTCCTTAAATTTAAAAAAGGGCCATAGTGCCATTTACCTATTTATTATTTATTTATTGGATTTCTTATCCCACCTTTATGCCTTGATATCTTTACTTGAGCAAATCCGATGAAGAGCAGGATGTTTTAAAAACAAAAATATGCCAAGTATGAAATTGAGGGATCCTTGGTGCTTTCTTTTTTTTTTCTTTCTGAGCTTGCTTGTTTTCTTGCAGATGTTATATTACCCAAATTAGGTAACATCATCAGTACTAGTAGTAGGTATGAAATGAAATACATACTACTCATTTCAAGTATGAAACTGGAATTTTTTAGAGAGGGTATAAGATTAACAAAACAATCCTAGGCAGCATTGCTTAGAAATTAGACTTAATCAGGTGTCAGTCGCTGTAAATATGTGTACTAGGAGAACCTTCTGACATTATTCAAACATGAAAGTGCTTAGGAATGAACATGAAACTATGCCACACAGGGAAAAAAAGACTTCTATTATCACAGTGTGACTTCATTGTACTTCATACAAATATACTTAGCTTCTGTAAATGTTTCACTATCTAGAAAAAAAGTTTTCTGCTCAAGGTTATTGGGCAGGTTTCTGAAAAAGAGGGAAAGCTAAACATTTTGTGTTTGTTTTTGAGAACTAGAAACTTGGTTTCTCTTTCTCCCTTCTTAAAGTGTCACTTTATTTCTTTATTCATTTACTTATTTAATTTGCCACTCATCTCGCCACAGGTGACTCTGGCGGCTTAGAACATTAAAAGCTATAAAACCAATAGATATTTCTAATAACAATAATAGAAGTGTTCCACCCACAGGCAGAAAGGAAGGAAGGACAAGGAAAGGAACTGTGATTAGGAGTGTCCTGATCTCACCTTCAGTGTATCAGTGATTCTTGAGCTGAATGGCCTCCAGTTTCTTCAATTGGGGCTGAAAAGAGAGTAAAAGATAGTTAAAAGATTTATCAGTGTGAAGAAGAGGTGAAGACTTTGCTACACAGATGCTCACTGTAGTTCTTGAATTACGACAATTGGGACCAGAATTTCTGTTGTTAAGCATGGTGACTAGTAACTGTGTCATACCTGATTTTACGACCTTTTTGGACACAGTTGTTAAGCGAATTACTCCAGTTGTTAACACATGGTTGTTAAATAAATCCATCTCCCCCCCCCCCAATCTTTGCTTGTCGAAAGCCAGCTGGGAAGGTTGCAAATGGCAAACAAATGACCTTGGCATGCTGGTAAATACATGCCAGGATCATCTGATGTTGATCATGTGATAGTCATAAGTGTGAAAATCCATCAAGTCAGTTTTTTCAGTGCCATTGTAACTTCAAATGGTCGCTAAATGAATGGTTGTTAGTTGAGGACTACCCGTGGCAACAATTTCAAGTAGGACGAAACATCACAAAAAGGAAGAACTTACTGGTGAATTTTTCTCGCCTTCGGCAGCGGGCATAAATGATTGTGCCTGCTATGATGCTAGCCAGAAGAACAGCACCTAGCGATGCCCCAACTAGCACCCACAAATTTAAGGAGCTGGTGGGCTGGGGGTCTCCACCTGCAACAACGAGAAGAACACCTTAAATTCCCCTGAAAAAAATGACCTTTAGTTGATCTCAAAGGATCTTTGACTGATGCAGCCAATTTCTTAATCGGAAACAGACATCTACTGTTTAAAAATCCTTTCCCTTCCTGCCTACCTAGGCCCCTCAAGGCGGAGAGTTGCCACAACCAGTGGAATAAAACTGTATACAAAGACTTTACTTTTTCCAGTTTTAAATGTTGGAATAGAGGTGGGGGAAAAAAAAATCAGTTATCTTTTTCATTGCCAGCAGCACAACGGCACAACCCTGCTCATAAAAAGGCTGGCCAAAAACTGAGCCTCTGCTTCTTTCTGAACTCTAATTAACTCCAGGCCCCAAAAATGAGCTTTGAGATGACGCAAAGCAGCCACCAGGGCAAATTTGGACCTCTGTAAGGGAACGGCACCAGTGGCTGCTCTCATGCTTGGAGGAAGATGCCAAGGCTTACTTCCCTTTATTTATTTATTAATTAAATGTATATGCCACCCGTCTCACTATCAAGCGACCACTTGCTCCCAAAAGAAAGGGGAGGAATTAAAAACAAAGACTACAGTTAGCAGACATACAGCTAACAGCAGTGGGCTGAGTGTCCAAAGGCATTTGGAGCCCTCTTCCACCACACTACCAGGCATAGTTAGGAGCCACTCACAGGTAGAGCAAAAATCGTTCTTGTTTTGACTTTGGCACACTGAGCAATCCATGCACTTTTCCAAGTCGGGACTCCAGGACTGGCCTCCAGGACAGCTAGTTTCTGAGGAGGAAAAAAAAAAGGCAGAAAGGGAGTTGAGAGTTCACCCATCCTCCTTTTCACACAAACAGCATCAGGAAGTTTCTGCCTCCCTAAAGCACAGTGGGGTTAACCAAAGTTCTGGTATTTCTGATTCTGCCCCCTTGCAGGTATGTTAGATTCCAGTTCCAATAATCCCTGGCTTCCTACCGTAGAGTTATGGAAATTGAAACCCAGCATGTTTGCAGCCATAAGTGCTTTCCTAAAAACTCATGAATCAAGAGGGGGGGGGAAAGGGAGGGAAAGAAAGAGGGAGGGAGGGAGGGAGGGAGAGAGAGAGAGAAAGAGAAAGAGAAAGAGAAAGAGAAAGAAAGCAAGAAAGAAAGAAAGAAAGCAAGAAAGAAAGAAAGAAAGCAAGAAAGGAAGGAAGGAAGGAAGGAAGGAAGGAAGGACTTGGGTCATGGGAAGCATTATCAACTGGGTGAAAATAGGGAAGCAAAATAAGATTCATAAATGGGGAGCCACTCCATTTAATCCATGTGATCCAAGCCCACCCCCCATGACACCAGGGCTATTTCCAGAGGGGTAACGTCACTGGGGTGAGTGGGTATTGTGTTTCACCTCGAAACGTGAACCAGTGTTAGGAACAGGAGAACATGCGGGGCGGGGGGGAGGAGGTGTCAACTCAGGGAGCATCACATCGCAAAATGGGAGGGTGGGTAGAAGGAGGAGAGGGAGCCATCACGTCCCTCACTTTTAAATGACTTCATTGATAAAACATGCCTCCAGCGAGCAAGCAACCAGATGGCGCTGAGCCCAGAAGCAGAGATGCCGAATGACTCAGTGTGGGTCGCATGACGCCGACGTCAGATCGCTCAGCCTGCCCCGCCGACCCCCTTTTCTTCCCTTGCAGGAGTAAGACGCCCTGAGACTTTCACCCTGAAAGCCCGCCAATAGGAAAGAGGCAGGGTCGAGCGGGGCGGGGCCTCGCATTCATAAACATCCCACTTCTGACAACTTCTGTGATTGATGTCGAGGGGAGGGGCGGGGTTTAACTCAGCGCCGGTGTTTGCCAGCTGATAAGAAAGCCGCCACTAAGCATGTGCAGATTGCTTAGTCGGAGCGAACTACGTTATTCTATTTATTTATTTATTTAGATTTTTTTTTCTTTTATTCCGCCTTTATTACTTTATAACTCAAGGCGGTGAACGTACGTAATACTCTTTCCTACTCCTATTTTCCCACAACGAGGTGGGCTAGCCCGGGAGAGAGAGCGACTGGCAACCAAACAAATGTTACTTTACACCATTAGTCGTTTTCGTAAATCTCCTAACCGGCATCTTTACGTTAGGGGTGTCACAGGTTCAGCCCTGGGAATTAACGGAACCGCGATAGAAAGTTGCACTTGCTGGAAAAACTTTGCAGGGTGTCATTAAGATACTTTATATTGAATCTCTCTCTCTCTTCCTTGGAGGGTTCGCTGATCTAAGCCTTTTCCTTAACATCACGTGTGAACGCACCAGGACGCAGCCGTGTATCTACCGACACGTTTATCAACCAGAACGCTGGATTACTGGGAAACCGGCACACTCGTCCGTTTAAAAATCGCTGCGAAGTTTTCATTCCACGTTTTCTACACGAAGGGCAGCCACGGCCGAGACTCCTGATAAGCGCTCAATCACAAAAGGGATCCAGACAAACTACAAACAACTTCATTCATTCATTCATTCGTTCATTTATTCGTTCCTATGCTCATTCATTCACTCGCCAGCCTCCCCTTCCTCTGTTTTATCTCCACCTGCCGGCTCTTCCTCATCCCTCCCGAGCCCCCTCTCCCCAATGTCGCTTCAAACAGCCCCGGGGGACCGCGAGCGCGGTCAAAGGCGGCAATTCAACAGGTAGAGAGACCTTCGCGCCACCTTCCCGTCCCAACAACCCTGAAAAGCCGCACCTATTTGCTCTCCTCCGCCGACTCTCCTTTGGTTGAAAAGTTTGCCGAGAGAGGAGAAAAGGACACGCGTCCCCCCCCCCGTCCTAAATGCTCCCTGATCCCCATTTACCTGCGATGGGCTCTCCCCGGGAGAACCCCAGCAACGCGGGCAAGAGCCCCAGGATGACTCCCCAGGCAAGCATCTCAGGTGGATCTCGCTGCTTCTTCGCCGCCGCCGAGGATGTCCGATCGCGAAAGACCGACCGCCAGCCTCGCTCTGACTCAGTGTTGAAAACTCTCCCCGGCTCGGCTCGGCCCGGCTCGGTTCCCGGCGAGAGACGCCCCCGCAGTCGGGGATTGGCGGGCGCGGGGCCAGGACTCAGCGTTCCATCCTTTGATCTGCGGGGGAGGTGCGGGGGGGGGGAAGAAGTGGGAGCGGGAGCGAGTCAGCTCATGAAAGGAAACGGCCCGGCCGGAGAAGGGAAGACGGGGGAGGCAGCGAGAGGGAGGGTGGACGGGGACTCGAGCTTTGCCCCGGCCAGTCCCGGTTTCTCGGAAGCCCTGCTGGGCTGGAAATCCTGTGGCCCCTCTGGAAAGGGCCGCTTTCCGTCGTTTGGGCTTTTCTTTTCGTGTTTACAGCGGGGGTATTTTTTTGAAGCCACCAACCATAGTAGTAGTAGTAATAATAATAATAATAATTATAACTTACAAAAAAATTGCAGGATTTGGAACAGTAGCAGGTTAATTTAATATGATCATTTTAACTCTCCAAGATCAGAGGGGAGATTCCGATAGTCAAAAGTGCTGCATCAAATCCAGCCTGCGCAATCAACAACAAAATGTCAACAACAAAAATAATAATAATATTAAATAATATATGAAATAATATAATATATTATTGTAATATATATGAAATAATATTATATGAAATAATGTAATGTAATATGAAATATAATACTTCATATTACATTACATTATTTCATATATTATTTCATATTATATTATTTCATATATATTACAATATATCTGAAATATAATGTAAAATATAATGTAATATAATTAATATAATATAATATAATTAATATAATATAATATAATATAATATAATATAATATAATATAATATAATATAATATAATATAATATAGCAAATTGTATCTCGGAGATACTAATGAACTTGCTCTGAAGTTTTTGCTCAGGCAGTTATTATTTAGGGTTTGCTATACCTTGTACATGGTACTAGCCTGATTTATATATTTTTTTAATGTGTTCATTATTTCATTTCCCATCTTTATTTTGTATAACTCAGGGCAGAGGTACAATAATGCTTGCTCTTCCCATTTTTCTCACAACAACCCTGCAAGGTGGACTGTGCTGGGAGGGGAATAGCCTAAACTTCCTTCCCGCCACCTTCCATGCCGAGAACTCATCATTTCTTGGTTTCTAGCACCCAGCACCTTAAGCAGAGAGCCTCCGGGGAGAGTGGGGAAGGCTGTTTTCGCCCTCCCCAGGCTCCAAGAAAGCCGCTGGAGCCTGGGGAGGGTGAAAAACAGGCCTACCAGGCCCACCATGCCATCACATGCCAAAAGCGTGGGGAGCGTGGGGGGGTTGTGTGCATATGCGTGAAGGGGGGGCACACTGAATTATGGGTGCGGACACATGCGCGCAACCCCCCCTCCCCGCTTTTGGCACGTGATGGCAAAAAGTTTAGCCATCACTGGCCTAGAGGTAAATGCATTGTTTTACCCTTTCATACTCTTGTGTCTTCCAGAACCTATTGTTCCCATCAGCCACAGCTAGTGTTTGCAGAAGGATGGGGACTGTAATCCAGCCCATCATGAAGGTGTGGATGTTTGTATGCATGTTGTAGGAGGTGGCTAATTGCCAGCCTTGGCTGATCTCTTTTTGTACTGGATAGGATACCAACAGGAAAGCCCAAAAAGACTGGGAAGTTGCTAAAATTGTAGCAGAGAAAGGCAGTTGAGAATTGCTTCTGTGAAGATAGTCCTTGACTTACTACTTTTCGTTTAGTGACTGTTTGAAGTTATAAGGGCAATGAAAAAAGTGACTTCGTTTTTCACGTTTAGGAAAACCTTGCAGCATCCCCATGGACACATGATCAAAATTTGGACGCTTGGCAACTGACTCATTTTTATGACGACTGCAGTCTCCCCGGGTCATATGAACAGCTTTTGGATCTTCTGACAAGCAAAGTCTCTGGGGAAGCCAGATTCAATTTACAACCATGTTACTAACTTAACAACTGCAGTGATTCACTTAACAACTGGGGCAAGAAAGGTTGTAAAATGGGGCAAAACTCATTTAACAAATGTTTCACTTAGCAACCGAAATTTTGGGCTCAGTTGTGGTCATAAGTCAAGGACTAGCTATACCATACTGCTCCAAGAAAATCATACAGACTTGTCCTTGTAGTCAACGCTGATTGAACTCAAGAGAGATTTTTATTTTTAAATGCTTTGAGAGGAAGGGAGAATATAGTAGCTGACATATGGAAATGGATAGATATTAAAAGAAAATGCTTTTTCAACATACAGATTGTACAGAGAGATGCTTGATTTTGGGGCAATCCAAGTGCTGAGGTTTTGGAGTAGATCCACCTGAGCGGGGGCAGAAATAGGACATTTTGGAAATTAAAACCAAAGAAGCTTGGAGACATAATAATTGGATACTTCTGGAACTGTCTAGACTGCAAGGAAGTCATGCAACAGGCAGGAGAAAAGTTTTTAAAGGGAAAAAGGAGAGGAGAAACAGGCTTTCTAACTTGGCTGAGGACAGGACAGGTTTAAATGTTATAAATTTTAAATAAAATGTACTGGAAATTTATTTACTTTACAAAGTTGCTTTAGCAGAAGACACAATAAAGATTTGAAGGTAATTTCTGTTTTAGACATCAAATGTTCTGGGCACAGATCAGCCTCCCAGAAACACCCTTTGCCACTTCTGACTAATTTGGTATTCCTCCTGTGCTTTAGCCATCTTTGTCTATAATTATAGCAAAGCCAGGATTCTCTATGTCTGGCCTAAAAGCATGACAGACAGTAGATCAGTGTTTTTCAAACTTGAAAACTTTATCCTGTGTGGACTTCATGTCCCAGAATTCCTCCGTCGGCATGTTGGGATTTGAAGCCCACACTTCTTAAAATTGCCAAGTTTAAAACAGAATTGATTTGAATACTTTATTTGGCCAAGTGTGATTAGACACACAAAGAATTTGGTACAGAAGCACTAACTGTACACGCAAAGCAACAGATAGAATAATCCAATCTGAACATCTGGCTGACAGTATAACAAACCATAATAATACCACCAATTAAAGGGGAAGTAAAGAAGGTAACAGAAAGGATAAATAATAATATTACACTGCTGTATTGTAGATACAGATAGTCCTTGACTTAACAACAGTTCATTTAGTGACCGCTCAAAGTTACAATGGTATTGAAAAAAATGACTTATAACTGATTTTCACACTTATGATCATTGCATCAACCCCATGGTCACATGATTAAAATTCAGATGCTGTGATCACCATTTGCAACCTTCTGACAAGAGAAGTCGATGGGCAAGCCAGATTCACTTAACAACCGTGTCACTAACTTAAAAACTGCAGTGATTCACTTAACAACGTGTGGCAAGAAAGGTTGTTAAATGAGGCAAAACTCACTTAACAAATGTCTCACTCAGCAACGGAAATGTTGGGCTCAATTGTGGTCGTAAGTAGAGGACTGCCTGGATCAGCCAGCTCTCCATATTGTGAGGTTTCATCCATCCCATGAGGCAATTGACATATCATTTTGGTTTTGTGCTGATCAACTTATGTTAAATGGATTCCCTTCACTCTCTCCGAGTGGTTTCCCCTCCTTCGCTCCCCACTCCACTAGGGATATCCTTTTATTCTTGGTGAATTCCTCTCCTTTGCCCCCAATGCCAAGGAAGGTCACATCTAGCCTCACACTTCTAATCATTAGTGCATATATTTCTTTCCCTTTCCATCACTGACTTCATACCACAGTGCAGGAATGCCCAGGGTTTCAATACGCAGGAACTCGCTAGCAGGGAGTTGTGCAACCTTAGAAATTCCCTGGTGACAAAAAGGCGAGGCTGGTTGCCAAACTGTTGCAGCCATCTGGCGAGGCCCAGCCCTCTCGTTAGCTAGCCTCCACTCCAGGCATGTGACTCAGCGGAGGGTAAGATTTGAAGTCGGCTTTTCCAGGGCCCAGGAGCAATTCAAAGTATCCGGTTAAAATGCACGCTGTGCTCTCGGAAGTGCTTTTGTCTTTTAAGTAACCATTAAATGCCGCCGGCTGTGACGCTGACAGGCCGAAGATGGATGGATGGAGAGATGAGGCGCCTGGCGCTTCCCAGATGTGGTTTGGGTTCTAATTCCGATCAGCCCTGCCACCAGGCCAATTCTGGACCTCGTTGTTCTCAAGGATAGCCAAGTTAGCCAGGTTTATATGTGTGTGTGATGGAGACTGGATAAGGTAGCTAGAAAGAACTACGTAGGTTGTGGAATGTCTCACTCTTCTCACTGCATCTCCTTAATTGAGGCTTTTACACGTCAGCCAATGTGGTTTCAGATGACTTTGACCACTGTGCACTGGCCCCACTGCCTGGTGACTTCCAAATACTCCTGTCTGGATAACTGGGAATTAGTCTTCTCTGCTACTAGCAGAGAATCAAGGCAGGGCACCAGTTCATCCTCTTATCAGTGATGTCAGTCCCTGCCCACACCCACCCCTGCAGGCTAAAGAGAGCGTAAAGCAGAGTTGAGGAAGCGGGAGTCCCCCCCCCCTTCCAGGTCTAATCCTTTTTTTTCTAGTTACTGTATCTTGAATGCGCATTTCCCCATGGCCCAGATGAGAGAGCCTTTAGCGCCACCTGCTGGTCAGTTTGTGAATCCAGCTTTACAATTTTTAACCAAATATGGGAACTTCCTATATAGTGTGGTTCAGTGGTGAAATCTAAAATTTGTTACTACCGGTTCTCTGGGCGTGGCTTGTTGGCAGTGGGGGGTAATGTGACTGGGTGGGCGTGGCCAATTTTTTTTTAAAAAAAACATTTTTTCTACAACCTCTTCGGTGAAGACTTTGTAAAAAAATGCTTTCAAAAGGCTCTGACGTTCCCAGCTGAGTTGCCTGATTGGCAGAGGCTTTTTAAAAAAGTCTCTGTCGATCAGGCAACTCAGCTTGGATCGTCAGAGGCATTTAAAAGTAAAAAAGCCTCTGATGATCGAGCGGCTCAGCTGAGCATGGGGGAGCAGGGATTTTTGCTACTGGTTCTCCGAACCACCCGCCTCCATCGCTACCAGATCGGGTGATCCGGTCTGAACCGGGAGCATTTCACCCCTGGTGTGATTGTTTGTTTGTTTGTTTGTTTATTTATTTATTTATGTATGTATGTCAGTTTTGGATTCCTCATTGACTGCCTGGAGAACCCTAACCCTAATCCTAACTCCTAAAGTTTTCTGGGCAACATTTTTTTCTTCCAGAATTGGTTTGCCATTGCCTGCATGGTAGAGCTCAGTGTGTGTTTGTGTGTGTGCGTGCATTACTAATAAAGGATTAAATCCCACAATAAAGATCAAATGAGCAGCAGAAAATAATTTAAATATAAATTGGTCTTGGGGGCCGTTGGCCCATAGCCCATCTCCAAAGTACACAAAAACCCAAATAAATTGGGCTCCCCCAACATCCTACTTCTAGTGCCTGGGGAAACATCCCAGTTCTTTAATATCTGCAGGAGGTAAACAGGATTGGGATTGTAGGAATTCTGGGGTAGGAGGGGAGGGTATGCTATTCCACAGGAAGGATGACTTTAGGAATAATGGGAATACGTTTTACAACGTCTCAATGATGATAAGAATTTAGCACGTGGCATAGAGTACATGGATAACAATAGTAAAAATATATAAAAGGAGCACCTAATGCTATGGCACACGTATGATGGAACATGTAGCCAATTTTGTAAGGTATGAGGAATTCAAAAAAAGCTATAAGTTAGAATTTTGAAATACATTAGTTCATGAGAATGGAATAAGTGTTCTGTATATTAATATTGAGGCCATTTATCCAATTAGGCATAGTATTTTATTAGTTGGAGAAAATCTGCTTTTCCTCCTGTTTAAGCTCTCAAATGGCAGCTAGTCGCTATATCATCCATTGTCTGATGAGGAGAACATATGATTAGATAAGAAATCACTACTGGAGAAGTGATCTTTACTGGAGATGATGACCACTGACCCTCAGGCCTCCCAGCCCAGCCCTACCATGCCACCAGTACAGAGTAGGTGAAACCCAGCTCAAAAACAGTAACTGTGAGAGGGATCTTGGAGTCCTAGTGGACGATCCCTCAAACATGAGCTAATAATGTGCAGCAACAGCACAAAAAGCTAATACAATCCTTGGTTGTATAAACAGAGGCATAGAATCAAAATCACCTGAAGTATTCTTACCACTTTATAAAGCCTTAGTAAGGTCACACCTGGAATACTGCATCCAGTTTTGGTTACCACATTACAAAAAAAGATGTTGAGACTTTGGAAAAAGTGCAGAGAAGAGCAACTAAGATGATTAAAGGCCTGGAGTCTAAAACATATGAAGAATGGCTACAGGATTTGGGGTTGGCTAGTCTAGAGAAAAGAAGGACTAGGGATGACATGATAGCAGTATTCCAGTATTTGAAGGGATACCCCAAAGAAAATGGGGTCAACTTATTTTCCAAAGCACCAGAGGCAAGACAAGAAACAATGGATGGAAACTAATCAAAGAGAGGAGCAACCTGGAATTAAGGAGAAACTTCCTAACAGAACAGTTAACCAGTGGAACAGCTTGACTTCAGAAGTTGTGGGTGTATCATCACTGGAGTCTTTTAAGAAGAGACTGGACAGTCACTTGTCTGAAATGGTATAGGGTCTCCTGCTTGAACAGGGGGTTGGACTAGAAGACCTCCAAAGTCCCTTTCAGCTCTATTCCGATAGATTGATCTGTCTTGGCAACTTGACATCTTCATTAAAAGACTAAGATGCCAGGTAACCAACATGGCTATAACGTATCTGCACCTGTCTCAGGTTCATCCTTAGCCACTCAGTGACAACTCAAACCGCAAACTGAGCAGCATATACGTTTGGACCATCTGAGGTCATAATTTCCTCCCCAATGGACTCCAAGATGGAAGACTGGTAATGCTTTGACTGAGATTTCTTGCATCGAGAGATCAAGAGTAGAAAGGCATGAGCAGATAGATTTCCTGACTCCTATTATCTGGCAAACTCCCTGGATCACATTTAGGAATAGCAGTTGAACATGGGCCCCATGTTCTGATCTCTATAACCATGACTCTTTCTTGAGCTGTGGGTTTGTTTTGGGGTGCCAGTCCCACTCTGATTGGTGACTCCACTCTGATTGGTGACACCTGACTAGGTGACTCAGTGGCTAAAACACGGAGCTTGTCGATCAGAAAGGTCGGCAGTTCAGCAGTTCGAATCCCTAGTACAGGTCTCCTGCGTGAGCAGGGGGTTGGACTAGATGACCTCCAAGGTCCCTTCGAACTCTGTTACTGTTACAAAGGTGGCATGTAGCTTTTAAAGTAAAATGCTTTCAGAATGGTATTTGGAATCTGGCAGCATCTAGACTGTGTTAACCACAATCTTTCTGCAAAGTGGCAAAATCTATCATGAAGCAGAAAATAAAATTCAGAATTAACTTGCCTTGAAGAAGCGATCAAACAAAAAACAAGCTAAGGGAATATGGGAACTGCCACCTTGTGGACTTGTTGAAACCTGCACGCAAGTGTTAAGCACCTTCCATTCTAAGATCCAATTTCTCTCCTTATTGTAATTGCATCTGCGAGATCATTGCATAAAAGTTCCAGAAAACCTATTTTTTTCTATTATTTTGCAGCTACATCCTGGGGCTTATGTTTCTCTGCTCTCCACCCACTAAGCCCTGGTTCATTGTCCTGAATTGAATTCTCTTTGTCCAATGTATATTTCCCCGCAAAGGAATGACTCCTCCAATGGAGAGGGTCAGCTTTAAATGCTTCATTTGTTGAAATCTCCTTGGAAAACAGTGTGGTTCAGAGCTTTATTATTCCCAGTTTGTGTGGCTACAACACAGTCTATAAATGGAGCTTATTGGAGAAGAAAGATGGTTGTAGCCAACAGAAATTGTTATAGGTGAGTGAGGGGCCTCAAGATTCCTGTTCCAGCCTCCCCCATTTAATTGTTGCAAGTTTCATTGCATGTTTCAAGGACATGCTCCATGGTTTAATGCATCAGGAGGGCACCAAATTGGAGAAAACTGACATACTGGCAGCTACTTAAAAACCATATCACTTCAAATCTCTGTGACTCTTCCCTTCTCCTTCTCCTTCTCCTTCCCATCCTCCTCCTCCTCCTCTTCCTCCTTCTCCTTCCCCCCCTCCTCCTCCTCTTTTTCTGCAGGTCAGGCTTTGGATCCCATTTTCTGGCTTTGTGGCAGAACTTGAATCAAGGTTTTTGGGGACAGACAGCTGATGCAGTTGTATCCACACACATCCCTGGTGTGTCATGGGGCAAGATATGCAAAAAATACACTCAAGTAAGTTCTCAGAGAATATGGTTTTTCTGTTCTACAGCATATAGCTAATGGATGACCCCGAGCAAAGGACCAGAAGTTGTTATTTTCACATGTATCACATGATCTGTATTCAGAATGTGGGCTTGGGAGTTGAATCAAAGCCAACCACTTGCAAGGGCTGGTTTGCAAGCAGAAATCCAGATATTCTTTGCAGTGCTGAAAATGATACATAGTGACCTCATCGTGCCATTTGTGTTCCAGTATCTGCCACAATGGCAACAGTCATACATTTTTCATCATTTCTGTCTGGTGGGACATAGATTGAGACGTGAAACAAATAAACACGTATAGTGTAGGTGGTACCTGGTTCAGTAGTAGTAACTGCGAGAGGAATCTGGGAGTCCTGGTAGACAATCACTTAAATACGAGATAGCAGTGTGTTGCAGCTGCCAAAAAAAGCCAACGCGGTCCTAGGCTGCATCATATAATGCCTCAGTAAGGCCATACTTGGAATATTGCATCCAGTTTTGGTCACCATGGTATAAAAAAAGATGTGGGGACTCTAGAAAGGATGCAGAGAAGAGCAACAAAGATAATTAGGGGACTGGAGGCTAAAACATATGAAGAACGGCTGCAGGAATTGGGTATATTTAGTTTAATGAAAAGAAGGACTAGAAGTGACATGACAGCAGTGTTCCAATATTTGAGGGGCTGCCACAAAGAAGAGGGGGTCAACTTTTCTCCAAAGCACCTGAAGGCAGGACAAGAAGCAATGGAAGGATGGATGGATGGATGGGAACTAATCAAGGAGAGAAACAAGCTAGAACTAAGGAGAAATTTCCTGATAGTTAGAACAAGCCTGGCTAGGTGGCTCAGTGGCTAAGACACTGAGCTTGTCGATTAGAAAGGTCGGCAGTTCGGCAGTTCGGATCTCTAGTATAGGTCTCCTGTGTGAGCAGGGGTTGTACTAGATGACTTCCAAGATCCCTTCCAACTCTATTACTGTTACAATTAATTACTGGAACGGCTTGCTCCAATACTGGAGGTTTTTAAGAAGAGACTAGACAATTATTTGTCTGAAATGGTACATGGTCTCTTGCCCTAGCAGGGGTTTGGACTAGAAGACCTCCAAGGTCCCTTCCAATGCTGTTATTCTCTTACTCTGTTAAAACCACCTGTAGTTCAAGAGAAGGAGACATACTTACATCTCAGGCCATTATCTGACCTGCAGCCATTATTCTGTGAAACCTGGCACATCTCTGCTTTTGTTAGAGGCTTGTTTTGAATCCATTCCCGGGAAGCAACTGTAAAAGGGAGGAAAACAGATTCTCCAGGGTCTTAGCTCATTCCTTCCATTCCTGGGCTGGACATGGGAAGGCCATTGATGGAAAAAACACAGCATATAAAAGCTCACAAGAGAAGAGGGCGTCCAATGAATGAAGTTGTATTGTTCTTTGTTCACATCTCTTTGTGGGGAAGTGGCAGCCTCCAGTGTGCAGCTGGATGGGGACAGCAGCTATTCTTACTTGGAGAAGTGAGTTTCAGTTCAGCTTTCCACTTCTCACTACGCGGCCCATCCTAATTTGGATAATCGGGAACAAAAAATAGAACAAAATTTTCTATCTTGAAGTACCAGACAGATGGCAGATCCAACAAACTGAAGAAGTCTAAGAAGGTGGAAGGAGAAAGACACAGAGTACAGAGTAAAGGTAAAAACTTGGTGCTCCAGAGGCAGGGAAATTTCACAAAGTAAAATGTTTGATTGAATATTAAGAGAACTGTTGGACACAGGATACAAAAGCAGAGGAAAAGGAGGGGACTGGAAGGAGGGACGGTAAAGAGAAAAATTGCACTTGTATGCTTTAATCCAAAGAGATCTTTGCTGACCCAGAATTCCTCTCTTGGTCGAATGGGTTGAAGATAAGAAAGTTGGGTTGCTTATGTGCAACTATTGTGAATTTTGAGATCATTCACAAACCAACTAAAAAGCCCAGCTTTTGTTCTGGACTGTCTCTTAAATCTTGCTCCAAATTTTATCTTTGCAAAGTGGCTGCTTTTCTCCTTTCTATCGCTTTCTCCCTTTAGCGGGGAAACAAGTCTAGACTACTTGCAATCCTCTTGTATTTTCATTTCCTTTGTCTTAGAAAAGGGGAGAAGGAGAAGGAGGAGACGGAGAAAAGAAACTCATTAAAATTGAAAAGTTGCAATGTTGGCATTTTGGGTCCTTCTACGTAAACAGCTCCTAGTAATATCAGCCCCGAAGCCCTGAGCTATTTCTCCATTACCCTCACTTTATTTACTGTTATTTGAGGTAAAGAAGGAAAAGGCAATACAAATGTAGAGAAGTTTTTTTTTTTACAAGTGGAAGATGTAAAATTCAGCAAATTTGGCAGCTAAAAAACTGATTGCCACAACTGAGCCCAAAATTTCTGTTGCTAAGCAGGACAAATGTTAAGTGAGTTTTGCCCCATTTCACAACTTTTCTTGTTAAGTGAATCACTACAGTTGTGGCAAATGGAGCAAAATTTACTCAACAACTGTCTTGCTTAGCAATGAAAATTTTGGACTCAATTGGGGTCATAGGTTGAGGACTACCTGTATAAACCTGTTAGAATATTACCACTAATCTTCCTGTACATTTTTCATGGTTTGGCCTCTAGTCATAAATTAATAGTTCACCTTTGCTAATTTCAGGCAGCTTTTATGAAACAGAGGAACAAACCTTTGCTGAGATTTCAATATTTCGAAATATTTTCAATATTTTCAAAGTGGTGTTTAGGGAAGGACTAACAATTTAGGTTATTTTCTTTTTGTATAGAGAAGGATTTGTGGGGGATTTTTTAAAATTTCACATACAGCTGTAGCGCAGGGGATGGTGCAGTGATTGGATAATGTTCTTCCCACTCTACTTTTGGTCAGTTGATGGAAATTGATTGAGTTTGATTGGCTAAGTCCCTTCTTTCCTTCCTTCCTTCCTTCCTTCCTTCCTTCCTTCCTTCCTTCCTTCCTTCCTTCCTTCCTTCCTTCCTCCCTCCCTCCCTCCCTCCCTCTTCCTTCCTTCCTTCCTTCCTCCTTCCTCCCTCTCTCCCTCCCTCCTTCCTCCCTCTCTCCCTCCCTCTTTCCCTCCCTTTCCCCTCCATCTTCCTTCCTTCCTTCCTTCCTTCCTTCCTTCCTTCCTTCCTCCCTCCCTCCCTCTTCCTTCCTTCCTTCCTTCCTTCCTCCTTCCTCCCTCTCTCCCTCCCTCCTTCCTCCCTCTCCCTCCCTCTTTCCCTCCCTTTCCCCTCCATCTTCCTTCCTTCCTTCCTTCCTTCCTTCCTTCCTTCCTTCCTTCCTTCCTTCCTTCCTTCCTTCCCCTTCTTTCCTTCCTTCCTCCTTCCTCCCTCTCTCCCTCCCTCCTTCCTCCCTCTCTCCCTCCCTCCTTCCTCCCTCTCTCCCTCCCTCTTTCCCTCCCTTTCCCCTCCATCTTCCTTCCTTCCTTCCTTCCTTCCTTCCTTCCTTCCTTCCTTCCTTCCTTCCTTCCTTCCTTTCCTCCCTCCTTCCCTCCCTCCCTCCCTCCCTCTGTTCAGTTTCTCAATGGGAAGAACTTCACTGGGATTCAGCAAGTGGAATTTTCTCCAAATGTTTGGAAAAATCCCACTTGTTGAATTTGTGCCTCAGTTACTCAAGGAACAGAAATCCTGGAAGAGAAGAAGCAGCTACTAAAGAACAAGCAGGGGCCTGAATGAACCCTGCCGATTCTGCTCTTTTCTTGTTTTGCTTCATTTACTTTTCACCCTTCCTCCTCTAACCTTGATCCTGATTTGTAACTTAGTAAGAACCTCATCCCATTTTTCATCTTGAGTGAAAAAAAGACTCTGTGGGACACCAAATATTATGACCTCTTCATTCTCTGCTCAGTATGCATAGTTCACACATAAACAATGCTTCCACCTCCCAATCCCATGTGAACAATTTGCAATCAATTCATAAAAATTCATTTTATACTTACCACTCTCTCTTGAGCGCTGTCATACTTCCATACTTGGGAATCTATTTAGGAGGGGAGGGGGGAAGGAGTGGATGGATAGAAGGAAGGAAGGAAAGACTTAGCCAATCACAGTGAAATGATTTCCATCAACTTACCAAAAGTAGAGTGGGAAGAATAGATGGAAGGGAGGGAGGAAGGAAGGAAAGGAAGGATGGAAGGAAGGGAGGGAGGGAGTGAGGAAAGGAGGAAGGAAGGGAGAATGGAAGGAAGAGATGGAGGAAGGAAGGAAGGAAGGAAGGAAGGAAGGAAGGAAGGAAGGAAGGAAGGAAGGAAGGAAGGAGAAATGGCCTCTTTAATGAGACTTATCTCTCTCTTATCCCTTCCTTTATCTCCATAGATGGCGGCTTTGGTTACCGGTCTGGCCCGACTTTTTCAGCCAACTATGATGCTCCCCGGAGGAAAATCTGATGGTCTTGGCCTGGCCCCATGGTACCTCCTCTTGGGCCTACGCTTGGTGGCCCTCCTTCTAGCCAATGACCCCTGGTCCTCTGCAAAGGCAGACCTGGTCTGTAACTGGACGAAGGCAACAATGGAGGAACATCTTCAGCCTTTTTGTCAAGCTCTCTGCTTCAACCAGCACTTCTCTTCTCCCACCTCTTCAGCGTGGGGCCTTGGTTTTCTGTTTGGCCTGTTCCCGGTGGGGCTTATGGGGCTCATAAGGGTTGTATCCAAGCACCAGAAAAAGGCTGCAAGGGCAGCAGAGGAAGAGCAAGCAAACCCTGATGGTGTCAATTATGCCATGGTGGCTGCAGAATCGCATCCATCTCTCAAAGAAACCACCTTAGAAAGAAACGTAGCTCCACCCGATGCCAAGACTTCTTCTCCATCTACCTGGCACTTAGCAGCCTATGCTTGTCTGGTGATTCTTCTCCTGGTAATGGAGCTGGTTTTCCTCTGGGTTGTAATTGCTCTGCAGATTCCGTTGGTGTCTGAAATGATCTTCCGGTGTCTTCTGGGGGGACGGGCCTGTCCCCCAATTCTTGAGTGTGCCATGCTGGGCCAAGTAGACAAGCAGGTGGCCTTGTGGGGATTGATCTTCACGGCGCTTGTCAACGTGGTTGTTTGCCTGTCCTGCCTCCTCTTAAGACTTGTGAAGATTTCCCGGTGCCACCAGTGATATGTGTGAAGAGTGACACCCCCCCCAAAAATCCTTCTACTAGCTGCCCCCCAAAAACTTGCCTTTTCAAGTTCTGTATTTTCAAGAATAGTATTCCTTGTCCTTTCCTTGCCATCTTCCATCTTCTGTCATGAGCTATTTTTTAAAAAATGTAATTGACGTTTAAAATATATGAATGGCTAGATTTATACTAGAAATGTTAAATTTTGGAATGTGCTGGACAAATAAACCTAATAAGAAAGGAAAACACGTGAAGGTTCTTAAATGTGTATGTTTATAAAAAGTGGTATTCCTTAGGCTGAGAGAGCCAATGTGGGATAGAAGCTAAGATGTTGGACTAACACCAAAGAAACCACGTTTAAATCACTCCTTTGTCATCGCAGAAACAGCTACCCCCTCTCCCTCCCTCCCTCTCTCACTCACTTTCTCTCTCTCCCCTCCCTCCCTCTCACTCCCCCTCCCTCTCTCTCTTTCTCTCTGTCTTTGTCTCTCTCCCTCTTTCTTTTTCTCTCTGTCTCTCCCTTCCCCTCTCTTCCCCTCCCCCACTCTCTCCCCCTTTCCTTTCTCTGTCTCTCTGTCTCCCTCTCTCTCCCTCTGTGTGTGTCTCGCTTTCTCTCTCTCCCTCTCCCTAATTTTGTCTCTCTCCCTCTCTCTGTATCTCTCTCTCCCTCCCTCCCTCTCTCTCTTCCTCCCTCCCTCCTGTCTCTCTCTGTCTCCGCTCTTTCCCTCTCCCTGTGTGTGTGTGTGTCCCTCTCTCTCTTTCTGTTTCTCTGTCTGTCTGTCTCCCTCCCTCCCTCTCCTTTCTCTGTCTCTCTCTGTCTCCTCCTTTCCCTCTCCCTCTGTTTGTGTGTATATGTGTGTGTGTTTTTGTGTCCCACTCTCCCTCTTTCTGTCTCTCCATCTGTCTGTCTCTGTCTCTCTCTCCGTCTCCATCTCTGTCTCTGTGTGTGTGTTTCGTCTCCGTCTGTTTTTGTCTCTCTGTCTGTTACTCTCTCTCTCTCTCTCTCTCTCTCTCTCTGTTTCTCTCTCTCTCTCTCTGTCTCCTCCCCCTCCCTCCACTTTACCTCTCCCAGGTGTTGTTAGCATGTACAGGTGGTCCATGACTTATGACTGCAATTGAGCCCACAATTATTTTTGAAATATTTTTAAACTCTTCACTCCCTGATTGAGGATTACTTCCCCAAAAGGTAAGCTTCAAGCTGCAGCAAAATCATGCAAACGTGTCTAGCCAACTTATCTGTAAGAGGAAAGGGAAAATTAGTACAGTCCAGCTATTTTTATTTTTTTTTACAACAGGAATAGGGGCCAGCCCTGTTTCCAACGCTGCCCCTGGTCAGGACGATGGTATGTGTTAGAATCATAGAATCATAGGGCTAGAAGGGGCCTTGGAGGTCTTCCAGTCCAACAACTTTCTGGAGGCAGAAGCTTTATGGCATCCCAGTCAAATGGTTGTCTAGTCTATTCTTGGAAACTTTCATTGATGGATCACTCACAACTCTGGGAGGCAAGCTATTCTATTAATTAATTGCTCTCATTGTCAGAAAATTTCTCCTTATTTCTAGATTGCATCTCTTTTTGACAAACTTTCAGCCATTACTTCTTGCCCTCTGCTGCCGTAGAGAATAAATCGATTTAACTATTCTTTGTGACAGTCACTTAAGTACTGGAAGACAGCTATCACGTAGCCCCTAATCCTTCTTTTCAGTAGGCTAAACATAACTATGTCCCTCAACCAATGGTGGAATTCAATTTTTTTTACAACCAGTTCTGTGGGTGTAGCGTGGTGGGCGTGGTGTGGCTTGGTGGGCGTGGCAGGGGAAGGATACTGCAAAATCTCCATTCCCACCCCACTTTAGGGCCAGTCAGAGGTGATATTTGCCGGTTCTCTGAAATATTCAAAATTTCCTCTACCGGTTCTCCAGAACCTGTCAGAACCTGCTGAATAGCACCCCTGAAAACCATTCATCATATGATTTTTTAGCCTCCAGACCTTTTCTGCTCTTCTCTGCACACTTTCTAGGGTCTCAGCCGGGGTGGGTTCTACTTACCTTTACTACCATTTCGCAACAGGATCGTCGACTTACAATTATTCGCTTAGTGACCGTTCAAAGTTGTAATGACATTGAAAAAAGTGACTTATGACTGTTTTTTCACACTTATGACCATTTCAGCATTCCCATGGTCATAAGATGGTCATGACTTACTAGTGGTCCTCACACTTACAATAATTACAGTATCTCCATAGTCACATGATTAAAATTTTGGCACTTGGTAACTCGCATATATTTACGATAGTTGCAGCATACTGGGGTCTTGTGACTGCCATTTGTCAAGTGCCATGGTCGTGCAGTGGTTACAATGTAGTATTGCAGTCTAATTCTGCCAACTGCCAGCAGTTCGATTCTCACTGGCTGAAGGTTGACTCAGCCTTCCATCCTTCCGAGGTCGGTAAAATGAGGACCCAGATCATTGGGGGCAATATGCTGACTCTGTAAACCACTTAGAGAGGGCTGTAAAACACTGTGAAGCAGTATATAAGTCAAAGTGCTATTGCTGTTGATATTTCTGTCCTTGCCAGCTGACTTCTGATAAAAGTAAATGGCAAAAGTCAAATTTGCTTAATGATTCACTTAACAAATGCAGTGATTCGCTTAACAACTGTGGCCAAAAAGATTGTAAAATCAGCCACGTTTAACAACGGTCTTGCTTAACAATTGTAAGTCAACGATTACATGTACTACAAAAATAAATTTGAGTTCCTGAAAGAAAGACAAAATATAAATCTAGCAAATAACAATAGCATTTAGACTTAAATACTGCTTCATAATGCTTTTCATCCCTCCCTCAACAATCTGGGTCCTGGAAGGCTGAGTCAATCTTGAGCTGGTCAGGATTGAACTGCTGGCAGTCGGCAGAGTTAGCCTGCAATACTGCATTCTAACCACAGCACCACCACAGCTCTTTCATAATAAACCAATACATTAAAAAAATTATAAACAATTGGGAAAGAGTACCAGCAGGTATTCCTGGATTCTGTAAGGATATGAATACCTCAACAAGACTTTGAATTTAATTTATTTTCATTGTGGATACACACCTAGGTATTGCAGGAAATGAGAACACGCCGCGAAATATCTTCAGGAAGAAAATAAATCTCTGTATGATTCAGATTTGTGTATCATACGAAGGTTCGTTTTCTTTCCAAAGTTGTCTCACTGTGTGTCCTTTGTGTCATGATAGAAGAATTGACAAGGTGTGTGCAGGAATCCAGATCTTGAGTTACACAGGGAAGAGGATTAATACTGAAAATAGTTACTAAGGCAAAGGCTGACGGTAGAAACTTTTAAAACTCTAGTTCTATAAAACCTTAATCTGTGCTTCCACTCAGATTAACACTGGAATAACAATGGTTGTTTGGGTATTTTGTCTAATTATTTTTTACATATAACATGCCTCGTGTTTAACCCCCTTCTCAAAAGAATGAGTTTTGCACTACAATATGGTAATCCCAATTTTAAATCCTATTAGGATTTCATTCTTCAATTAAAAAGTAATTATTAGAACAGCAGAAGACTTATTGCATTTCAAGTTTCAGCTTGAAGACTGTGGTGAATTGCATTTCTGAAGCCAACAGGCAGGGGAAATAACACCTTGTTTTTATTCCTAGGATCCAAAATGCAAGTTATTTGCAAAAGAAAGAGAGATGGGGCCTTACGAAGAACAGTGTTGAAAACAAAATCCAATAAAGGATTATCATCTTAATAGGATGGAAATGCTATACTCAGTCATGATGGATAAAGAAATGTCTCCTTCTTGCACTTGGGGATGAAATTAATCGAGGGCAAAGTTAAATTCAGTTTTATAAAGCTTAATTCTGCACATAGGGATCTTACTGCTCTTAAAACTCCTCTTAAAAACCCTTGTCCAATAAAATCGATGGTTTCTTTGTACCATCTTTTTTGACTTGAGCAGTGCCGTGGGGTGATTTTATTTTTCCTGTCAGAAAAGCTGTTTTCCATTTTTCAGAATCAAAATCAGAATAGAGCTGGGACTTTGGAGGTCTTCTAGTCCACCACCCCCCATCTCTCAAACAGGAGACCCTAGACCAGGGGTGTCAAACTTGATTTCATTGAGGGCCGCATCAGGTTTGTGTTTGACCTTGGTGGGGCGGGGGCAGGGGGCATGGCCAGCTCGATGTCACTTGTGTCAGGGGTGCCTGTGGCGGCCGGAGCGCTCTGCCAGCAAAAGCGGGCTCCTGAGCTCTATTTTTGGCTGCGACGGTCTCCTGCAATCCTCTGCCAGTGAAAACAGAGCTCGGGAGGGCCGCTGGCAGAGACACCATGGGCTGGTCCTTCACTGTTTCCAGAGCGGCCCCAGGGGCCAGATCTACGTACTCCACAGGCCAGATCCAGCCCCCAGCCCTTGAGTTTGACACCCCTGCCCTAGACAAATGGTTGCCGAGTCTCTTCTTAAAAGCCTCCAGTGATGAATCACCCACAACTTCTGAAGGCAAGCTGTTCCACTAGTTAATTGTTCTCACTGTTAGAAAGTTTCTCCATAATTCCAGATTGCTTTTCTCCTTGATTAGTTTCCATCCATTGTTTCTTGTCTTGCCTTCTGGTGCTTTTGAAAATAAATCGACCCCCTCCTCTTTGTGGCAGCCCCTCAAATATTGGAACACTGCTATTATGTTAATCCTAGTCCTTCTTTTCTCTAGACTAGCATTCCCAATTCCTGCAATCATTCTTCATATGTTTTTACATTTAATCATTTAAAACTATTTTTCAGAGAACAAACGGGAAAAATAAATTTTCATTACATTTTGTGAGTAACAGATCAACTATCTCCACGGAAAGATACCCTGCTCACATTTCATTGTTGAGAAAGAAAAAGCATGCTGTGCTTGTAATGTTCAGTCAGCATAACATAATGTAATTAATATTGCGTGTTCTTTCATTAGCATGATTTTTTTCAACTGAATGCATCCGGCGACTCTTCCTGCTTGCATTGTGCTGAAAGCTAGAACAGATTTGGGTGTCCAATCTGTCTTTCATTAAGAATTGGTATGCATAAAAATCTTGATGTACTTGTTTATTGATCGAGCACCTTCCCAAAACAAAATGAAAATGCTGAGCTGTGAACACCCAGCTTGTTAAATATCTGGAATAATTTCATGTAAATGCACTCTGTTTACCTTCCAAGCTCAGTTTTAGGAATGTACTTTCTAAGAGCATCTGGTCAGAGATACCCGGTCAATGACACCTTGTCAATGAATGCGCTTTGCCAGAAAAAAAGATGGTGTCAGTTTGGAAGGTCAGTGGGATTGGCATTATGTTGTATTGTGTTGAGTGGGGAAGATCCTAACATGAAATATAGGCTATTGGTTTAAGGCAGGACCTTGAAACTTGCCAACTTGAGGACATGTGGATTTCAACACCCAGAATTCCCCATGGTGGCTGGGGAATTCTGGGAGTTGAAGTCCATAAGTCTTCAAGTTGCCAAGTTTCAAGGCCTCCCTGGTTTAGGGATACATTTATAGTTTTGTATAAACCTAGCAGTTGAATTATTTTATCCTAGATTTGTGATAGCCTGCTATACAATCCTTGCCTTATTAGCACATATGTCATGTTCCAATAGAAAAGACCATCAGTAGCCTAAAGATGAATTATAGTTTTCTTACTGCTCTCTGAGCTTGGATGTTTGCTTGCTCCCAATGAGGGAAGGTCTTCAGTGTGAACAATTGTGGGAATTCTTGTCTTTTTATATATAGTGGTCTGCCTTCCCAATTTTGGTGGGAGTGTGTAATTTTCTCCTCAGTGGTTTTTTCACTAGAGTATTGTTTTCTTGTCTGATTGTTGTCTAGCTATGTTGATCTCTGTTTACCTGAGTGTTGGCTTTTGGACAGATATGTTTTCATCTTTTTGTTTTCTTGCTTGATTTTTTTTTCGTGTCTTTTGAATGGTGTGTAAATGTGGTTTAACTTTATGTGTCTATTAGTATAGTATAGCCTTTATTGTCATTGAACATCATGTATACAATGAAATTGGTTTTAGCCTCACTGGTGCAATCCATGACAAAAATTACAAACAACATAAATAGTATAAAGAATAATCCCTACACAAGTAATTAGGAGGAAAAAAGGAAAAGAAAGAAAAAGAAAAACTAGTCATATTTTTCCACGTGTGCATGGAGTGATTGTAGTTGTGTTTAAGAGTCTGACAGCCCAAGTATAGAAACTATTTTTAAACCTATTTGTTCGGCTGGCTATGCTTCGATGCCTTCTGCCCGATGGTAGAAGTGCGAAGAGACACTGACCAGAGTGTGAATCATCTCTGAGTATCTTTCTTAGTCTGCTAAAGCAGTGAGACCTGACGATTGATTGACCTATTGATGGCTGATTTGTCTAAAGCTTACAGGAATTTCCTAGCATCTTTGGATTTATCTTGTCCTAAGATGCTAATAGTTTCCAGACGAAACTGTGATTGAGTCAGTCCGTGTGTTGCCATGTCTTTTGACAGCTAATTGGTGCTCATGGATGTGCAACACTTTTCTTCTGCCTATCCACCTTACTTAATGGCAGTTGCAGTCCTTGCATTATATATTGTAGATGACCCCTGTTTTAATCTGGGTCTTTTGCACATAAACAAGCAGCTCACTCACACTGATGATATTACCTAGTTGGGTAATGAAATGTCTGCAAGCAAACAATCATGCTCAGAGAGCACCAGGAATTCCATAGGATGTCATGTAATATACATCAGGAGGCTGCAACCTGTGACCCATTGGCCATAAATGATGGGAGCATGAAAATATTTTGGAAAATATTTTCAGTAAGAAGGAGCACCTTTGATTGATGTGTCTACTTCCTTTGAACTAAGAAGCAGGTTCTTCATGGGGAATCCAGAGTTCTGATAAGAGATAGTTCAGGCCAGAATTGTACAGAAAAGTGAACAGTAACTCAAAAACTCATTATAATGTAAAAACCATACTTCTTAAGCCCAAAATTTATGTTGCTAAGTGAGAAATTTGTTAAGCGATTTTTGCCCCATTTTATGACATTTCTCCCCACATTTGTTAAGTGAATCACTGCAGGTGTTAAATCAGCAACGCCATTGTTAAGTGAATCTGGCTTTCCCATTGACTTTGCTTGTCAGAAGGTCACAAAAGCGGATCACATGTGACCGTCATAAATACGAGTCAGCTGCCAACCATCCAAATTTTGATCACGTGTCTGTAGGGTTGCTGCCATAGTCGTAAATGTGAAAAACGGTCATAAGTCACTTTTTTCACTATTGTAATTTTGAATGGTCACTAAATGAACCGTTGTATGTGGAGGACTACCTCTATAAGTCTGTTGATTGCAGTTTTCTGTAACTGGGAACATTTCCTGGACATTTTCCTGAACATTTTCGGCTGGTGATTGAATCCAGATACTTCACCACTGTTTTTCTTTCTGCTTCCTTCATCACACTGGCATAATTTGCATAATTTCTCATGAATCTAAGGACACTGATGAAAATAAACAAGCATGCCTGACAATCCCAGTCTTAATCATTATATTAAGCAAGGCTCTTTTAGAATTCAAATGCCTGTAAAATAAATATAGATATATGTACAACAATAAATGTAGGGCTTTGACACAGTGGCAGGAAAGATTGGGATATTGATAAAGTATTGTGCTGAGGAAAGAGTCCTGATGAAAGACTACACAGTCACTGGGTTGTGCCAGATATGTTATACAAATTAGGATACACTATATCAGTGATGGCTAACCTTTTTGCCGTCCTGTGTCAAAAGCGGGGGGAGCACGGGGATTTGCGCACGTCTGTGCCCACACCCATAATTCAATGCGCCCCATACATGCACCTGTGACCCTCCCCCTGCGCTCCCCCCGCTTTTGGCACGTGATGGCATGGTGGGCCCAGTAGGCCCGTTTTTCACCCTTCCTAGGATATAGAGGCTTCCTTGGAGCTTGGGGAGGGCAAAAATGGCTTTCCCACCTCCTCTGGGGCTCTCCAGAGGCCGGAAACGGCCCGTTTCCTGACTTCCGGTGGACCCAGAAAGCCCGTTGTTTGCCCTCCCCAGGCTCCAGAGGCTTTTTAGAAGCCGGGGAAGGGTGAAAACTATATTCCCCATCTCCGGAGGCTGGAAACAGCCCATTTCCTGACTTCTGGTGGGCCTGGAAGGGCCGAAAATCAGATGGCTGGTGCATGCATGCGTGCTGGAGCTGAGCTAGGGCAACATTCGCATGCCCATAGATGTGGCTCAATGTGCCACCTGTGGCACACATGCCATAGGTTCGCCATCATGGCACTATATCATCTCTCCCCATCTTACTTTCTATAAAATTTTGTCATGGTGGTAGTTAGGACTGAGATGGCGTTTAGGTAGGAGTGGGCTTCAAAAATTCTACCTGGTTGCTGGGTGGGCATGGCCATGGTGGGCGTGGCTCAGCCAGCCTCCTGCACCATGGTGGTGCCTTCCCTGGGCTCCGGAGGCTTTCCTTGAGCTCCGGGAGGGCGAAAACGGCCTCCCCAAGTTCCGGAGGCCCTCTAGAGGTTGGAAATGGGCCCGTTTCCAGCCATCCTGAACTTCCAGTAGGCCTGTTTTTCTCCCCCCCCCCAAGCCTCCAAGCGTGGCCCTGCACTTACCTGCATTCAAAATGGGCCGTGTGGGAACTCCTGGGAGGGGAGGGGCAGGGTGGGAGTGGCAGGGCCAGCCAGGAGTGGAATTTGGGGGTTCTCCGAACTGCACAGAATCCGAACCCCTGTGAACCCTCAGCAGCGAACCCCTGCGTTTAGATATCCCTTCATGGAGAAAATCTGTCTTTGTGATGGCTGGAGTTGAAAACAATTTCATAGCACATAATCCATCAATTTTAACCCCTCATCAACTACGAACTTTCTGTTCTTTAAAACTCTCACATTTGAATAATTCTTGGTTGTCAAATTTAAGGTTTCAGTTCAAATAGTGTTAGGGAAACTAAGTCATGACTGAAATCCCTTAATGACTTTTAAATTCTATAATATACAGGTAGTTCTTGCCTTACAACCACAAATTTTTCCTTGCTAAGCAAGATGTTAACCGAGTTTTGCCCCATTTTTTTTTTTTTTTTTGCTTTAATTTATATGCCACCCTTCTCCAGAGACTCAGGGCGGCTTACAGTGCGTTAAGCAATAGCCTTCATACTTTTGTATATTTTATACAAAGTCAGCTTATTGCCCCCACAATCTGGGTCCTCATTTCACCTACCTTAGAAAGGATGGAAGGCTGAGTCAACCTTGAGCCTGGTGAGATTTGAACTTGCAGTAATTGCAGGCAGCTGATGTTAATAACAATGTGCTTTAGTCCACTGTACTACAGGCTCTTTCTATTTTATGACCTTCCTTGACACTTAAGCTTGAGAGTTAAGCGAATCACTGCAGTTCTTAATTTAGTACCACAGTTTTAAGTGAATCTAGCTTCCCCATGGACTTTGCTTGTCAGAAGGTCGCAAAAACAAGAGCCTGGTGGCGCAGCAGACTAATAGCCTGTTATTAACATTCAGCTGCCTGCAATTGGCTGTGGCTGCCGGCGTCCCGGTATAGCCAGCTGACGCCATCGCTGGTTATTGGGGGTGAATCATTGGCCCCCACGGAAGGGGCCCGCAACTTGGGCGTCCTCCTGGAAGCACGGCTGTCTTCAGAAGGGCATATGACGGCCGTGGCCAGGGGGGCTTTTTGTCAGGTTCGCCTGATACGCCAGTTGCGCCCCTTTCTGGATCGGGACTCCCTACGCACAGTCACTCAAGCACTCGTCACCTCTCGTCTGGACTATTGTAACGCTCTCTACATGGGGCTCCCCTTGGGGTACACCCGGAGGCTCCAACTGGTGCAGAATGCGGATGCGTGGGGGATTATGGGAGCGACTGGGCGCTCCCATGTGACTCCTCTCCTGCGCGAGCTGCATTGGCTTCCGGTGGACTTCCGGGTGCGCTTCAAAGTGTTGGTGATCACCTTTAAAGCGCTCCATGGCTTAGGGCCAGGGTACTTACGGAACCGCCTTCTGCCACCAATAGCCTCCCACCGGCCAGTTCGCTCCCACAGAGAGGGCCTCCTCAGGGTGCCGTCGGCTAGACAATGCCGGCTGGCGACCCCCAGGAGGAGAGCCTTCTCTGTGGTGGCACCTACCCTTTGGAACAATCTACCCCCAGAGATACGAGTGATCTCTGACCTCCGGACCTTTCGTCGGGCCCTAAAAACTCATCTCTTTCAGTTAGCCAGTCTCTCTTGATTTTATGATTTTATGGTTGGTTTTAAATTTTGATATGGATTTTAAATTGATAAATTTTAAACTATGGGCCAAATTTAATTATTTTAAATCTATTTTTAATCGTACTTATGTATAAATGTTTTTTATTCTGGCTGTTCACCGCCCTGAGTCCGAAAGGAGAAGGGCGGTATAGAAATTTGAATAATAATAATAATAATAATAATAATAATAATAATAATAATAATAATAATAATAATAATAATTACTGCAAGTTCGAATCTCTCCAAGGCTCAAGGTCGACTCAGCCTTCCATCCTTTCTAAAGTAGGTAAATTGAGGACCCAGGTGTGGGGGCAATAAGCTGACTTTGTATAAATATACAAAACTATGAAGGCTATTGCTTAATGCATTGTAAGCCGCCCTGAGTCTCCGGAGAAGGGCAGCATATAAATCAAAATTTTTTTTTTTAAAAAAGGTGATCACATGACCTTGGAAGACTGCAACCATCATAAACACGTTCCAGTGGCCAATTTTCTGAATGTTGACCACATGACCATGAGGATGTGGCAATGGAAAGTGAAAAGTGGCCATAAGTCACTTTTTTCAATGCCATTGTGACTTCAAACAGTCACTAAATGAATGGTTGTAAGTCGAGGGCTGTTGTTGTGGCCCCGCCCTCTGAGCCTGTCCCATCGGAGGAAGAAAGCTCCGAGCATGAGGAAGAGGAGTCAGCCAGGCCTCCCTCTCCAGGCCCCTCCCCTCTGGCATTGTCTCAAGTGCCGGTCGAGGGAGAGGAGACAGCTGATTCCAGTCAAAGTGATAATGAGACATCATTCCTGGACGCACGCCTCCGAAGGCGTGATAAACGTTTGCAGCAGTTTAGGAGGCGTGCTAGGGATTAGCACTGAGTCACTGGACCACACCCCAGAGACCACACCCCAGAGACTATATAATAGAGAGTGGTGGTCAAGGATCTTTTGTGACGAACAAAGCAAAACCTTGGAGTCACTAAAGCCTCGTCCGGAACTGCTGGGAGGAATATTATTTCTGTTTGGACTTTCTTGAACGTTCGTATTTTATCTGTCTGTTTGTGCAAATAAAGTCCCTTGGCAGACGGTGTGTCTATCGCTGCCAAGTCGGAGATAAGAACTGGGTGCGTTCCAAAGTGTTTCCTTAACCCTCGACTGGCTGTGTGTGTGTGTGTGGGTACGGGGACAGATCATCTTGTTCGTCACCCCATACTCCATCGTTAACCCACGATGGACCAACAGCTGCAGCAGCAGATACAGCAGATGCTGGAGGCCAATCAGCTTCTGCAACAGCAAGTAGCACAGCTAACTGCCCAACTTGCTTTGGGAAATGCTCCTGCAGCTCCACCTCCTCCCCCTCCCCGTCCGAGATGCCCAGTGAACGTGCCAGATAGGTTTTCTGGGCAGCAGGAGATGTTTCCGGCCTTCTTGGGACAATGCCAACTGTTTATGGCGATGAGGCCGGAGGATTTTCCGGATGACCGGGCTCGGGTGGCATTTGTTATCAGCTCCCTCTCTGGCACTGCCGCCCGATGGGCCATGCCCCTGTTGTTGCAAGATAGCCCCTTGCTCCTGGACTTTCAGGGCTTTTTACAACACCTGCGCACCATGTCTGAGGACCCCCTCCGGGTGCAGACGGCAGCGAGGCGCATCAAGGACCTCCGCCAAGGCAAGCGCCCCCTGCAGGACTATATTGCAGAGTTCCGACTGCTAGGCCAGGATTCGGCTTGGAATGAGGTGGCGCTGATGGACGCTTTCCAGGACGGCCTTTCCGACGAGATGCAGGACGAGCTGGTTCGTGTGGAGGCGCCACCGACCCTCGACGCGCTGGTGACCCAATGCCTGCACATCGACGCCCGCCTGCAACGGCGACGGCCCCGTCGGGCTCTTCCGGAAGCACCGACAGCGTCGGCACCCCCGCGTTTCGCACCGACAGCGCTCCGGACCGCACAGCGTTTTGTGGCGACGGCTGAGGAGCCCATGGAGCTCGGAGCAGCCAGACCTCAACTGACGGCCCAGGAGCGGATGCGGAGACGTCAAGGGGGGTTGTGCCTCTATTGCGGCGAGGCGGGACATTTTGCCGCCTCGTGTCCCCGGAAGCGGAGTGGACCGCTCAAGCCTGTTCCGGAGTCTCGACGCGACCAGCCGGGAAACGGGCCAGGCCTGGCCTAGGGGAAACTCTGGGTCAGGCACGTGACCATGCCCCGCCGGAGTCGGCGGCTGTGGACTGTGAGCCCCCTCGGCACCTGATTTTGAACACCCGGGTGTTGTTGGCTAACCGGTCGGAGGGGCTCCAGGCGCACGCGCTGGTGGACTCGGGGGCCACCACGAACTTTATGGACCAGGCCTTTGTGGCCCATTACAAAGTCCCCTTGGTTCCAGTGGACCCTCCGTTGAGGGTCGAAACTATAGATGGGCGGGAACTCGTGGCGGGACCCATCAAAACCGCTACCCAGCCCTTGCGCCTCGCCATTGGAAACCACGAGGAGGTGATCCAGTTTTACGTAACGGCGGATCTGCACTTTCCCTTGGTCCTGGGGATGGCCTGGCTTCGGGCGCACGACCCTCAGGTGGCGTGGTCAAGAAATGCCATCTCGTTCCCGAGCCTGCAGTGTGTCGACCACCTTCGCCACACCTGCGCCGGCCAGGACGTCTCTGCCCCAAACGCCTCCTTGCCTCCGGAGCTGACGCCCTTCGCCGACGTGTTCAGCGAGAAGGAGGCGGATCGCTTGCCCCCGCACCGACCCTACGACTGTGCGGTGGACCTAATGCCCAATGCACCCCTGCCCTCGGGACGCCTGTACTCCATGTCGGAGCCCGAGCTGGCCGCCTTACGGGACTTTCTGGAAAAGAACCTGGCCCGTGGGTTCATCCGGCCTTCGACCTCCCCGCTCTCGGCCCCGGTCCTCTTCGTTAAAAAGAAGACGGGGGACTTGCGCCTGTGTTGCGACTACCGGCGCTTGAACGCCATCACAGTGCGAAATCGCTACCCCCTACCGCTGATCCCAGAGCTTATGGAGAGGTTGCGGGAGGCCTCGATCTTCACTAAGCTCGATCTCCGAGGGGCCTACAACCTGGTGCGCGTGAGAGAGGGGGACGAGTGGAAGACGGCGTTCGGCACTCGGTACGGACACTTCGAGTATACCGTCATGCCGTTCGGATTGACCAACGCCCCCGCGGTCTTCCAGCACTTGATGAACGATGTGTTCCGGGACATGCTGGATCGGTTCGTGGTGATCTACTTGGATGACATTTTGATCTATTCCCGGACCCCGGAAAGTCACCTCCAGCATGTCCGCCAGGTCCTGCAACGCCTGCGGGAGCACCAGCTCTATGCGAAGTTGGAGAAATGCTACTTCTTCCAGACTTCCATAGAGTTCCTCGGGCACATCATCACCCCCGAGGGCATCACGATGGACCCGCGCAAGGTGGAGGCCTTGCGCAGTTGGGAACCCCCGCGTCGGGTGAAGGACGTCCAGCGTTTGTTGGGATTCGCCAACTACTATCGGACCTTCATCCCGGGCTTCGCCACCCTGACCTTGCCGTTGACCCAGCTCCTTCGGAAGAAGGTCCCGTTCCAGTGGGGGCCCCCACAGCAGCAGGCCTTCGAGGTCCTCAAGCAGGCCTTCCTCACGGAGCCAGTCCTGAGGCACCCCAATCCACACCGTCCGTTCGTGGTGGAGACGGACGCGTCCAACGTGGCGATTGGGGCGGTGCTACTACAGGCTCCGGTGGATGGCGGCACTCTTTTTCCCTGCGCATACTACTCCCGGAAACTCAACCCTTCCGAGCGCAACTACACCATCTGGGAAAAGGAGTTGCTGGCCATCAAGGCCGCGTTCGAGGCTTGGCGACATCACCTCGAGGGGGCCCGACACCATGTGGAGGTGCGGACGGACCATCGGAACCTGGAGCACCTCACCACGGCCAGGAAGTTGAACCAGCGGCAGATCCGGTGGTCGTTGTTTTTCGCCCGGTTCAACTTCCACGTCACATACATTCCGAGCAACCTCAACCAGAGGGCGGACGCGCTATCCCGTAAGCCGGAATACTTTTGCCCCAAGGACTCCCTTCCCCCCCGGACGGTGCTAACAGCAGACTCCTTGGCCGCGGTCCAGGAACCGGTGGACCTGCGGGCTCAGGTGCTGGAAGCGCAGCGACAGGATGACTGGTCGCAGCAGCGGAGAGCGGACGTCGGTCCCGCGTCCCCATGGACCGTGGAGGAGGGCTTGCTCAGACACCGGGGTCGGCTGTACGTGCCCACGAGTCCGCTCCGAGCCCTCGTCATGAACCAGTGCCATGACAACCCCGCGGCGGGGCACTTCGGCTTCTTTAAGACTTTGAACTTGGTGACGCGGACTTTTTGGTGGCCTCGGGTACGGCACGACGTGTACGCCTACGTGACGTCCTGTGTGACGTGCCGACAGGCCAAAGCCGCGTCCGGTCCCCCTCCCGGACTCCTCCAGCCGCTGCCGACACCGGAGAGACCGTGGGGAGCCATCTCCATGGACTTCCTGACAGACCTGCCCCTGTCCGCTACGTACACGACCGTCCTCGTGGTGGTGGATGCGCTCACGAAGATGGCACATTTCATCCCGTGCCGCGGCCTGCCCTCGGCCCGCACCACGGCTCGCTTGTTCCTGCAACATATCTTCCGCCTCCACGGCCTGCCGGACCGGGTGGTTTCGGACCGCGGGGCCCAGTTCACGGCCCGCTTCTGGAAAAGCCTAATGGCTGCGCTGGAGGTGCAGGTGTGCCTGTCGTCGTCACATCATCCGGAGACTGACGGGGGCACGGAGAAGGTCATCGGCATACTGGAGCAGTACCTCCGCTGTTTTGTCAACCAGCAGCAGGACAACTGGGCCGAGTACCTTCCCCTGGCGGAGTTCGCTTTTAATAACTCCCAACACACCTCCACCCAGATGACCCCGTTCCATGCCAATGTCGGATACCATCCACGGCTTTTCCCGTTGACCATCATGGATTCCCCTGTTCCCGAGACCCGGGACTTCCTCTCAGAGCTGCAGGCGGTGCAGCAACTGGTGCAGCGGCAGCTGATCCGGGCGAAAGAGGATTATAAACGGTTCGCCGATCGCGCCCGCCGGGCGACACCACCGCTGGAAGTAGGAGATCGGGTGTGGTTGTCCACGAAACACCTCCCCACGGACCGGCTGGTACGGAAACTAGCCCAACGCTTTATCGGTCCCTTCCCTATCGAGGCGGTCATCAATCCGGTGGCCTACCGGTTGACTCTACCCCGCTCCATGCGGCTCCACCCTGTTTTTCATCGGTCCCTCCTGGTCCCTGAGGCCCCCGCGAGCCATCTCCGCCGCCCGCCGACGCCTGCCCCCCCAGCCGCAGCTGACGAGGACGACGCCTCGACGTACGAGGTGGACAGTATCCGGGACTCCCGTTGGCTGAAGGGGCGCTTCCAATACCTCATCGCCTGGAAGGGGTACGGGCCCGAGGATTTCACCTGGGTGGACGCGTCTGTCGTTCAGGCCCCTGACCTGGTGCGGGCTTTTCACGAACAGTTCCCGTCCCGACCCCATCCCGACCGTCAGACCCGGGGGAAGGGCCCTGCGGTGGGGGATAGTGTTGTGGCCCCGCCCTCTGAGCCTGTCCCATCGGAGGAAGAAAGCTCCGAGCATGAGGAAGAGGAGTCAGCCAGGCCTCCCTCTCCAGGCCCCTCCCCTCTGGCATTGTCTCAAGTGCCGGTCGAGGGAGAGGAGACAGCTGATTCCAGTCAAAGTGATAATGAGACATCATTCCTGGACGCACGCCTCCGAAGGCGTGATAAACGTTTGCAGCAGTTTAGGAGGCGTGCTAGGGATTAGCACTGAGTCACTGGACCACACCCCAGAGACCACACCCCAGAGACTATATAATAGAGAGTGGTGGTCAAGGATCTTTTGTGACGAACAAAGCAAAACCTTGGAGTCACTAAAGCCTCGTCCGGAACTGCTGGGAGGAATATTATTTCTGTTTGGACTTTCTTGAACGTTCGTATTTTATCTGTCTGTTTGTGCAAATAAAGTCCCTTGGCAGACGGTGTGTCTATCGCTGCCAAGTCGGAGATAAGAACTGGGTGCGTTCCAAAGTGTTTCCTTAACCCTCGACTGGCTGTGTGTGTGTGTGTGGGTACGGGGACAGATCAGCTGTTGTAGAATACAGTTGGTCCTCACTTAGCAACCACAATCTGGACCTATCCCTAAGGTGCTTTTTCAGGAGGAAACTGGACTTTCTTGTTTTTTTTTTTTTTTTAGAGAAAGTCCAGTTGCCTCCTGAAAGATCCCCTTTGGGACAACCATGACCTGGATGGCTGAGAATCTCTACAGACGTTTAGCTATACAATTTGGGATGAACGCCCTTTGAATGGTGTGGGAGTAGGAATGGATTTCCAGAGGAAAAATTGCCGACTACAGGAACCAGGAGCTCTACTCAGGTGACCCTGAGGACACAGATAAACCTCCAAGTGCTTCAATGACCCTCTGAAAGGATGCAAATGACCAACTATCTGCAAGGAATATAAATCCTTCTGTTCCCAACTATCCTGTCAGAGCTGAAGAAGCTTCTTGGAGGAGAAGTGAAATGTCTTCAAAAGAAAAAACAAGAAAGTCCAGTTGCCTCCAGAAAAAGCACTTTTGGGACAACCATGACCTGGATTTCTGAGTATTACTACAGACACAATCTGTCACTATTAATTGACTTAAGAATTAAATTAAGCAATTTTAAAAGACAGCTTTGAAATGACTGTCCTTTATATTAATAAAGAACTATAGCTCTGTCACGCACTTGGGGGATACAAATTCGGTAAATAATTTGAGGAAGCAGCTTCTTGACTTTCTCTTCCTTATCCTCTTCTTTCAATTTCAGTCATCCAGTCAGCAATCAAATTCCTTTGATTTATTGAAATACAGCCTTGTTTCATTGCAAGCTGTCAGCCTGGGATAGTGGTGCTCTCATCAAGTGATCGGGGCCTCTAAATATTTCCTCTGAAGAAACAGACAGCAATAAAAAAAATATATCTAAAGCTTAGGTGTCACTTTCAGATAGGATGCTAACGGCTGTTAGTTTTAAATACAGGTAGTCCTCTTAATTTAATTCTTCAGTCACTTAATAGCGACAGAGTTACAACCACAATTGAGCCCAAAATTCATGTTGCTCAGTGAAGCACTTGTTAAGTGAGTTTGCCCCATTTTATAACTTTTCTTGACAGTTGTTAAGTGAATCATCCCATTTGTTAAGTTAGTAAAATGGTTGTTAAGTGAATCTGGCTTCCCCATTGACTTTGCTTGTCAGAAGGTTGCAAAAAGGAGGTGACTTGACCCTGGGACCGTCATAAATATAAATCAGTTGCCAAGCATCTGACTTTGGATCACATGACCATGGGGATGCTACAACAGTCGTAAGTGTGAAAAATGGTCATAAATCACTTTTTTCAGTGCTGTTGTAACTTTGAATCAGTGGTGGGTTGCTCCCGGTTCGCCCTGGTTCAGGCTCCGCCCACCCGCCCAGACGTCATCAAAAATGCTCTGTGCCTGTGCAGAAGCCCTATGCGCTTGCGAAGCAAGCACACCCGCCTGCATGCTACCGATAGCAAACCAGTAGCGCCGGGATTTGAAACCCACTACTGTTTTGAACCATTACTAAATGAACCAGGGGTGAAATGCTCCCGGTTCAGACCGGATCGCCCGATCCGGTAGCGATGGAGGTGGGTGGTTCGGAGAACTGGTAGCAAAAATCCCTGCCCCCCCCCACGCCCAGCTGAGCCGCGCAATCATCAGCGGCTTTTTTTTTTTAATTTTTTAAAGCATTTTTTTCTATAACCTCTTTGGCTGAAAAATGCTTTTAAAAGTAAAAAAAAAGCCTCTGATGATCGCACGGCTCTTCAGAGGTTGTAGAAAAAATGCTTTTAAAAGCCTCTGACAATCCAAGCTGAGTTGCCTGATCAGCAGAGGTTTTTTTTCTTTTAAAAGCCTCTGACGATCCAAGCTGAGTTGTCTGATCATCAGAGGCATTTAAAAGAAAAAAAGCCTCTGCCGATCAGGCAACTCAGCTGGGATCGTCAGAGGCTTTTGAAAGCATTTTTTTACAACCTCTTCGCCAAAGAGGTTGTAGAAAAAATGGTTTTAAAAATTAAAAAAAAAAATTGCCCATGCCCACCCAGTCACATTACCCGCCCCCCCCCCAACTCATGCCCACAGAACTGATAGTAACAAATTTTAGATTTCACCACTGAAATGACAGTTTGTAAGTCGAGGACTACCTGTATGCCTGTATAGGGTGAATTTCACCTGCTTTAATTTCTTTTAAACATTACAGGTAATCCTTGATTTACAACAGTTCGTTTAGTGACCATTTGAAGTTATAATGGCACTGAAAAAAGTGACTTATGACCATTTTTCACACTTATGACTGTTGCAGTATCCTCAGAGTCATGCGATCAAAATTCAGACGCTTGGTGACTGACTCATATTTATGACGGTTGCAGTGCCCCAGGGTTGTGTGATCACTTTTTGTGACCTGATAAGCAAAGTCAATGGGGAAGCCTGGTCTACTTAGCAACCACATAAATCATTTAGCAAGTGATTCACTTAACAACTATGGCAATAAAGGTCATAAAATGGGGCACAACTTACATAACAACAGAATTGCTGGATCCATTATAGTTGTGCTACCTGTATGTGTAGTTATAGGTATATGTCAGCTCTGGGCAGCTGACAATATATTATTTATTTATTTGTTTGTTTGTATCCCGCCTTTATTATTTTTACAAAGAACTCAAAGTGGCAAACATATCCAACAAATCTTCCTCCTCTTATTTTTTCCACAACAACAACCTTGTGAGGTGATCTTGGCTGAGAGAGAGAAGGACTGATCCAGGACCATCCAGTCAGCTTTCATGGCTAAGGGACTTGAACTCACAGTCTTCTGCTTTCTAGCCTGGCACCTTAACCATTAGACCATACTTGCTCTCTTTGCATGGATGCGGGGAATGGATATTCTCCAGTCCATGGAAAAAACAGGGTTAAGTGTCCTCAGTTGTACTTGGATTAAGTCAGTATTTTCCTCTTTATTCTGATATTGTCCAAGGGCAGTTTCAAGTAATAAAATATTTTAGGCTTGGAAGAAAATCAGGTTCATGGGCATATTTTTGAGGAGATGTGGGGAGTCACAAAAGTGCCAATAAAGGAGAATATTTGTAACTCAGGGATGAAATGAGGGATCCTTGGTGATCTCTGGTTATTTTCTTGCAAGTGTTTCATTACCCAAACTAGGTAACATCATCAGGTCTAGCACTTATGATATTACCTAGTTTGGGTAATGAAACGCCTGCAAAGAAACAACCAAGCTCAGAGAGAACCAGTGGTGGGATTCAGCCAGTTCGCACCACTTCGGGAGAACCGGTTGTTAACTTTCTGAGCAGTTTGGCAAACTGGTTGTTGGAAGAAATCATTAGGACAGAGAACCGGTTGTTAAATTACTTGAATCCCACCACTGGAGAGCACCAAGGACACAAAAGTGAAGATTACCTGGTCAGGACAACATGGTGACTAGGGACAAAGCCAATAAGACCTAAGACAGGAATTGGCAATAGGGAGAGCTAACTTCATGCTGGTATAGTTTTCTTCTGACTCGAGGCTCTTGCTTCTGAGTAGAGGCATCAACAGTGATGATTGATTACATGCCATCAAGTTGTTGTCAACTCTTAGTGTTCACATAGATAAATTTATGATGATCTAATCTATGATTAACTCCGATCTATCCCTAACCTGGTTTTTCAAGTCTTCCAATGATGCACTGATCATCTCTGTAACATTCATCTTCCTGCTCTTTGTCATTGTCTTCTTTTTCCTTCTACCTTTTCCAGCATTATTCAGAGAGCTAGGTCTTCACATAACGTGTCTCAAGTATGTCTGGTTATTTGTACAGTGGGACCTTGGTCCTCTTCGGTAATTCGTTCCAGAAGACGTGCCAAATACTAATATCGATGGGTATTGAGAAAACCATGTGATGAGTGGTGATGTCAGGTTTCGATGCTATCTCAAAATAAATGAATTTCCAAACTGCCGATCTTTGAGGAAATTTTCTCTTTATTGAGCATAGTGATCTGATCCTGGCTCTTTCGCGGTCACTGACCTTTGCCCCCCAAGCCCTCCCTTTCCGATCCCCAATTCTCTGCTTCTCATTGGCTATCTTCCAAACCACTCTCCTCCTCCCATCTCCGTCAGATCACAGGAATGTTCCCCCCTCCTCCCATCTCCAAGGAGACAGAATCTTCAAAGGAATTAAGTAGGCAAAAGTTCAAGCTTCTCCTCTCCTTTCATATGCCAGCGCTGGAACGCTGACAGGTGGGTTGCTACCGGTTCATCCGGGATCGGCTGTGGGAGGCTCCGCCCACCCACCCAGAAGTCTCTGCGTATGCGCAGAAGTGTCATGCGTGCATCCAATGGTGGGTTTCAAAAATTTTTACTACTGGTTCTGTGGGTGTGGTTTGGTGGGCATGACATGGCTTGGTGGGCATGGCATGGTGGGCATGGCAAGGGAAGGATAATGTAAAATCTCCATTCCCACCCTACTCCAGGGGAAGGTTACTGCAAAATCCCCATTTCCTCCCAATTAGCTGGGACTCGGGAGGCAGAGAATAGATGGGGGCAGGGCCACTCAGAATTTTTACTACCAGTTCTCCAAACTACTCAAAATTTCCGCTACCGGTTCTCCAGAACTGGTCAGAACCTGCTGAAACCCACCTCTGGCACACGTGCATGCCCATGAGTGAACCGGTAGTGGCCGAAATTGAAACCCACTATTACATGTGATTTACCATGTAACCTGCTATTGCAGCTGGAAGAAATAGTAAATCACGAGGCAGCCGACATCAGCAAGTTCTTTCTTGCACGTTGGCTATTGGGAGAGTGTCCAGGCAAGAATTCTGCTTCAAAATGTGTCAGATACCAAATTCAACGAGTTTTGAAGCAATTGAGTGCCGAGCTATGACTGTACCTCAAGTGAGAACGCTGGGTTAATTTGTTCTAAAATACTTTGGGTTTGTTTTCTTGATTGTCCACACAGTATTCTCAAGAATCTTGTCTAATCTCAAAGTTCGAACACAAACATGAACATAAGGATCCCTGATATTGTTTCCTTTAATAAGTGGTAAAAATATTCTATGACACTGACATCAAAGAACTCTTTCTTCTTCACTCCATGATACTCCTGCTATAAGTACTTTAAAAGAATGCTTCTTTTCTAATCCTTCTACAATTATGTATTGACTAAGTATAATACTTTCTATGAGCCATGGTGGTGCAGTGGTTAAAGTGCAGTATTGCAAGCTAACTCTGCCACTGCCAAGAATTCGATCCTGACCGGCTCAAGGTTGAGTCAGCCCTCCGTCCTTCCGAGGTTGGTAAAATGAGGACCCAGACTGTTGAGGGCAATATACTGACTCTCTAAACCAGGGGTCTCCAACCTTGGCAACTTTAAGACTTGTGGACTTCAACTCTCAGAATTCCTCAGCCAGTGTTGCTGGCTGAGGAATTCTGGGAGTTGAAGTCCACAAGTCTTAAAAGTTGCCAAGGTTGGGGACCCTGCTGTAAACTGCTTAGAGAGGGCTGTAAAAGCATTGTGAAGTGGTATATACTAAGTGTCATTGCTATTGCTATGTACTCAATTTACAACCACAATTGAGCCCAAATTTCTGTTCTTAAACAAGAAAATTGTTAAGCGAGTTTTGCCCCATTTTATGACCTTTCTTGCCACAGTTGTTAAGTGAATGTTAATAACATGGTTGTTAAGTGAATCTGGCTTCCCCATTGACTTTCCTTATCAAAATTTCGCAAAAAGTGATCACATGATCTGGGACGCACTTCAATCATCATAAATATGAGTCAGTTGCCAAGCAACCAAATTTTAATCACATGACCCTGGGGATGCTGCAAGGGTCACGAATGGGAAAAACTGCCATAAGTCACTTTTTTCAGTGCTGTTGTAACTTTGACCTGTTACTAAAAGATTAGTTGTAAATCAAGGACTACCTGTACTGTTATTTTTATATTTAATTTATGGGGGAACTGAAAATAAAATTCTTCCATTCCTATTAAATTCCATTATTTCCACTGCATTATCTTCTTAGGACCCATCTGACTATTTATTTGACAGTTGTACCAACTGTGTATCAAATCCCACAAAATACTTTTCTGGTTTTGGAAATAAAGATCTAATTTTTTTTGCAGAAAAAAGAAAAACAGACTCCTTTTAAAATCTTTTTTATTCCATTGTTTCAAGTTAGCTGACGAAACTGTTTTTTCTCCTGAAGTATTACAAGCTATGAGATCTCTGCTACTTCTTTAGTCAAACTTAGGCTGACTGATAAAGTATTCAAACTTTTGTTCCACCTTTCAATAATTCTTTCAAAAATTGACAGAAAAGTGTGAGGATTTTCCCCAGGCAAATCTGAAAAGAAGAATCTTAGTATGTGAAGATTAAATTGCAATATTTTCTTTTCATGTTGAGCTTTCTTATCTCTGACTGTTCTGTCCCCGTCTCACACACGCACACAAACAGTCAGCCAGGAGTTAAAGTAAACTTGCAGACAATAATTTCCTTTGATAACAGAATTGGCAGCAACCCAGTAGCTGCTTGCCAAAAACTTTACTCACAGAGGGAGGTGTTCCTCCTCCGTCAGATAAACCAAAATAAATTCACAAAGCCAAAGAATTGTCAAGTCCAGTCCATAATAAATCCAAGGAAGGCAGATAACGAAGTTCCAGAGACACAGTATGACTTGCTAGGTGTTCAGTTTTTTGTCCGTCACAAAGCCTGAATGGCCATCACACCCCCTTTTGTCCCCTGTGGGGTGTGGTCCAATGACTCAGCTTAATCTCTGGCATGCCTCCTTCTCTGCTGTGTGCACTTGTCTTTCCTTCGCTGGTGGGGATCCAGCCAAGATTTATCTCCGTCGCTGTCTAACTGCAGCTGCTCGGAGATGCCTGGCTCCTGGCCTATCTCTTCTTCTTCAGGAGACACCTGAGGCATTGCCAGAGAGGAGGGTCCTGGAGAGGGAGGCCTTGCCAACTCCTCTCCTTCACTTTCGGAGTCTTCTCCCTCCAATAAAACAGGCTCGGGGGTCTAACATTTGTGGGCTTTTATTTCCCTTTGCTGCTCGTTTTCTTTCATCCTCAGTTCCTCAGTCAGTTCTGTTTGCTTAACGCCTTTAAATATTCAGTACTTGGCAAGTTTCGTTTCTTTTTGTAGTTTCTTCTTTTGACAACTTACCCTGTAGTAAGTAACAGCCTCGTTCGTATCTTCCATAGGGATTTCCTCATTGTAAGTGTTGTTACTTAAGTTCCTTTATAGAAACTTTGCTCATTGTTGAGAATCTGTCTGGGTCACTAGTTCCTCAAACCACAGCTAAAATAATATATATATATATATATATATATATATATATATATATATATATATATATATATATATATATATATGTGTGTGTGTGTGTGTGTGTGTGTGTGTGTGTGTGTGTGTGTGTGAGATATTTTTGTAATCAGGGTTTTTCCTATGTTGATAAAAGATGTTAAATGGCCATGGTGGGATGAAATCTCCAATCATCACTTTCAGGCCTGTCAGACATTTTATGTTGTTTGTTCTGAGACTTATGGGAGACTGGGATAGCACTATTTTGGTTTTTTTGAACCTCTTCAGCCAGACACACCCATATTTTATGACTCCTCCCTGTAAAGGTCAAATATTTATTCCTTTTAATTCATAGGTATAAATGTGTGATATTTTTGTAATCAGGGTTTTTCCTATGTTGATAAAAGATGTTAAATGGCCATGGTGGGATGAAATCTCCAATCATCACTTTCAGGCCTGTCAGACATTTTATGTTGTTTATATCTTGTTTTTTTTGTTCAAAAAAACCAAAATAGTGCTATCCCAGTCTCCCATAAGTCTCAGAATAAACAACATAAAATGTCTGACAGGCCTGAAAGTGATGATTGGAGATTTCATCCCACCATGGCCATTTAACATCTTTTATCAACATAGGAAAAACTCTGATTACAAAAATATCACACATTTATACCTATGAATTAAAAGGAATATATATATTTCTGGGTGCATATTGTTGCTTTCGTCTCATCTGTAGCCCAGAAGTGAGACAAGCATAAATCATTCTTAGCTGTTCCAGTGTTAAAGTAATACTTTTTAATTTTACCTTATTCTGCCCCCTTTCAAGGGCAGCCTCAAGTTATATGAGGTCTTTGTCATTCCTGACCTTGAAAGGAATTCAGATGAAAGAAGGACTAGGGGTAACATCAGTGGTGGGTTGCTCCTGGTTCGCACCAGTTCACAAGAACCGGTAGTAAAAATTTGTAGTAGTTCCGAGAACCGGTAATAACATTGGCTGGCCATGCCCCCGAACTGGTCCCCGGCCCGGTTGCCGCTCACTTACCCCGCCCACCTCACAGGTGGGCATGGCCAACTTTTTTTTTTTAACTTTTAAAAGCATTTTTTCTACAACCTTAAGAGGTTGCAGAAAAAAATGCTTTGAAAAGCCTCTGCTGATCAGGCAACTCAGCTGGGATCATCAGAGGCTTTCAAAGCATTTTTTTACCACCTCTTCGGCTGAAGAAGTTGCAGAAAACAATGCTTTGAAAAGCCTTTGCCGATCAGGCAACTCAGCTGGGATCGTCAGAGGCTTTTCAAAGTATTTTTTTTTACCACTTCTTCGGCCAAAGAGGTTGCAGAAAACAATGCTTTGAAAAGCCTCTGACGATCCCAGCTGAGCTGCGGGATCATCAGAGGCTTTTTTTTTTACTTTTAAAAGCATTTTTTCGGCCAAAGAGGTTGTAGAAAAAATGCTTTTAAAAGTAAAAAAAAAAAAAGTTGGCCATGCCCACCCAGTCACATTACCCTCCCACCAAGCCACACCCACAAAATAAGCCATGCCCACAGAACCGGTAGTAAAAAAATTTAGAACCCACCCCTGGGTGGGTTGCTACCGGTTTGCCCCAGTTTGGGCAAACCGGCAGCTGTGGTGGCGGGAGGCTCCGCCCACCCACCCAGACATCATCAAATACGCTCTGTGCATGCACAGAAGTGCACAATCAAACCAGTAGCAAAGGTAAGTGAAACCCACCACTGGGTGACATGATAGCAGTTTTCCAACATCTCAGGGGTTGCCACAAAGAAGAGGGAATCAACTATTCTCCAAAGCACCTGAGGGTAGAACAAGAAGCAATGGGTGGAAACTAATCAAGGAGAGAAGCAACCTAGAACTAAGGAGGAATTTCCTAACGGTTAGAACAATTAATCAGTGGAACAACTTGCCTCCAGAAGTTGTGAATGCTCCAACATTGGAAGTTTATAAGAAGAGATTGGACAACCATTTGTCTGAAATGGTATAGTTTCCTGCCTGAGAAGGGAGTAGAAGAGCTCCAAGGTCCCTTCCAACTCTGTTATTCTATTCTGTTCTGTTCTGTTCTGTTCTGTTCCATTCCATTCCGTTTCGTTCCATTCTGTTCCGTTCCGTTCCGTTCCGTTCCATTCCATTCCATTCCACTCCACTCCACTCCACTCCACTCCACTCCACTCCACTCCACTCCACTCCACTCCACTCCATTCTATTCATAATCACAGTGAGTTGAAACGGACAAGAAATACTGAATATTGGCAACGGAGACCAAACATTTCAGACCAATATATTACTACCAGTTTAGGAAAGGTTGAAGAGTACATACTCAAAAAGATAATCTAGAACAGGGATCCCCAACTCCCAGTCTGCAACCTAGACCCAGTCCACAGCTCATTGGGAACCAGGCTGCAAAATGGCTTGCGAGTGTATTTGCACAAGCAGTGGGCATACGTGCAAACAAATCCCTTCTACCAGGGGTGGGTTCTACTTACGTTTACTATCCGTTCGCACCGGGAGCGTGCACACTTCTGCGCATGCGCAGATCACCACTATGATGTTGTGGTGGGTGGGCAGAGCTTCCCGCCAATTTTACTACCGGTTCTATAGAACCGGACCAAACCGGGAGCAACTCACCACTGCCTTCTACCCACCACTGCTGTTGCTACCACCAGTCTGTGAAGCCAGAAAGGTTGGGGACTGCTGCTCTATAAGTTATTTCTTTTTATATTGATATTTTTCTCCTTATTTCCCTGTGTAAGTATCTTTTCTATAAATATTTTGGGCCCCTTTTAAAACAAGTCTAGATCCTCCCCTAGACTTTATTAATGCCTCTCATTTTTTTTCCCTTATGCTTTTCGGTCAGAGATAAAATCTTCTTTCTGAATCCATGCTGCTGTCTTATATTCAAGGGTGAAATGCTCCCGGTTCGGACCGGGTCGCCCGGTCGGGCGGGTGGTTTGGAAAACCGGTAGCAAAAATCCCTGTCCCCCCCCCATTGCCCAGCTGAGCACAATAATCAAAGACTTTTTTTTAATTTTTAAAAGCATTTTTTCTATAACCTCTTTGGCTGAAAAAATGCTTTTAAAAGTAAAAAAAAAAGCCTTTGATGATCGTGCGGCTCATCAGAGGCTTTTAAAAGCATTTTTTCTACAACCTCTTCGGCAGATCAAAGGAAAGGAAAAAAAAGCCTCTGCCGATCAGGCAAGTCAGCTGGGATCGTCCGAGGCTTTAAAAGCATTTTTTTAACAACCTCTTCAGCTGAAGAGGATGTAGAAAAAATGGTTTTAAAAGTAAAAAAAAAAAAAGTTGGTCACGCCCACTCAGTCATATTACCCCCACCACCACCACCAAGCCACACCCACAGAACCGGTAGTAACAAATTTTACATTTCACCACTGCTTATATTTCTTCTCTCTCTTATACAAGTAGTCCTTCACTTACAACCGTTCGTTTAGGGACTGTTCAAAGTTGCAACGGCAGCAAAAAAAGCGATTTACAACTGGTTCTGGCACTTACAACCGAGGCAGCATCCCCAGAGTGACGGGATCAAATTTTGGGTGCTTGGCAACCAGCCTGCATTTGAACTCACTTGCAGCCTCCTGCGCTCATGTGATCACTATTTGCGGTCCTCCTAGCTGGCTTCTAGCAAGTAAAGTCAATGGGAGAAGCACAATTCACTCAATGACTGCATGATTCACTTAACATCTGCCTTGCTTAGCAACAGAAATTCTGGTCTCAGCTGTAGTAGTAAGACGAGGACTACAGGAAGTCCTCAATTTACGACCACAATTGAGCCCAGAATTTATGTTGTTGATGAGCGAGAAATTTATTAAGTGAGTTTGCCCCATTTTACGACTTTTCTTGCCACTGTTGTTAAGTGAATCACTGCAGTTGTTAAGTTAGTAACCCGGTTGTTAAGCGAATCTGGTTTCCCCCACTGATTTTGCTTGTCAGAAGGTCGCAGAAGGGGATCACGTGACTGTGGGACACTGCAACTGTCATAAATGTGAGTCAGTTGTCAAGCATCTGAATGTAAATCACGTGTCCATGGGGATGCTGCAACGGTCATAAGTGTGAAAAAATGTCATAAGTCACTTTTTTCAATGCGGTTGTAATTTCAAATGGTCACTAAGTGAACTGTTGTAAGCCGGGGACTACCTATATTGGTATGTTCTTTTCCTACGTGTAATATCTTAGAGGGGTGGAGAGTTATTATACTGTAAATCTTATTTACAGAAGTTACATGAACTTTTGTTGTAATTTGTGGTTGCTATAAATGAGACAACTAACTCCTCCGCTGGGCTTGTCTCAAGGACTCTTCTCTGAGAATTGACCACAGAGAAGAAAAACACCTGTCAGCAGCTTGTCTTTCAGTCCAGATGAGAGCGGGAGTTTTCTTGTACTTCCTCTCCCACCTGTACCACCAGTTGAGTTATATAACCAATTTGACTAAATTTGATTTTCTCAGAGCCATTGTGGTTTTCATTAATTCATTACTCAGGAGAAACTACCTGCTTATCAGCAAAATTGAATCTGGGTAATTAAAAGAATTACATGACTAATCTTTGAAGAAAACATACATTATTTACACACGTGTGGTACAGTGGGGTGGGTGAGGTGGCCTAGCGATTAAGATGCTGGGCTCCACCACGGGAAGGTGGGCAATTGGCAGTTCAGTGTGCTGCAGCTGCCAAAAAAGCCAACCCAGTCCTAGGCTGCATTAACAGAAGGATAGAATCAAGATCACATAAAATGTTAATGCCACTTTATAATGCCTTGGTAAGGCCACACTTGGAATACTGCATTCATCTTTGGTCACCATGATGTAAAAAAAATATTGAGACTCTAGAAAGACTGCAGAGAACAGCAACAAAGATGATATGGGGACTAGAGGCTAAAACATATAAAGAATAGTTGCTGGAATTGGGTATGTCTAGTTTAATGAAAAGAAGGAATGGGGTGATATGATGGCAATGCTCCAATATCTCAGGAGTTGCCACAAAGAAGAGGGAGGGTATTCTCCAAAGGACCTGAAGACCAAGAAGGAATGGATGGAAACTAATTAAGGAGAGAATCAACCTAGAACTAAGGAGAAATTTCCTGACAGTTAGAACAATTAATTAGTGGAATGAGTTGCCTCCAAAAGTTGCAAATACTCCAACCCTGGAACTTTTAAAGAAGAGATTAGATAACCATTTGTCTGAAATGGTATAGAGTTTCCTGCAAAAATCCCTTCTAGGGTCAGACACTACTGGACAGGGGAAATCTTTTATATTTCCTGAACTGGCAATCAGGCTGGCTATTGAAAAATACCCCAAGTCTGGTTAGCTGACAATCTTCACAAAATCTATAATTTGGATCATTTGGGGTGCATGTGGTGTCAGGATTGGGTAGCACCAGTGAGGGAATATGTTGAGTCCTGCTTGTAGGGCAATTCGACTATCTGTGGTCTATCTGCATCCCACCTCTGACTTCTAGAGCCATCATTAAAAAGGCACAACAAAGAATCGTCTTCCTGCATCAACTCAGAAAGCTCAGATGGCCCAAGGATCTGCTGATACAGTTCTACAGAGGAATGATTGAGTCTGTCATTTGTATCTCTTAACCAGTCTGGTTTGGCACAACAACCAAATAGGACAGGTACAGACTTCAATGGACTGCAGAAAAAACGATTCTGCCTGCCTTCCACTGAGGACCCGTATTACTCATGAACCAGAAAGAGGGCTGAGAAAATATCTACAGACCCTTCACATCCTGGAAATAAACTGTTTTAACTTCTCCCCACAGGAAGCCTTATAGGGCATTTCATGCCAAAACAACTAGACACAAACCCCCCACTCTGCTGAACTTCTCATTCTCACAGCACCATCTTAGACCTAAAGCTATTTATCCATATAATAGGCTGTATGCTATTTTCCTTCTCATCTTCTCATTTCTCATCCTTTTTCATCTTCTTACCTTTCCTACTATCTTGTCCTATTGGTTTAATTTATCACTTGTTTGTGTCTTATGATTAATGATTGTAGCTATGATTTATGATCTGTCACTCTGTTGTTTATATGTACATTGAGAGCTTATGCACTGGAGACAAATTCCTTGTGTATCAATCCCTTGTGTGCCAAATTCCTTGTGTGCCAATCACACTTGGCCAATAAAGAATTCTATTCTGTTCTGTTCTGTTCTGTTCTATTCTATTCTATTCTATTCTATTCTATTCTATTCTATTCTATTCTATTCTATTCTATTCTATTCTATTCTATTCTATTCTATTCTATTCTATTCTATTCTATTCTATTCTATTCTATTCTATCCTATCCTACCCTACCCTACCCTACCCTACCCTACCCTACCCTACCCTACCCCTACTCCTACTCCTATTCCTTACTCCTATTCCTATTCCATTCTTTTCACAACTGTTTGCATGTGACAGCGACCATATCCCAGGCACTGACTTTCAATGAGTTGGCTAATCAGGTGAGGAGAGTTGATGGGTTTTCAACCTTTGGTGAGATAGGGAGTTGTCTATCCCAGTATGTGAGGACAGGCACCAGCAGGCTGAGTGATGAGACCCTTGAAAAGTTCAACAGTCAAGAAGCATCTCTGAAAGCATCGTGGAATGTGTAGGCTACAAAAAGACACATAAGGCATCCTGGTCACCTACTCACCTGGTTCCATCTCCAATCATCTTGACTCTTGTCCTACTGCTGGATCCAGATAGGAAGAGATGGTGAGGTTGTCATTGCACAACTCTCACTCACTTAAATCCAAGCGGCACACACTAGTTTTGACACCTTCATCTTCACCACTACGTATCTTCTCTTTCATCAGAAGACCTTCAGCGAGGGCAAGTGATGAAGTGGGAGATGCCATCTGGAAGCTGTCGTCACAGATCTCCACACAGGCAGCTCAGGTCTAATGATCATTTTTTGCTGACCAAAGCAGCAGTGAAACCTGGTGTCAACCAGGGTGACTGAGCAGCCCAGCTAGATAATCCTACAGCAGACTGGCTGAAGAGAACAACTTTGGTGGCCAGAGAACTTGCAAGATACAACATTGACATTGCAACTCTTAGCTACTGGCTGATGACACTACAGCTTCACTACAGAACAGAAGTCAAGGTTCCTCAGTCAGTTCTTGTATTCCTACAATGACCAACCCAGATGTGGTGATAAACAGATTCTATGAAGAATTAGATGATCTGCAGTGAGTAAAATGATAAGCTGATCTTGCTTGGCAACCTCAATACAAAAGTAGGGTGCAATTCTATAACCTATCAGGAAGTCATTGGAGACATGGAGTGGGCAAGTGTAATGGTGATGGCCTATTTTTACTACAGACTTGCGTAGTACACAATCTCCTCTTGCCCAACATGACTTTCTGCCTCACTACATGCATCCCTGTTCTAAGTATTGGCATCTTATTGACTACGTCAATGTTAGGAGGAAAGTCAGGCAGGGAATCAGAATGATCAAGGCCATGCATGATACTGAGTGTTGGACAAATCGCTGTTGAACAAATTGTTTCCAAAATGAAACCCCACATTAGACCCAAGAGGCGACCACAAGGAAGCAAGGCCACACAAAGGTCAGGATGAAGAACCCCAATACAGCTTCAACTCTGGTTGAAGACCTAGAAACCAAGCTTGCTGATCTACTGAGCATGACTGGGAATGTTTCTGGGATGCTGTCCACTCATTAGCTTTGAAGATGCTAGGACCTTCAATGAGCATGATGAGAAGATACAGGCTCTGTTTGCTGAAAAGCATCCCCTTCTTCCTGCCCATCAGAATATCTATCCACAACTGTCAAGAAAAATGCCTTTGCCAGTGCCATGGAGCCATCCAAAATAAATTGCATAAAATAGAAGGTGTCTGGCTGAGTGCCAAGGCAGAAGAGCTAGAGGAAGATGCTGTCAGAAACAACTTCAAATGGTTCTATGAAGCCCCCAACCCTCTTTACAGATCTGTATCTCTTGGGAGTATTCCCCCTACTGAATATCTCTCACTACAGAGAAGGTTCAGATCCTGCAGAGATGACTGGATGGTTTGAAGCCATCCTCAACCAGCCATCATCTATTAATAATAAGGTGATAGACAAGATTCCCCAAGTTTTTTTTTTTTTTTAAATTTGATTTATATGTCACCCTTCTCCGGAGACTCAGGGCGGCTTACAATGTGCTCAGCAATAGCCTTCATCCTTTTGTATATTTATACAAAGTCAACTTTGGGTGCTCAATTTACCTACCTTAGAAAGGATGGAAGGCTGAGTCAACCTTGAGCCTTGGCGAGATTCGAACCTGCAGTAATTGCAGGCAGCTGGTCTTAATAACCAGCTTAATAACAGGGTGCCTTAGACCACTGTACTACCAAGGATATTATAATGGTCATACCTGTGTGAAAAATGATCGTGTCATTTTTTTCAGTGCCTTTTTAACTTCAAATGGTCACTAAATGAATGGTTGTAAATCGAAGACTACTTATAATTGTCTTTTATGTGCACGTTTATATCAGATCACTGCCAGTGACATATGAAAAAGTATAGCAGAATACCACATACTATACAGTCTATATGAATAAATATACATGCAACACAGGACAGTCTTGCAATGCATTATAAATAGAAGTGGGAAAGATCCTTATTCTGAAATAATGGTGGATCCATAGTTAGAATCAGAATATTGATTGATTGATTGATTGATTGATTGATTGATTCAATTTATATGCCGCCCTTCTCCGGAGACTCAGGGTGGCTTACAATGCATTAAGCAATAGCCTTCATACTTTTGTATATACCTGCTTAGTAGGGCTTTCGCCCCCCCCCCCAAGCGGTGTTCTTTTTTTACAAAGTCAGTTTATTGCCCCCACAATCCAGGTCCTCATTTTACCCACCTTCGAAAGGATGGAAGGCTGAGTCAACCTTGAGCCTGGTGAGATTCAAACTTGCAGTAATTGCAGGCAGCTGGTGTTACTTAACAGCACTTTAGTCTGCTGCGCTGTCACTGCGTTTTTTTATTTACCAGCTGAGCTCATTATTTCTGGACTGTCAGACTCTCCGTAGCTTGCCAAAATTTCTTATCAGTAACTGATACCACGCATGTCCGCATTCTTTCACATTCTTTCACACTCTTTCCTTTGTTCTCTTGCCAGGAAGGTCCAGCTGCTGTGAAAGCAGCCGACATGAACTTTATTTTCAAAATGTAACCAATTAGATCAGTTAGTTGTTTTATTTTCTTTATAACAAATAAATGAGTTTTCTTAAAAATATCTTCTTTGTTTTCTTAAAGTATACTTGCAAGGAAAGGTCTCGATCTTCCCCTTGTAATCAGGTGCGATTATCCCAAAAGCAGAATGGGATTAATCAACGCCCTGACATGCGCTACCAAGGAATACAGCTGGAAGGGACTTTGGAGGTCTTCTAGTCCAGCCCCTTGCTCAAGCAGGAGATATGTGAGGATCCAATACCATTTCAGACAAGTGACTGTCCAGTCTTTTATTAAAAGCCTCCAGTGATGAAGGACCCACAACTTCTGAAGGCAAGCTGTTCCAATGTCCTCACTGTTAGGGAGTTCCTCCTTAATTCCTTAATATAATCAATTAACAACTGATTTCCCTGAATTCAATAGAACTTTCACTCTTATTCATTTTAGCCAGGACTAAATAAATATTCAGTGTAATTACAGATATTTAATTATAACTTCTATTGTGCAAATATACTTTCTTTGCATTATTCACTTTCTTTGCAGACCTGGAATCCAATTTTTAGATTGCAAAACCTGGGGAATTCATTCTCGCCAACCAATGACTTCATACACTGGGATCCTTTTAAGTGAGCTTAAATAATGATTTCGTTAAAATGTACGTTAAACCTCACTGAACATGTATTGTACAGCTTGTCTTTGCTTAATGACTGCTTGTCCAGTGATCAAACTTACGACAGTGCTGAATGAGTAGGGCTTGCCATTGGTCCTCAAAGTTGTGGCGGTCGCTATGCCTCTGTGGTTCCATGATTGCAATTTGGGTGCTTGGCAAATGGCCTGCATTTACAATGGTTGCTACACCCCACAGTCACCGGATTGTCATTTGAGACCTTCCCTGCCGGCTTTTGGCAAGCAAAGTCAATGGGGAAGCTGACAGGAAGTTGCAAGTTGTGGTCACATGAGATCCCACTCAACAGCCATGGCTTCCTTGCTTTGTATGATGGTAGGACCTGCTTAGGTAACCAATCTTAATTTTATTCAATTTTTTTCTCCCCAATCTCATACCATGCAAATGTGTGAGTTCCAACATCAATCAGTTCCCTGATCATCCAATAGTCTGAGATGGAAGATGGAGAGGAATGCTGGCTGATTTGAGCTTTAAATTTTTGAAGGGAGGTCTGTCTTCTTCTTTTTAGCATTCATTTTAAAATTTTGCTTACAGTCTCCTATACATCACTGTGCATGCTACATAATTTGACTGCAATTTAAACGCAAAGCCTAGTACAGAAATGCCTTATGCTTCAAAACAGCATTAAAAAATCATTTGTTTAGGATCATCACAATACACATACTGAACATTTTCCTTTTTTTCATCTGGGGTTCTGCACATTCTTGGGTCAAACATGAGGAATCTAAATTTTTAAAAAAAATTATTTTACTATCTTCTAAGTAAATTGCAAGTTCCCCACGCCATGTTACATTATATTTCCTCCATTGATTTGCCAGAACATCTACGAAACCAAACCTTTCTTTCATGACAGAAGAGATGAGTTATAAACAGCGGTGAAATGCTACCGGTTCGGGCCAGTTTGCCCGGACTGGTAATAAAAAAAAGTTTTAAAAAGTAAAAAAAAAATGTTTTAAAAAGTAAAAAAAAAGTTCCGACAACCGTACGTTGCTCAGCTGATCTTTGGAACTTTTTTTTAACTTTTAAAGCATTTAAGTAGTTAAAAATGCTTTAAAAAGTAAAAAAAAAAAAACAAAAAAAAACAGGAAATCCAAAAGCACGTGTTTGGTGTGAATTGCGTATTTGTGTGCAATGCATGTCCGGCATGTATTGTGCATGCATGTGTGCAGCGTGCATCTGGCGTGCATCGTGCATACACTGGCAGAAAATCTGTGGCAACTGGCAAAGGATTTCACCACTGGTTATAAATGCTCCAGAACTGGTAGAACAATCAATAGGGGTATTTTTTTCCTGATGTGATGCATCCTATTTCAAAATGGGAGGAATGACCAAAAAAAGGAAATGATTAGGATCATTTCCTGCCCATCTCGAACACAGTCTAAACTTAGCATGCCAGGTCAGAAAAGAGGGGTGGTATTTCCAATTGGAATGATGAAGCCCAATTTCCTGATTTCTTTAAACCTGTCTGGCTGGTTTAGTTTGTGTTTTTTTTTTTCCTCTCCCTCAACTGGGAAGTACTCAGCGTGACATTAATGCTGAAAACATCTGGCTGGCGGTGTGTAGGAGGTGTGCTGCATTAGTACTGGCAGCAGGTTTTCCTGGGAAAAGTTTGCATTAAATACCTGCTTGGGATGATCTGAGGTAGATAGAGTGTGACTGGATTGGGAGGATCACTAAGCTAAAAGGAAGAGAGAAGAGAAGAAGTAAAGTGCACAAGACGTAAAGAGAATCTAAGAAAATAAGGTAATGGGAACCTATGTAAAAAAAAGTTGGAAGGGCATTGATAGAATATCCTGAGAAGGGTAAAATAGGAGTGGGAAAGACCTACCCACCCACCAAGTGAGAAGGAGCTGTGGAAGATGGGATAAGGAATTCCAGAGCATAGGATTCATCTTTCAGGGAATACCTACTATATAGATAGATTGGTGCATATTTTTTCAACAATGCTTTTCCCCCCTAACCAATCCTAGCAAACTAAAAAAGGGCCTATATGTCTATGGAGATTCTCAGTCGTCCAGGTTATCATTGTCCCAAAGATGCTTTTTTCAAGAGGCAACTTGGACTTTCTTTGTTTTTCCTTGAAGACGTTTCAACTTCTTTTCCAAGAAACTTCATTTCTGAAGAAGAACTAAAGAAACTTCTTGGATGAGAGGTGAAACGTCTTCAAGGAAAAGCAAAGTGCGGTTGCCTCTTGAAAAAAAGCAGCTTTTGGACTTCAGTGCCTATATTATATTATAGTATTGTAGCAAGCTACGATGCCCAGTTCAACATCTGAAGGGGATGGTAAGCGGAAGAAAATGGCTTTTTTCCCAAAAGGGAAGATTAAATGAATTTGGGATCTGTATAGAAAGAGCAGGAAGGAAACCATGGGAGATAGAAGCAAAGTCTGTAAAATGTTGGCTTGGGGGAATAAATTGGATAATACCAGAGCTCAAAGTCATGCAGCTGAAATTGATGGCTAGGAGGGCAAGTTTATGTATTTCATACATCTCTTGGCTAATTTACCACTAGGAGGTGATGATAGCGTGGTGGGTGAGAAAGCTTTATTAGCAGATAAGACAAGTCTGTGAAAGTTAGCTAGATCAATCAGTTGCTATTTGTGAAGATCAAACAGATCTGTTAGCTGCTAATAGGTTTTCATTACAGTAAGATAATCTTTTCCAACTTGGCCCCCTCTAGATGTGTTGGGACTAATATTTCCAGATTCACAATTGTTGGGCATGTGTCATTGAGGGAGTTTTACTCCCAAAGCATCTGGATCATGCCAGTTGGGGGAAGTTTGTGTAATTAATTGCTGTTAGTTTTAGTCAAAGGAAGCTAAGATGGTTACAAATTACTCTACCCTGTCTCATTAATATAGTTACAGTATATCCTTTCTGTCTCTCTGGCTGTGGGATAGAAAGGGAAAAGCAGAGAGGAAGTGAAAGGATGTTAAGGACATTTGCAGGCATATGTGTTGTCTAATATTCATTTACTGCAAATCTGTCCGATGCTTTTGACTGCAAAAATATTTATTGGGAATATTGTAACTTTGAAACTAATGGGGTATTCTGCCTTGAAAAAAAAAATCTGCCTTTTGCCCAGAAAAATTGGTAATGGAGATAGAAAGAGAATTGGTGTCTGGGTTCAAAATAGACTTGCTACATATTTCATTATACTGGTGTAGGCTTTCACGGCTGACATCAATCAATCAAGCAGTGATAAGTTTTCAGGCTTGTCTAGTTTTCTAGTGTCCTGGTGTTTCATCAGCAGCTGTAGCTGGCATCTTCGGAGATAGAGTAAGCTGCCTAAGATGCCAGCCACAATTGCTGGTGAAATCTCAGGGCCCCAGAAAATTACATCCTGTCCATTCAGCCTAAAAGCTTCATATATTTCATTTTTCTTAGTTTTTTAAATACCACATGATTTTATAAAATGTTTTATTCCTATTGGCTTTTAGCTATGCTGTTTTGGAGTTCTGGCACTTGTAAGCTCAACACATCTGGAGAAGACAACCAATGAGAAGACTAATTTAGATTCATCCTGACTTTAACATATGAATTGAAATGGTCTTCTGATCTGGGAATCCTATTTCTATCTTCCTACTCAATAAGAGCTGGAAAAGAAGTTTCCTTCTAGCTCTTTTCTTTAAGGAGTGTTTTTATCAGGGATCGTGGAAACTGTCCATGGAAGCTTCCAAAGATCAGACATCCATATTTTATTACGGTTTCAAAAAACCGTAAAAAAACATTGTTTTTTATGCCAGAAGGCCTCTGGAATTAAGATCAGTTTATCTTCTGATACAAGAGTTTCTGGTTGTTAGTGCATGTTGTTCATTGGTATTTTGATATAATTGTTATTGTGTTGGTTTATTGTTTTAATATCACTATTGGATCAAGGAATATTAGTTGTACAGAACCATGCATGTTAGAAGTTTTACATAAGCTCCAAAGCAACGAGTAACTGAGTAAGAGTGCATAATTATCTACTTTCAAGTATACTTATTTTTATATTCAAGTTTTACATTTAATTTTAATCTTGTAGCACACCCTTGCTTAATCTCATAATAACATTATGAAGTAGGCATATGAAAATAATCAGGTTCCTGTTGATCTATGGCTCAAAAGAAAAGCAGAATTAATAATATCTTTATTTGGTTTGATATGCACATTTTTGGGTTCTCCAGAACTCTTCACTAGGAAAAAAAAAACAAAACCAAAAAACAGGAGGAGAAACAATAGTAACAATAACAATAACATCTAACGATTAGGCTGGCAGTTTCTCCTGCTTGAGCAGGGGGTTGGACTAGATGACCTACAAGGTCCCTTCAACTCTGTTATTCTAGAGGTTTTATTCCAGTTGGTCATCTTGCAGTTTAAGCTGCTTTCCCCTATAGCTTTGTTAAGAAATGTCCTTTGCCCCTCCTTGAATCAGCTGAAAGCAATAACACGAGGATGCACTTTGCCAGTCCTTATCTTGCTTCTCTTCCTAATTCCTGTACTCTAGTGATTTGACTTCTGGCAGGGGATTTCTGAGAGTTGAAATCCCACATTGTAAAGTTGCCAAATGCTGCTATAAGGCAGGGGTGTCAAACTCGCAACGACATGTTGTCGTCACATGATGTATCACAACTTTCCCCCCCTTCGCTAAACTGGTGGTGGGCATGGTCAGCGTGTGATGCATCCAGTCCGTGGGCCACGAGTTTGACACCCCTGCTTTAAGGTAATAGATGTAGGTAGGAGAAAGAATAGCAGAACCTGGGGGTGGAGTTAAAAAAGAGATTAGCCTAGAATCTCTACGTAGTCACAAGTGGACCAAGTCCAACCCTTCTTGAATTCTGCTGACCCTTATCTAATTCTAAGTAGGTGCTAACTTTTAGTTGAGAAGATTCCTGTGAAGATTGGCTGTTTTAGTAATAAATTAGTTTAATTGGACTTTCATATGTGGATCTGGTCTTTCACACCTGACAGCAAAGTCTAATGCATTTTACCTACCCCGAATTTATTGTATTATACTGTTCTAAGAAAGAGGAAAATTCACTGGAACAATTTATAATAATCTAATATTGTAAACAAGATTTGGTAGCACCCTTTCTCCCACCCCATTAGGCTTTTGTGGTCTGTAAGTAATCCCTGAATTACAACCATTCGTTTAACAATGGCCTGGAATGAAGATGGCCATGGAATGGTGCTTTACTGCCTGTAAAGCACTTCCAACTATTGTTGTACCACCACTCCTGTGGTCACATGATTGTGTCCTGGATACTTGGCAATCTGTATGTACTTATGACCTGTTTCCAAGTGCCAAGCAATCATATGATTGCCATTTGCAATATTCTCTGTTGGCCTCTCCAGAAAGTCAATGAAGAAGCCAAAGGGAAAGTTGTAAGCTGCTGCTGTCTGCTCTAGAGCTCCCTCTCAGGAGGCAGCTCTTTGAAAGCAAAAAGGCTGCCTGCTTAGGAGAGAGAAATCCCTTTGACAGGTTGCAGAAAGAGAGATCAGGTCCTGAAAATCTGTTCCTGCACCCCTCAGAGGAGTTTCCTTCCTTGCACAGAGGAAAGCTGAACTCGGCAGGCAGCTTTTTTGCTCCATCGACTTAATGATCCAGGAAATTGCTTAACGAGTGCAACTGGAAGTTCCTGGGTTATGGTCACGGAGCAAAACAATCGCATGGGCATCTTGCTTACCAACCATTTCATTCAATGACAAAGAATCCAGTCCCAATTGTGATTATAAATTGAGGATTGTCTGTACTCGAAAGCTGGCAGCCCTGCTGATTAGATGCTTGATTCATTTTATTGCTTCTTTTTAATGATAAATTGGGAATGATTCTTCTTGTTCATGGATTTTGGTTATGTGGATTATTAGTTGTTCAGGGTTTTTTGCTACCTGGTTTTGAATACTTGCATTCTGCCCAGTGTCACTACCATAACTGTGATGGCCATATAAATGGTTTTAAATAAATAGGGATGTGGCAGCAAAAAGATTTTACCATGTGACATGGTTGGGTACAAGTGGGGACACATCACTCAGTTTCAAGACAGACACTATACAATGACAGCAGCAGCTAATGGTAGGTATGTCTACCCGTGTATAGCATTTTGGATCTTAAGATGCTCATATTTGTCTCTGTCTCCTTAAAGTTGTACATTTTCTGGATAGAAAGTAGAATCTGGGCAATCCTAGGAAATTTTGAGTTAAGGCTGGGCCCATAACATACTACTGCTTGCTCTGAGCTTTGTACTCTGACAGCATCAATAAACCTTGATGATTAGCAAACATTTGAATCAGGCTTTCGCTTGTTTAAAGCCAACTTTTTAATTATTATTGGTTTTCTGTTCGTATCGCCTCTAATTTGTAAGAGATTATTAATGTGTACATCAAATTTACCTCAAGCAATAGGTTTGCTTTAGATTAAAATGTCATTCTAAGATATATCAGATATTTCTGCAAAAGATTTAACTTTTTCAAAGGCATTTTTAAGTCTCAAGCATAAAATATCAAACATATAAGAAAATACTGGTGGGAAAAGCCAAGATGAGGGAAGAAAAAGAGGTAACGGGAATTGATTCTTTTGATAAAGAATCAAAAGACAGTAAGATCAATGTGAAGAAAAGTTACTTTTGCTTCATCTTAATCTGGTCTGTTTCGTTTGGCTTTGGCATGTAGATGGATCCTGATATTGTGGCTTGTACATTACAGCTTAATAAACCACGTCTAGCTAGTTGTGGTTAATTTGACAAACACTAATTAAATAAACTAATTAATTAAATTAATGCAATGTATAAATCGCATGACAGAGAAAGAAAAATGGAGAAAAAGAGCATCAAAAAAGGAACCAGGTCTAGTATGATAATCCTTTTTTAAAGCTGTTTTAATTTCTAATCAGTTATCTTCCATCTGTTTCCTTTTTTTTTTTCTGCCGGTGCAGATGGCTGCGGTGATCAGTGGTATTTCCCGGCTCTTTCAGCCGACAATTGCAGTACTCTCAGCGGAGAAGATATGCCAAGGGACCAACCCATGGTACTTCCTTATTGGCCTTCGCATGGTGACTTTATTTTTTGCTTATGGGCCTTGGGAGTCCCTCAAGGCCGACTTGGTTTGCCGTTGGCCCTCCAACATTGGGGACAGAAATAAATTTTGTTCGGCCATATGCTATAACCAGCGCTTCCCTGTCCCCATCTCTGGTTTCTGGGTTTTCCACTTCATTGCCATCATTTTCACAGTAGCCCTCTTGAAGTTTGTTTACGTTACAAAGAAAAGCTCCACAGACAAGGATACAGAAGCTGCCCGAAGGCCCAAGCCCACTTCAGGGACCGAAAGTTCTCCCAAAGTGGGGGAAGAGTTTTCTTTCGGGGGCTGGAGATATGGGATCTACATCTTCTGCATCGCCCTCCTTCTGGCAATTGATGTCGCCTTCATCTGGACACTTCTGGGCCTTCAGTTACCCAACTTGAGTCCGGCGGTCACAAATTGCTATCCTAATGACCCAGCCTGTCCCGACACAGCCCAGTGCGCTGTCACTGCCGTCAGTGACAAGCGGGCCATCCTCTGGGTTTTGGCCTTCTGCTCGGCAGCCAACATCCTCTTCTGTATCGGTGTGCTGTCCGCACAGTGCTGTCAGGCCTGTGGTTTTTGCAGAGGCCCTGAGAAGGCCAAGCCGGCGGAATATGGCTGCCATTATCATGGTGCAGGTTGCCCGGGTGACTGCGGTAGATTGACAGAGGTGCTTAGCAACCGCGAGATAGTCCAGGCAGGGGCAGCAAGGTGTGGATGCCAGCCAGAGGGAGTCAACTGCTGCTGTCGGCAAGGCAATGAGGGAAGCAGGGGCGTGGCCTGTGGTTGCCAGGACAACCAGCTTTGCCCCTGCTTCTTCAGTGAAAGCAACACAGGGTTATCCTCCCTGACAGGCAGGGAGGATTCAGAGGGGAAGCTCTTAAGAGGAGACACAGAAATAGGGGGAGAAAGGAAAAAGTGGGGAGCAGGGGAGACCTGGATGCAGGTGAACAAGCCTGCCAAGATGGAGGCCCAGAGGGGCCAAGGCAGCCCAAGGGGGGGCGCCGTAGTAAAAAACATGGCCAAATATCAGCCTCGGAGAAACTGGAGGTTGTAGGGTGTGGCAGGGCAGGAAAGTAGATTTTTAGATCTGCTGCCTTGAAAGTACAGTCAGAGTTTGCACATTTCCCTGACGGATTAAGGAAAGCATCATCCAGGCCAGGGTTTTGTTGGCTGGAGAATTCTAGGAGTTGAAATCCAAATGTCTTAAAGTTTTCTAAGTTTGAAAAACACTGATCTGGTGTTTACAAGTTCAGGCTTTTGCAGGTTGTATGTGTATATACATACCTACATATACACACATACATATACACACATACAAACACACAGACATATAATTATATGTATGTAACATACAATATATAATTTTTTTTTTATTATTTTTAAAAGGAAGATAAAAACTAAGTAAGAAAAAGAAGAGAAAAAGATCAAGGAGAAAGCCAAAAGTGCAAGAAAGAAGTAAAAGAAAAATAGAAACAAAATATATAACAAAGCAGTTTCTACTCTTCTGTACAACAGCTACAATTACAAATTCACCTCTTATTCTACAGCTACAACATATCTCTCTTCTTTTTATATAATTTATCCTGTCTAATCATCAGTCGTAAATTCATAAAACAAAAATGAGTTCAGCCATAAATCATAAGTACATTTTTTCACCATAAGGGGTTTCTAGTCAGCAATAAACATCAATATTGCCCTTCCTCTGATCAACTTAGCCATCTCAGCAAGTTCTGTCGTCTTGACCAACCATTCCTCCATTTTGAGTAATGCTGAATCTGGGTGTAAATATTTTCATACATGCTTATAATAATTATTATGGTTTTAAAGGAGATGCTAACACTCTTATTAATTTTTATAAGTATATGTGAAAATATTTATCAAAATCCTTCAGTTTGTATATTGCTAAAATAGGTCAGGTACAAGGTGAGCAATTATGCCACAGCCTTATGCCTGCCACTCTGATATATCACAGAAAGGGAAGAAGGGAGGGACAAAAAGTTAAAAGCGACAAAATCATCTTACATAATTTAATTAGGTAATTATTGTCACAAGGCTAAGCCATTAATTATTTTCTTGGAAAACAATTTATTTATTTATTTGCAATCTCATGCAAACAATTTGCAACCTATGTCTTCCAGCATAGTTCAAATAAGCTTACAAACAGAGATAAAGAAAAATTAACTAACAAAATCAATTAAAAAAAGTTAAGCATAAGACAAAATGGCTATGTATATATATTTTTAAAGACCAATTAAAAATCACAGTCTTTAAGATTAGAACAGACAGCAGAATTAAATTTCTCAATGCTACAAAGTTGCAGTAGAGATACTAAATGTAAACATACTTACTCCATACTTCTAAGTCCTTCCAAATATAAATATGGTCTTATACTGATATGATGCAATCTTACTTTTCCCAATTTCTTGTGAAGGAATAGGCACCAAATTATTTATACTAAAGGCCATTCCTGAATTCCTCCAGTTGAGGAAGGGCACATTGGTGCAAAAGACAGCTGAGTAAGAATATATAAGTAAGTTTGAATTTAAACTAAACTTTATCACAATGAAGAGTTATTTTCTCTTCTACTATATATGTTAAGTAGATTTTTGTTACAGGTAAGTCCTTGACTTACAATCATTTGTTCAGCAACTGTTTGAAGTTACAACAGCATTGAAAAAAGTGATTTATGATCAATCCTCACACTTACAACCATCACATGATTAAAATTCAAGTACTTGACAACTGGCATGTGTATGGATGATTGCAGCATCCAAAGGTCATCTGATCATCGTTTGCAAGCTTTCCAGCCAACAGGTGACAAGCAAAGTCAATGAGGGTTCTTAACAACCTTATGGTTCACTTAACAAATGTAGTGATTTGCTTAACCATCATGTCAACAAAGGTCATAAAATCAGTCCTAATTCACTTAACACCTGCCTTGTTTAGCAATGGAAATTCTGATTCCACTTGTGGTCATAAATCAAGGACTACCTGTGTTACCAGTTACTGGTCAGGTGAATGATAGTTGTGCTTATCTTGTTAACACCTTATTTTTACGCTGATTGCAAGTCTTACATTTCATAGTCTCCTGAAACTTGAAACTCTTGAAATACAATATATGTATACTATACTGTCTTCTTGTCTTGTGTTTGGGAAGGCAGGATGAGGAAAGATTGAAGAGGAAGGGAAAATCCCCTATAATTTGATATGACCAAAGCCTGACTCACCTAAAGCAACCAAATCACTTCAAAGATGCAATAAAATTTTATTAGCATGCAAACAATAAAACAATATATTCTAGGCTTCCAGCAAAGCATTGTCATTTTGCTGACAGCCCTGATCAAAAGCAGAACCAGTACTTATATATCCTTGTCTTCCTATGTTGCAAAGGCAGAGAAAACTGCAAAAATAGTGGAAATGTTGATGCAAATATGATCAAGTTGGAATGCTTTCAATAAATCCGTTTGGGTGACATTATTATTATTATTATTATTTATTCCTTCCCACTATGTCAACATGCTAGCCATACTATCTCTGAAATATACAGTGAATATACAGGTAGTCCTTGATTTACAATCGTAATGGAGTCTGCCCATTATGGTTATAAGTTGTGACTGTTGTAAAATGGGTCATCACATGACCAACCTGATTGTATGACTTTTTTTTTTTGCAGTGGTCAATATGTGAATCATGATGGTTGTTAAGTGAATCTGTGGTTGTTCAGCAAACCCATTGTTTATGATGGGGTATTTTTGACAAAAACTGGAAGAAAATGCCATTTTTGGGCAAATTTACATGGGACACTAAAAGGGATCATAAGTGTGGGCTAGTTGCCAAGCACTTAAAATGTGATAATGTGACTACAGGGAAGGGGGTGATTATCTGTCACAACTTTGAACTGGGTTGTAAGTGCCTTTTGGGGGATGTGCCTTTGAATGGTTGCTATGCAACCAGTCTAGTGGTGGGTTGCTACTAGTTTGCCCCAGCGAACTGGTAGCGATGGTTGTGGGAGGCTCCGCCCACCCAGCTGGATGCTTCTGCGCATGTGCAGAAGCTTCTGTGCATGTGCAGAAGTGTTGCATGCACACGCGAGTGTGCAGCCATGAATGAACCAGTAGCAACGGGTTTTGAAACCCACCCCTGAACCAGTCATAAGTTGAGGACTGCCTGTAAACAATTTGGTTTCCTGGGCCAAAGGCTCCTGACTGATTCCTCTTCCTCAGGGTTTTTTCATCTTGCTATAACTGTTTTCTTACAATAGGTCTTTAAGCAGTTCATGTGTGTTTCTGGATTTGGGAGGGGATCTCATAGGTTTGGGATTACTTGTATGAGGAGGGTTAGGGTTTTCCACCAATAATTGATTCCTCTTATGGAGATAACAAATGCTCCTATACATAGTTTGCATCTAGTTAGGATAAGTTCCTTATTCTGCAAGTCCTTTATTATTTCAGAGGCATCATAATCTCATTTGTTTATCCAACAACCTCCATTAATGAGTCATCTGGTTATCTAAGCTGACAAAATGCTTTTATGTGGAGTGCACCTATCATTGGTTGAGTTAGACAAATCATCATAAATCACCAGAAACCACACCAGATGCAATCACTAAACAGGGAACAAAAATGGTGTTTCCAACTACCTTGCAAACCTCTGCCTAGCAAGATTGACATCCAGTTGCATTTTTTTTAATTGACATAAAGGGGGAATTATTTATTTGTTATTAAATACGCAGGGAGCAACCTTGTAAGTGCCTTCATTTAAGTGTAAATAAAAATAAAAATGTAAATAAAATAGAATTTAAGGTGGTTGTTTTAATCTTGGAGTTGTCAACTTTTGGAAATGTACCTACCTCCCACTCTAGTTTAAATGCTCGGTTATTCAATGAACAGAAAACTAGACCAGCCGAGAGAATTACTATTGCCCCATTGCCAGTTCTTATTGCACTTCTGTTGTCTTTCTACCTAGTCATTGCAGTCCCTCCAAATTTACGGGTTACAGATTTTATCCATCTTAAAGTTACCAGTGTATGGTGTGGAAGTAACACAACTTTGTCATAACTGTGACTAAAATAGAAGCCATAAAATCTTGTGATGGAACTTGAATTCTTATCCTGCCTTTATTATTTTTTAAATAACTCATGGAGTGAACATACTCCTTTTTTCTGCTATTTTCCTCACAGCAGCCACCTTGTGAGGTGGACTGGGCTGAGAGAGAGAGAGAGAGAGAGAGAGAGAGAGAGAGAGAGAGAGAGAGAGAGAGAGAGAGAGAGACCCAAAATCACCCAGCCAATTTTCATGCCTAAAGCAGGACTAGAACTCATTGTCTCCTGGTGATTGGCCCAAAGCCACCTAATTGTTTTTCATGCCTCAGGCGGGACTAAAACTCTTCGGGTGATTGGCCCAAAGCCACCCAACTAGCTTTCATGCCTAAAGCAGGACTAGAATTCACCATCTCCTGGTGATTGGCCCAAAGTCACCCAGCCAGCTTTCATACCTAAAGTGGGATTAAAAATCACCATCTCTGGTTTCTATCCTGCTGCCTTAGCTACTAGACCAAATTTAATTAAGCGGGTGAGGGATAGCAAAGGACCAATTCCCGCCCCTTCCCTCTTCTCTTTGATCTTTCAGGCTGAGGGTATCTGGAGCATCAGTTCTTGAGTAAAACAAACAGGCTGGTGAACTTGGAGAAGACTGTCCTGTATGAATACTATGGTATCCTGGCCCATAACATAGCACTTTATAAATAAAACCAGCCTCTTGAACTGTACCAAGAAACATACTGCAAGCCAGCAAATATCGCCTCTCTTCTCCCCTCCTCCTCTCCTCTTCTCTTCTCTTTGTGCCCTTTCTGTGATAGCCCCAACTCTACGGAAGACCATTTCTGCCCATAGTTTAGTACAAGATGGGCAGCTACACAAATGTTTTAAATACATACATACACACATTCTTACCAGCCAGGATGTGGCTGTTGCATTCTGTGCTAATTTCAGTTTCTTGTTTGTCTTTTAGGCTGCCACAGGTGAGTATATTCCACCATCCCACAGGTTCTTCGGTTTTCCCCTAAAAATTAAAATAAACTATGTTTAGGGCCAGCATCATTTTTTCCACAGTTGGCATCCAAGTAAATCCATACTGAGCAGAGAACCACATGTGTTGGGTAATTAAAACTTTGTAATGTATGATTTTCTGTAACCCATTTAAAACTATCAAATGTATGTAAATATATTATTATAATATTGTTATTATATTATTAAGATTATTTTATATATTATATTATGTACATTTATGTATATTTAATATAATTTATGCAAAATGTTATAAAATGGTGATGAAAAACATACAGACTGAAGTAATTTATTTATAAATTAGCTAAAATGAAAAATGTGATCCAGGCTCATTTTCCCAATAGTGGATATTATTTTGGGGCAACACAATCCTGATTCAAGTTTTATTAATTGATGCTTTCTTGTGTCTCTTGTGATTTTAGATTTTAGCCGTAGCTTCAACATATTTCTGCAGTGTCTATTAGAGGAGAAAGATGCTGCTTTTGAAGCTTCATTTAATTTTTTCCCCAATGCCAAATGCAATGATGCCATTTTTATATTTGGAACAATGAATGATATTTTGACATTCAAATCAAATAAATACATTACAATCTTTGACCAGCCTCTGCAGTAAAAAAAAGAAAAAGAAAAAAGAAAAATTTAACACAACAATTAATAATGGGGAACAGGAAAAAAAAAACAATAGGAGAATAAAATGACATATCTAATTAAAAGCTTTGTGCTGTTGTATACCTTAGTGAAGATAGTTGACCAAATAGAAGAGTTAGCATCCCTTAAGTAATGAACATAACATTTATCTACATGACCCTCACATTTGGAAATGATTGAAGAGATCAGAGCATATCTTGGGGCCTCATAAAAAGGACACTGAGGACTTGAGTGATGAGTGAAAGTTTTTGCTTACCTGGAGCCACAAAAGATATTTGAACAATAGTCTCTCTCTCTCCCACCCAACCCAACCCACTCTGAGAGAGAGTGGGGCAGGGAGAGGGAGGGAGAGAGAGAGGGGGAGGGAGGGAGAGGGAGAGGGGGGAGGGAGGGAGGGGGAGAGGGAGAGGTGGAGGGAGAGGGAGGGAGGGAGAAGGAGAGGGAGAAAGAGAGGGGGAGGGAGAGGGAGGGAGAAGGAGGGAGGGAGGGAGGGAGAGAGAGCTCTTTCTTATCTATTCTCTCTGAAATATGTCTAATGTGTGTAAAATAATATCAACTCTTCCTTTCATGATTAAATGAAATGTTCAGGTCTTCTGCAAAATTTTCTTCTTAGAATGTAAACATTCTAATTTATTCATTTCCAGAAATGTATTTTCCAGAACAGGAAGCACTTTGTGATGGCTGGATTTGTTGTCACCCAGAAGTATTGTACCATTCAAGAACAGCGTTATTTTTGGATAGCATCAGGGTGTTGCAGAAAATGAAGTGACATCTGCAGGGTGTGGTCAGCACTGTCAAGATGGTTGCCTCAAAAATGTGATCCCAACTCTACATTTAAAACATAAAAAACAGGAGGACTTCAAACACCCTCTTGTGGCCACACCTTGACTTTTTCCACCAAATCCTATGGACACCCTTCCAGATTAAATTACCAGCAATAACAGTCACAAACAAAAAACAAAAAACAAAAAAAAACAAACGGCAGATTCAGAAGAGAAACTCTGCAGAGCTGGGAGAGTAAGCTATATCCCATCTATTACGGTAATTTCTCATAAAAAAGGTAATATTTATTTATTTAAGTGAGGAGCAGGCTATCCACATGAAAAATGCTTGTCCACATTCACCCCTTCAGCTGCCTTTGAGCCAACATATTCTGAAATGGGCTGCTTTCATATTAAAATGTTAATCGTATTAAAGAAGGAATTGTTCTCTTCAAGACTTGGAATTACATGCCGTTTATGAAGAAATTGCTTGTAGCTGTTGATTACATATAGATGGCTACAATGAAAGAATGATTGATTGATTGATTGATTGATTATGTGCCATCATGTCAGTGTCTGTCCTTAACAAATGTTCAGCAGAAGGATCCCCTCTCCAACTTGGTCCTTCAGTTCCTCCATCATTGTAATCATTGTAATCAAGATCACCTCCCTTGATTCTGGTTCTCTCCTCTCCTCCTCTCCTCTCCTCCTCTCCTCTCCTCCCCTCCCCTCCCCTCCCCTCCCCTCCCCTTCCCTTCCCTTCCCTCCCCTCCCCTCCCCTCCACTTCATTCTCTCCCCTCCCCTCTTACAGGTAGTCTTTGACTTACAACTATTTGTTTAGCAACCATTCAAAGTTACAATAGCACTGAAAAAAATGACTTACAACTGGTCCTCGCACTTACAATCAACTCAGCATCCCTGTGGTCCTGTGATCAAAATTTGGACACTTGACAACCAACATCTATTTACTGCAGTTGAAGCATAAAGCATCCTGGGTTGTGTGATCACCATTTGTGACTTCCTAGCTGGCTTTTGATAAGCAAAGTCAATGGGGGAAGTTGAATCCACTTAACAACTGTGTGATTCACTTAACAATTGCAGTGATTCATTTAATGATCTCCGCAATTATTGTATAATTGAATGTGACTCATTTAACAACTGCCTTGCTTATCAACAGAAATTCTGGTCCCAGTTTTGGTTGTAAATCAAGGACCTATTCTTTTCTATTCTATTCCATCCCGTTCCGTTCCATTCTTGAAGCCTGACACAAATGAAGGACAAAGGGTACAATTCTATACACAATAATTCACTGAGTGAAGCTTTTGAACAGTTATATATTACACTGGAATCAGTGGTGGGTTTCAAAAATTTTTACTACCGGTTCTGTGGGTATGGCTTGGTGGGCATGGCATGGCTTGGTGGGCGTGGCTTGGGAAGGATACAGTAAAATCTCCATTCCCACCCCACTCCAGGGGAAGGTTACTGCAAAATCCCCATTTCCTCCCAATCAGTTGGGACTCGGGAGGCAGAGAATTGATGTGGGCAGAGCCAGTCAGAATTTTTACTACCGGTTCTCCAAACTACTCAAAATTTCCACTACTGGTTCTCCAGAACCGGTCAGAACCTGCTGAAATCTACCTCTGACTGGAATGTATTTCTGAGAATATTGGATTGCAGTGTAAAATAGTGATCTCAGTATAGCTGATAAAAGAAAGGACTGCAGGCAAGAGAAAGAAAAAAAAATGCATAAAACTAAATCAAGCTTGGGGTCTTGTCAAGAGCTGCTGAAGGCAACCAATAAGAGATTTATCAGCAAAAAAAGAAAGAAAGAAGAAAAGAAAAAAACAAAAGGAAAAGAGTGGAACAGGTTTCCTGGGATGCTACAATGATATTTGAAGAATATTTTCCCTAAAAAACATAGGCAGCAAATAAGGACTGAATTGAAATATTTTATTGTTGTTCTCTCCTCACCTCTCTCTCCTTCCAGCAGGGGGCAGTAAAAGATTAACAAAACGAAGCCATCTCCAAAATGAAGATGCTGACATTTTAAGGCCCCATGAAGTGCATAATATTCACACACAGACTTTTTCATGAAATATGCTTTTTCCTCTGATACTTCATTTAACTCCCAACAGCCCCTTCCTCTCAGATTATTCACTCAGGTCTCCCAGATGGACTGTTGTGTTATTCTTCTGCAGCAAAGCCAGAGCACATTGTGGCACATTCTCACATAAATTTGCATGAGTACAGAATGTTTAATTATGCAAAATTAATTAATTAATTAAATACATTTATGGTACAGATCATGTTAAATGAGTCTATCTAGGGAAGGATTTCTCAATCTTGGCAAGTTTAACTTCTGTGGACTTCAATTCCCAGAGTTGAAGGTTCTCACTATATTTGGGTGGCAAAACTCCAGACAACTGCTAGATGGCAGCAAAGTGGTGGAATTTTTCCATTTCCTTGCTGCCACCTTGTGGTCATCTGCCATTTTGCAGCTTAGACATTTAAATCTTCCTCTTACCACTATCCACTTTCCACAGAGGCCAAAAACCACCTGCATTTTAACAATAGTATAAGGACCATTAGTCACTGTATTGTATTTTGGGTTGGCCATGACAGTCCAATTTTTTAAACATATCCATGGTGTTTCTTATGTTATGTAAAACATTTATATTCATTTTCTTCTTGTCGGACACACAGCTGAGATTCGAATGTAGTTTCTTTACAAAAGCAGCTGTATGCCACATAACATTGAGGAGGTGGTGTGAAACCCAATGACAAAACAATTGCAAACTGCTAAAAACTGGCAACTGGAAATGTAATTAAACAGGAAATCAATCCTTTGTTATGGCTGCAGAAATCACACCTAGGAGATTTTGGGTGGCTTGCATTAAAAATCACAACATATATAGACCCATAAATATCCTACTCCACCTCACCCCCTGGCAGAATACAGAATAAGAGAGTTGGAAGGGACCTCAGAGGTCCTCCAGTCCAACCCTCACTCAAACAGGAGACCGTAAATCATTTCAGATAGGTGGCTGTCCAGTATTTTCTGAAAAACCTCCAGTGATAAACCACCTACAACTTCTGAAGGCAAGCTGTTCCATTGGTTGATTGTCCTCACTGTTAGGAAGTTTCTCCTCTAACAGTTGAACAACCTGATTCCAGGTTGCTTCTCTCCTTGATTTGTTTCCATTCCATTTATTTCTTGTCTTGCCTTCTGGTGCTTTGGAAAAATCAACCACTTAATCGAGTCCATATCTATTCATGGTCCCAGGCTCGCTGACAAAACCACATCTTAGGGCCTTTCAGAAAAGCAGAAGGGTGGGGGCTAACCATACATTGTGGGGAATGCTAAAAATGATAAATTATAAACAGGAAATCAACGACTATGTGTCAGAATGGTCAAACAATTGGCAACTCCAAATCTCAACCAACAAATGCGCTGTCATTGACATTGAACTGCAAACTAGGGCATACAAAACTTTTGCCAGACCAATTCTTGAATACAGCTCATCTGTCTGGAACCCACACTGCATATCAGACATTAATACAATCAAACGAGTCCAGAGATATATCACAAGAAGAGTCCTCCGTTCCTCTGCTCGCAACAAAGTACCTTATGCCATCAGACTCGAAATTTTGGGCTTAGACAACTTAGAACTTTGCCGTCTTCGGTCTGACCTAAGCATAGTACATAAAATCATCTGCTACAATGTCCTACCAGCCAATGAATACTTCAACTTCAACCAAAACAATACAAGAGCACACAATAGATACAAACTCATGGTAAACTGATCCAAACTAGACTGCAGAAAATACGATTTCAGTAACAGAGTGGTCAATGCCTGGAATACACTACTTGACTCTATGGTTACTTCCCCAAATCCCCAAAACTTTAACCTTAGACTGTCTACTGTCGACCTCATCCCATTCCTAAGAGAAGAATAAGAATAAGCATAATTTTATTTCTATACTGCCCTTCTCCCGAAGGACTCAGAGCGGTGTACGGTCTATTAAAAGCACAAGACAAACATCAATTAAAATTATTTAAAATTATTAAATAATTCGGCTCAATTTAAAACCCCAGAAATTTAAAACACCCAATTTAAAATTACTATGTTGATAGCCCGGCCTGGCGGAACAACAGGGTCTTGAGTGCACAGTGAAATACCAGGAATATCCGGGTCTGTAAGGGGCGTGCATAAGCGCACTAGCCCGCCTACCATTCCTGTTCTAATGTTTTCTTTTATTTGTATCCTTTTCATTTATTTATAATTATGTTTACACTTGTATCTGTTATAAAATACATGCTTGATGGAATAAATAAATAAATAAATAAATAAATAAATAAATAAATAAATAAATAAATAAATCTGTCTGTACATAACTCAGAAATGTGGGGTTTGGACATCAGCTCTTCCAGGAAACAGCAGTATTTACAATAGTAAATATCAGGAAGTACTGTGTGAACTCACTCAATGCTCTGGGCAGGAGTGTTAGCAAATGGGGTGGTGGGGGTGTGTGTGAAAACAAAGAAAGATGCAAAACTTGACCAGAACATCATCTCTTTAATGTGTGTCGTGCTTTGCATAAAAAAAGACATGGGATTTTGATAATGTGGTTGCAGCTTCCATCTTGACTTTCTGAGCGCCTACCTAGGGCCATTCCTGAATCTAAGAGCTATACAGGTAGGCCTTGACATACAATTGTAATGGAGCCGGCCTATTATGCTCATAGGTCATGATGGTTCTAAAACAGATCAATCATGGGATCAAGCTGATTTTATGACCTTTTTTGCAGTGGATGTTAAGCAAATGTGGCAGTTGTTAAGCAAAAGCAGTGGTTTTTAAGTGAATGCAGCTGTTATTAGATGATTGCCACAGTTGTTCAGTGAAACAATGGTTTGCAGTTTTATTGCCAGTTTTCTGCAAAATCATCATAAAACATGGTCACATGACTGTGGGATACTACAAATTGCCAAATACCTGAAGACTGTTCAAGCTTCAAATCCAGGTTATAAATCCGCTTTTTCAGGTTGGTCGTAACTTCGAACAGTCACTAAGTATCTGGTTGTATATCAAGGACTAGCCATATTCATGCATAAAATAACCAAATTTTCAGCCTCAGATATTTCAACAAGGCACCGAAATTGTGTCCTTTCTCAATCTGAAATTTCATAACACAAACATGTAGCATGATCTTGCAAGATTTCCATGGTTAGGATGGATAGATGGATGGATGTGTGTTGCCCATGGTGAACAAACCTCTTGCTGAGCTTCAAACATGTTTCAGACAGCTGTGATAGGTACAGCTGGAAACACACAATAGATATAGGTTAATTTTAACCATACTGTATTATGTAAGAGAGAGAAGGAATTTGTTTAATAACGATTGCAACATTTTATAGCCTCACCCAACCATCGTTGAGGTGACATTAAGTGTTTCTGCATTCTGGATGTATCAGCACCATAAAAATCGGGGAACAGAAAGATCATTAAAAGAACATGGATCAGTGATGAACTAGACTTTATTAAGAAAACTGATGAGAAGGTGGAATAGACTTCAATCAGATGACAACTATTAAGAGATATTATGGTCCAACTTGTACATAAAATTTCTGAACAGCAAATGCTGCCCAGATATTCACAACAGAGAACCATGACTTTGAGGAATGAGATGCAATTGTGTGGAACTATCGCAGTTATAAGTTTAAGGGAAAGTTTATTATTATTTATTAATATTAAGAATAAACAGTCAAAGATATTTGATTGTATACAGATCAGATATAGGGACTCCAGTGTTTTATGGTAGATTTAGAGGCCATTGTAGACTTCCTGGTGTGACTTACAAATAGATTGTTAACAGAGGGCTTTGAGGTTTTTTCTCCTGTTAAATGTTTTCTTTTACAGTAAATAGATGGAAGGACAAAATAGCTGGGTAAATAAAACTGCAGAAGTTTATAAATTTGGGATGCTTTGGGATGTGTGTGTGTGTGTAACTATTATTGTTGAAATATAATATATTAATCAGTATTCAACCATGTTGACAATATATGTATATGTTTGTTTTTAAGTCTTGTCTGTTTTTTGCTTTGTCTGTTGTTGTTTTCCACCCCCCGTTTTTTTTGAAGTTCGTATTTTAACTTTGGAAATAAAATTTAAAAACTATTAAAAAAAAGGGAATTAAATAAAAGACACTAGCAATCCTTGAGGAGGAAATTACCAATGTCTAACTAAAAAAAAAAAAACCTGTATTAATTTACAGCCAGAAACACACAGATACAAAAAGGTTAGGGTTAGGGACTTAGGGTTAAAGAAAAGTGGCAGCAGAAGGAGATTAGTGATCTGTTCTTCCAGTTCTGTGTAAACATAGAACACAGTAGAATACAGGCAGTCCTTGACTTACAACCATAATAGAGTCCAAAATTTCTGTTCCTGAGTGAGACATTTGTTAAGTGAGTTTTGCCCCATTTTACCACCTTTCTTGCCACAGTTGCTAAGCGAATCACTGCAGTTGTTAAGTTAGTGACACGGTTGTTCAGTGAAACTGGCTTCCTCATTGACTTCGCTTGTCAGAAGGTTGCAAAAGACATGGCTCTGGGACATTGCATCCGTCATAAACAGAGGTAACTTGCCAAGCACCTGAATTTTGATCAATTTTGACTATGGGGATATTACGAGGGTCATAAGTGTGAAAAAATGGTTGAGGACTACCTGTAATAATAATAATAATAATAAAGATGTAGATGTTGAATCTGCAGTGTCAGGCTGAGAGACCAGGACAAATATGCAAAATTCCAATTAAACTGATTTGTTACTACTCGTGCCTGTGCACAGGATTCTACTCTGCTAACAATTAGCACCATTTTGGTACTAGATAAGGGTCAATCAAATGCAGGAGAGGTTTGCTGCTACCAAGCAACATTAGGCTTATTCCTCTTTTGACTCCACCTCTGGTTCTGTCACTCTCCTATCTATAGGTAATCCATTCCTTGCCCTTAATTTGCCTAAGAGTCAAGCTCCGATCTTTCTGATAGCAATAACAATTGGGCAATACTTCATTCCTGGACATTTCAGTGGACAAGTCAGCAAGTACAAGAGCAGTTTCAGGCCACTTTGCACAATGAGTAACAAGAGGGATTAGGAGACATACAAGCCATGCACAATAACAGGAGCAATGAATCAGACTAGAGCATGGCTCACTAATTCAACCAGGGAGTCAGAATAGATGCTGAAAAGTCCTGTGAAAAGCAATGTTATGATAATTCCTCTCCATCAGCATTATCAAAGCTATGTGAACATTGCTAACATGAATCCTCCTTTGTGTCGTGCAGAAGTAATTTTATATAAAGCTTTCCCCTTCCACCCTGGCCCCAGATCTGCAGCAGATCTGATTCCTCTCAGTTTTTCAATCCTGTTTTTTTTCCATATCACGTTTTACAGCATAATTCCTATTCTAGTCCTTTTATTTGCCCGAGAATTGGAAATAATTCTCATTCACCTCTGCATAATTCATTGTACCTTTCCTGATTTTTTGCTGCTGCCTGTCACCGTTGCTGAAAATTATGAAGTAGTGATGGAAATGAGGAAATGAATTCCCTCATGACTATATTTCTGTTTTTAGGGTGTTATTATAATAAAAAGCTCAGCTTTCTAAGTCAAGTTTTATTTAAGAGGTTTAGCTTAAATCTCTTGGTCTGGATGGTCTGTGAAGTGTAAATTGTAAAGGAAATTCACAATAATTGGACCACAGGATAAGTGCTGGTTCTTAACGGAGAAGGAGCTGAGCTAAATATGGTTCTAAAATAATCAGGCTTCATTGGACTGAGAGATATTCTATCAAAAATCTCCTTGGGGAACTCATTCTCTTTAGCATCATTTCCATTGACTGGATTATATAAGAAATGTAAGAACATTTTGCCCACTTCTGAAAAAGCTCTTCTTTAGCTTCAGGGCGAAGTCACCTTGAAAGAAAAGCATGTTTGTTTGTTTTTAAAAAAGAAGATTCATTTTGTTTTCAGATGCTGTTGGGTCTTACTATTTCACGAGATGGTGTGGACGCATCTATGATGTATCAGGGGCAACCACAGCAACCTAAGATGACCTCCTGATGCAAATCCTAGCTTGACCTAACTGGGCTAATCTAAGTACAGGTAGTCCTTATTTATAATCTAAGTACAGGTAGTCCTTGATTTATAATCTAAGTATAGGTAATCCTTGACCCTAACACAACTGTATTAAGTCAATCTGACTCCCCCCATTGACTTTAGTTGACAGAAGCCAGCTGGGAAGTGAGAGGCACACAACATGGATTTTGTAGTTTGCTAACTAACACAAATTACTTTGTATTTTAATTTGATTTATTTTCTCTCTTTTAAAGTGGTGTTCAGTTTATTAGCTTCTAACATCCCTAAACTGATAAACAGCTCCAGATAAGAAAAAGTTTATTAGTACAAATTGAGGTCTGGTTTACCTCTTTTATGAACTCCAAATAACCCTTTGTCTTACAATTTATGCCCCTTCTGACATCAGACCTCACTTTAATGAATATGTGTGATATTATGGGATGCTGATGTGTTTGACCACATGTAACTGATTTCCTATGCAAAGGGGAGATTACTTTTATCCTGTCCAATCAACTTTCCTCTTGCATTTTCTTTGTTATGTTAACTATAAAAAGGAATGAAAAATGGGGCTCGGGATTTTCTTTCTCCTTTTTCATAGCGAGATCCCATTTTATTGGGGTACCCTAATAAACTACTTTTAAATGATCTTCTGACTCGGTTGGTTATTGGGAAGGTAAACCGAGGCAGAACCTTGAGCCAGATTTGGCTATCAGAAGGTTAACAGATTCACCGAACAACATCATCATTCACAACTGCAGTATGTCAAATTCCAGGGAAATCAGAAAATCCAGGCAGTTCAAATGAGAATAAAGATTTATTGCAAGCTTACAAAAATCTGAACTACTAATAGTCAAAGCCAATTGGCGGTAGATAAGAATCAAAGGAATTCAAGGTGGGCTGGACTTAGATCTCTTATGGGTGTGAAGGGACTCATGACTAATGATGCATTTGACCCCTCCCTTGAGCTCAGCCTGGTCATCTCCTACACAGTGATTTGCTTAACAATGGTGGCAAAAAAGGTTATAAAATGAGGTGCAATTCACTTAACAACTGCCTGGCCTAGCAACAGAAATTTGGGGCTCAGTTGTGGTCATAAGTCAAGGACTTCCTTTACAAGCAGTTACTTAGATGACTCCCTTTGCATTGTTGATCCTGCTTTCTACACTGTTCTATAGGTCTCAGAAACACAAGGAGCTTGAACTGTTTTAATGCCAGAGCAGGGATGAAAAAAGTAACATTTCTTCCAAACCTTGAATGGGGAAAAAAGCTGGGGATTATTGGCATTGTTATTTGACTTGAGGAGTGTCCAGAGATGAGATTTTAAAAAAGCCAAGAGAGCAGTAACAACTGCACAAAGCTTCAGACACGCATTTCGCACACAGATGGGGCAAGGTTTCTATTGAGGTTGCAGCCACTAGATTGATATTTTGAACCTCCTTTTCTGCAGATTTCCAGATGATACATCTGAAAACACCCAGTTGGGCCCTGGAGTTAGAAGCTGGAAGATTAAGGGATGCCCATATACATGCATATCAAATTTTTGCATGCAATGTTTGTATACAGGTAGCCAGTTCCTGAATATATTTTAATCTCTTCCATTCAGTGTTTATTCCTTCCCATTTAAGGTGGCTCATTACATTCTGTGCAGGATTAAAAATATGGGGCGTTTCCCCTCATAAACTAAGACAGCCCAAGAACCCTTAACATTTTCTATTTGAAACATCAATTCATTCTGCATTTTATATTCCCAAATGTCATTTGATACATTCTCTCTGGAAAGATTTCCACAGAAGACAAGGGAGCAACCTTTGCTTCTGGCACTACATGGAAAAACAAAAACATTGAAATTTTATCCTACCAAGCAGTTAAGCCAAAAGATTTAAGACCAAAGGAACTCAATATATAAACCTTTTTTCATCTACATCCCCACTCTCACAAGAGGAAACGATATCTACAGATAAATATAGAATACATAACATAACATAATATACAGTACAGAGCAATGTAATTTATGTTGGTTGGTTGGCATATGCAGTCATATTTTCAATTTCAAGCATTTTTTCCCAATAATTTTTAAAATACATTCTGGAGGTGGATTGATGGCAGATTCCACCTCTTTCCTTGCTCTCTTCTCTCCACCCATCCATCTATGGTTATCATATTGATGCATTTCTCTTTGCTTTTTTCATTGTTTATTTTATTGTTCTATTATTTTACTTTTGTTTTGTTTATGCTCTTTTCACTGCTTCTTTTTTTATTGTAAACTGCCTGGAGTAGCCTCATAGGGAGATAGGCAGCAAATATTACTTTTTTATTTGTAAAATTTATTAGTTAAAAAAATAAATAAAATTTAACAAATAATTAGGCAGGGATATTGGTAAGTTTTTATTTTTGTGTCTTCTACAGTATGTCTTGCTTATTAATTTTTGTTTATTGTCTTGGTAAACACTTTAGATCGCTTTATAATCTGCCCATACTCTTTCAGATATTAAAAGAATTAGATAATGTTAGATGTGGATAGGTGGGTTGATGTTTCCTCAAAGGGAACTAATGGATAATACAGTATATAGCTCTGATTCTATCTCTGTGTTGGAATGTGAGGCAGCTGGCATAGGAAATATATATATAAGCATGCGTGGGGGAAAAACAGCTGAAGTTTGGAGAGAAGGAAAAGGAAAGCTTTGATTGAAATGTTCTGTTTATTGCTGATCATCAACCCAGGGAGTTGTAATCCCAGCATTCCTGGACTGAAAAGACACACTCATCTTTCAGATTTTAGATTTAGATTTGAGATAAATAGAAGACATCTAGAAAAGAGCACACTAATTATATGTCGCCAGTCCGTGTTAGTGTTTTCAGTATTCTGATTAAAGAATGTTTGGGGAATATTCTCAATAACACATGTTAACGTGTTATAAGTCATCCAGACTTATTTTTTTCCTGAGAGATAGATAAATAAATAAGATTGCTGAAAGAAGCCAATAAAAATAGGCTTAAATGAAACCTCGTCTCTTCACGGCAACATCTTGCTAAGAAGTTTAAAGGCTTTTCTATATGACTTATTAACTGTGGGTGGACGCTGCTTTAGTAAAGGACACACCCAACTTATTCATATAAGCCAAGATCTAATTAGTTTAATAGAAGCCTTGTCTGAATGCCAAGGCTTCACTTTGCATTCACTTTTTGCTCATAGAGCCTGTTATGTCCTTATAAGGACACCCGTCCGGATTGGCTGCCAGCCTCGGGCGGGAAGTTTGAATAGCTGTCTAGGGGCGATGCGTCTGCCGGAGAGAATATAAGGAGAGCTCCGGCAGCGCACAGCCAGTCTTGTTACTGTCTCAATAAAGTTACTAAATGTATCGAGCTGGTCACGTCTTCATTTCCTGCGCCTGATCTAACACTGGCGACGAAGGACTAGAGAAGAGAACCTGAGCAAGACTTGTGGCACGATCGCCTAACCGAGCTGAAGTCACTCAACCGCGGCATCTCACAGAATGGCAACCCCGCAAGCACCGATCGCTTCGCTGAATCCATTCGACCCGGCAAGAGAGAAATGGAGCTCGTACATGGTCAGGTTCCGGCAATTCCTCCGAGGGAACGGCTACCAGAACCTCAACGATGAACGCAAGAGAGCCCTGTTCCTGGCCCACTGCGGCTCTGATGTCCTGGAGATGGCCATCGACCTTGTGGCGCCCAGAGATATTGAGGAGATGTCCTGGAGTGACCTGCAGGAAGTCCTACAGGAACACTACGCACCCACAGGCACGATCGCAAACAGATTCACCTTCCAGCAGAGGAATCAACGGGAAGATGAATCCATCAAAGAGTTCGTGGCAGCACTTTGTCAAATCGCTGCCAATTGCGAATTTGATAACGTGGATAATGCCATCCGGGACCGCATTGTCTTCGGGATGCGAGATGTGGGTCTCCAGAAGAAGTTCCTGAGCCGCAAGAGAATTCCGCTCAAGGAAGTCCTCGAAGAAGCCACAGCCGCTGAGACTTCTGAGAAAGCAGCCGCCGTGATGGTGAAGGCCAGAGGGATCCACAAGATCCACAACTCGGGCCCAAACTCCTCAGACGACTCCGCCACGCCATCGGAATCCGATGAGGAAATGGCCGTTCACAAGGTTTCCCGCCCCCCTAGGCGGGAAAACCCCCAACCCTCTGGAATCAATTGCCTCCAGAGATAAGGAGAATCCAAGACCTCAGTGCCTTCCGCCGTGCCCTTAAAACCTTCCTTTTCCAGCAAGCCGGGCTGGCCTAATTTTTAAAGTGTTTTTAAGTGTTTTGTTTATTGTTTTTAATTAATGGGGCCAAATTTATATATATATATATTTTAACTGTATTTTAATATTTGTACTTGATGTTTTTACTTGGCTGTTCACCGCCCTGAGTCCTCAGGGAGAAGGGCGGTATACAAATTCAAAATAAAATAAAATAAACATGGCGACCGGGGGAAACGGTGCGGCAGTTGCAAAGGTGATCACCCCAGAGCAAACTGCAGATGGAGGGATGCGACCTGCCGCTGCTGCCTGAAGAGGGGACACATAGCCGAAGCATGCAGAGCAGCAGATCCAGCCCCCGAACCACCCAGGCCAAGATTCCGCGAAAACCGCAGAGAAACCCAGAGGACATCCAAACAGTCCTCGAACTAGTCCAGGCGCGGGGACGACGAATATCCCCACAACAGAGCAGTGCACCAGACCACAATTGCCCACACAAGCAACGACGGTGCCACCAAATTCAACGTGACACTGCTGGCAGAGGGGTCACCGTGCACAATGGAAGTAGATTCAGGCTCCATCTACTCCATCATGGACTGGCAACATCTGAAGCGCCTGAAGCCAACCTGTGAAAAGAACCAGCTAAAACCCCTGAGGTCGAGGCTCGTGGATTTCAGCGGTAACCCCATCGGTGTCTTGGGCAGAACCACTCTCCACATCACCTTCAAGGACTTCCAAGGCAAACTTCCCATCACAGTCGTGGAACACAGCCAACCGAACCTGCTAGGAGTGGAGTGGTTTAAGCCGCTAGGGTTATCAATCGGAGGCATCCATCAAATTCAGAGAGACAAACTCGACAACCTCATCGAAGAGTTCAAGGAAGTCTTCGATGGTAAACTGGGGAAATTTGTGGGGAAGCCAATCTCTTTTAATCTGGACAAGGGAATCACCCCAATCAGGCTGAAGCCCCGCTGGGTTCCGTTTGCCTTGCGGCCAAAAGTAGATGCTCAGCTAGATAAACTGATCGCCCAGGGCGTTCTGGAACCGATCGATCATACTTCATGGGAAACCCCCATTGTGACCCCAATGAAGCATGATGGGTCTGTGCGCATCTGCGCCGACTATAAGTGTACAATCAATAAGGCGTTGCTGCAGAGCGCATACCCAGTCCCAGTGGTGCAACATCTGCTGCATTCTCTGGGGACTGGCTCAATTTTTGCCAAACTGGACCTGGCCCAGGCTTACCAGCAGCTGCCAGTGGATGAAAAGATGGCGGAGGCCCAAACGATAGTCACCCACAGGGGGGCATTCAAATGCAACCGTCTCCAATTTGGAGTCAGCGCTGCCCCCGGAATCTTTCAATCAATGATGGAACGCCTTCTCCAAGGCATTCCAGGGGTGGGGCCGTACTTTGACGATGTATTAATCTCCGGAGATTCCAAAGCACAACTCCTTGAAAGACTCAGGCTTGTCCTGCAGCGATTCAAGGCCAAGGGCTTGAGAGTCAGGAGAGATAAATGCATCTTAGGAGTCCAGGAGGTCGAATTCCTGGGCTATCTCATAGATGGCACTGGCATCCACCCCACCAAATCAAAAGTTAAAGCTATCCATGAAGCTCCCAGCCCAAAAAACAAAACGGAGCTTCAGGCATTCCTTGGATTGCTTAACTTCTATGCCATGTTCCTCAAACAGAAAGCCATGATTGCTGAGCCACTCCACTGCCTGCTGGGGAAAGCGGCTTCCTGGAAGTGGGACCAAGAGGAGGAAGCAGCATTCCGGGCCGTCAAAGGACTTTTAACATCCAAAAGCATCCTCATACAATACAATGAGACGCTACCAATCAAGTTCACCTGCGACGCATCACCATACGGGGTGGGGGCAGTCCTCAGCCACGAACTTCCGAATGGCTCAGAAGCCCCAATAGCATACTTTTCCAAGACGATGTCCAGCGCGGAACGCAATTACAGCCAGCTGGACAAAGAGGCTCTGGCTATCGTCGCAGGAGTAAGACGATTCCACGAGTACGTCTATGGGAGGAGCTTCACCATAGTGACCGACCACAAGCCACTTCTGGGGCTCCTCGCAGGTGACCAACCAACCCCGACCTTCATGTCCCCGCGGATGACAAGATGGGCCATCTTCCTAGCCGGCTATTCCTACAGGCTCGTGCACCAGCCAGGCATGCCCATTGGTAACGCCGATGCGCTGAGCAGATGCCCATCAAAGGATCCAGTGGAAGACCCAGTTCCCACGCTCGACCTCTTCCACATCGACAATGACGACAGCTGCCCAGTTTCATCTGCAGATGTGGCCGCCCACACTCAAAAGGACCCCACACTCCGCCAAGTGAGATCCTGGATCCTCAGAGGGTGGCCGACGGAGAAGGCAGAGGAGAAATTCAGCCCCTTCGTCAGAAAGGAGCTGTCCACCATGAGAGGCTGTTTGCTATGGGGAGACAGAGTGCTGATTCCCAGCACTCTGCAAAGAAGAACGCTAGAGATCTTGCATAATGGGCACCCCGGCATCGTCCGCATGAAAGACCTGGCACGGAGTTACATCTGGTGGCCATCACTGGACAGAGACATCGAAGAATGGGTCTCCAGATGTGACCCGTGCCAAGAAGTACGCCCAGCGCCACCCCAAGCCGAACCAATGAAGTGGGAGACCCCCAGCAGCCCCTGGTCTAGGATCCACATCGACTTCGCGGGTCCGATGCAGGGGCGCCACCTACTCATCGTCGTCGATGCTTTCTCCAAGTGGCTCGAGGTGGTACCCATGGCATCTACCACAATGGAAGCGACGATCCGGGCTCTACGCTGTCTCTTCACCACCCATGGACTGCCGGATGTGCTGGTTTCCGACAACGGGCCGCAACTCACGTCCTTGGCCATGGAGGCATTCCTGGCCGGACTGGGCATTCGCCATGCCCTATCAGCCCCCTACAGGCCAGCTGGGAATGGACAGGCTGAACGGATGGTGAGACTCACCAAGGAGGCACTCACCAAAATGGGCAAGGGTGACTGGCAGGAAAGAATTGACACCGTCCTCCTCACCCAACACATCATGCCGCATGCCACCACCCACAAGAGCCCAGCTGAGATGTTGATGGGCAGAAGGCTGAAGTCACCATTGGACCGGCTGCACCCACAATACAGCCCAGAAGTGACCGCAACGGCCAGCCGCCCACTTCGCGCCTTCAGCATAGGAGATCCGGTTTTCGCATTGAATTTCCATGGCTCTCCGAAATGGCTGAAGGGGAAGATAGAAAGCTCAATCGGCCCGAAGTCCTACAGAGTGGAGCTGGAAGATGGACAGGTCTGTAGACATCACATCGACCAGCTCCGGAAAAGGTAGAGGGAATTAGGACAAAACCAGGCCGACGAGGTAGCCTTGCAACACCCCGATGAGGTAGGCCTACAACACCCCGACGTAGGCCTACAACACCCCGGCGAGGTCGGCCTACCAGACCCAAGCAAGGCAGGCCAACAACACCCCGATGAGGTGGGGAGGCAACGACCTGACCAACCAGGGCAGCAGGATGCCAGGGAAGTAGACCGGAGACTTCTCACCCAGGGCGAACCCTGGCCACCCGGCTGGGGCAGCAGACGGGCCCAGAACACGGAGGACTGCCAACCAAGGACAACAGTAGACCGGGGACCACCTGAGGTGGGCACACCACAGCTCGCGGGTAAAGATGGCACACAACACCCCGGCGAGGGGGACCTCCACCCAGCACAGAGGGCAGCCCAGCAACAACACCCCAGCACGAAAGACCCCAGACACCGACCTGCGGTAGACCGGGGACTAGTGCGAAAGGAAAGCCTACAACAACCCGGCCAGGGAGGTCAGCGCCACCCCGGCAGGGGAAACCTCCACCGCCCCGCGGAGGTAGCCCCACAACAACAACCTGACCAGGACAACCACCGCTGACCCGACAGGGTAGGCCAACGCCAGCCCGGCAAGGAAGGCCTCCACCACTCCGACCAAGGAGGCCTGCACCAATCTGGCGAGGTCGGACCACACGACCAAGGTCAACACCGCCCACTGCCAGGAGACCGGACCCGAGGGCACCGATCCGAGACATCCCCCCGACAACGGGAAACCGAACCGCAGCCGAACCACGGAGCCCGGGAGACCGGGGAGGAGCAAGTGACAACCAGAGACTTACCGAGACTCAGACGCTCTTCCCGGGTCGGCACCGAGCGGCCACAGCGAGACGACCGATGCACAGGCCAGGAGGAAGACCATCAGAACCAGCAGTCCGAGGTCCAAGATTCGGCCGGAGGCGCTGGGAGTGACCCCGCACACTCGCCAGCCGAACCAAGTCTGGTTCCGGGGAGGGAACCAGGAGACACAGGAGCCCCGTCCGTCCAGGTCGGCGTTGACGAAGAAATGAGACTGTGCAGGTCAACTAGGGCGCCGAGGCGTCCCACGTACCTGCGCGATTACATGACGTTCATTGACTTTGAGTGACTGTTTGCTAACTAGGAGGGGAGGAGTGTTATGTCCTTATAAGGACACCCGCCCGGATTGGCTGCCAGCCTCGGGCGGGAAGTTTGAATAGCTGTCTAGGGGCGGTGCGTCTGCCGGAGAGAATATAAGGAGAGCTCCGGCAGCGCACAGCCAGTCTTGTTACTATCTCAATAAAGTTACTAAATGTATCGAGCTGGTCACGTCTTCATTTCCTGCGCCTGATCTAACAGAGCCATAGAGGGTTATTGGTGCTTCACAACATAGAAGAGTTGAGAACATTGGCAGGAACCCAATTTTTTACTTCCTCCCTCCCTCCCTTCTTTCCTATTTAGTGGTACCAGTAGTAGGTTGCCCCTGGTTTGCACCGGTTCTATAGAACAGGTAGTAAAACTGGCAGGAGGCTCCGCCCACCGACCCGACATCATCAGAATGCTTCTGCGCATGTGCAGAAGAGCGTGCGCGCAGCCCCATTGCGAACCAGTAGTAAAGATAAGTAGAACCCACCCCTGAGCAGTACTATAAAGAAATAGTTATTTTCAGAAATGTGATGCTGGCAGGAATAGCCAATACCTCAGAAGACATGCTCAGGATCCAAAAAGATCTTGACAGACTTGTACAGTGGGCCATATGTATCCAACAAAATGAAATTTAATGTGGAGAAAAGCAAGGCTTTACACATAGGCAGGAAAACCAAAAGTACAAGTACAGATTAGGTGAAACCTGGCTCAAAAACAGCAACTGTGAAAGGGATCTTGAAATCCTAGTGGACCATCACTTAAATAGAAGCCACAGTGTGCAGCAGCAACCAAAAAAGCTAACACAATCCAGGGTTGTATAAACAGAAGCATAGAATCAAAATCAAGTGAAGTATTAGTACCACTTTATGAAACCTTAATAAGACCACACCTGGAATACAACATCCAGTTTTGATCACCACGTTACAAAAAAGATGTTGAGACTTCAGAGAAGAACAACTAAGACGATTAAAGGGCTGGAGAGTAAAACATATGAAGAGCTGTTGCAGGATTTGGGTATGGCTAGTCTAGAAAAAGAAGGACTAGGGGTGACATGTTAGCAGTATTCCAGAATTTGAAGGGCTGCCACAAAGAAGAGGGAGTCAACTTATTTCCCAAAGCTCCCAAAGGCAAGACAATGGATGGAAACTAATCTAGGAGAGAAGCAACTTGGAATTAAGGAGAAACTTCCTAACAGTTAGAACAATTAACCAGTGGAACAGTTTGCCTTCAGAAGTTTTTTTTTTTTTTTAATTTGATTTATATGCCGCCCTTCTCTGGAGACTCAGGGCGGCTTACAATGCGTTAAGCAATAGCCTTCATACTTTTGTATATTTATACAAAGTCAGCTTATTGCCCCCACAAACTGGGTCCTCATTTAACCTACCTTAGAAAGGATGGAAGGCTGAGTCAACCTTGAGCCTGGTAAGATTCGAACCTGCAGTAATTGCAGGCAGCTGTGTTAATAACAGGGTGCCTTAGACCACTGTACTACCAAGGCTCTTGTGAAGTTGTGGGTACTTGTTGTGGGTACTTCATTACTGGAGGTTTTTAAGAAGAAACTGGACAGCCAGTCTGGAATGGTATACCATAGGGCTGTGATGGCAAACCTATAGCACGCGTGCCACAGATGGCACACGTAGCCATATCAGTGGGCACGCCAGCTCAGCTCCGGCGCACATGTGCGTGCCGGCCAGCTGATTTTCAGGCTTTCTGGGCCCACCAGAAGTAGGGAAACAGGCTGTTTCCTGCCTCTGGAGGGCCTGGGGTGGGTGGGGAAGGCCCGTCTTTCTTACCTGGCTCCAGATCCTCTCTATGCATCTGGGGAGGGTGAAAACAGCCTTCCCCAGGCTGTCCGGAGGCCCGAAACAGCCTATTTCCCAACTTCTGGTTGGACAGGAAGTGACATTTTTTGCTGTCCCTAGCCTCCTCCAGAGACTCCTAGAGAGGCTCTGGAGGCTGGGGACAGCAAAAAAGTCACTTCCTGTCCAATCAGAAGTTGGGAAATGGGCCATTTTGGGCCTCCGGAGGACCTCCAAGGGGGTGGGGAAGGCTGTTTTTGCATAGAGAGGATCTGGAGCCAGGTGAGAAAGAAAAACGGGCCTACTGGGCCATCGCATGCCCAGGGGGGAGGGGGGTCACGCGCGAATGCATGACGCATAGAATTATGGGTGTGGGCACCCGTGCGCATGAACCTCCCCCGCTCCCCTCTGGCATGTGATGGCAAAAAGATTAGTCATCACTGCAATAGGATCTGCTGCTATAGCATGGGGTTGGATTAGAAGATTTCCAAGGTCACTTCCAGCTTTATCCTGATTGGATTGAATTGAAGTATTCTGGAAAATATTAAGAAATGGTTCTTAGCATAATTTGCCTGACTAAGGGAATCTTTGAAGATTTCCTACAAATTCTTACAGCATCAGCAATTTATGACACTAGTCCCTCAGGACTTCCTTTAAATCAATGCTGTGGTTTCATCTTCTGACAATTTCCTCTTTTTAAATTGCTTTTAATTTTTTCCTATTTGAGTCTCTAAGTTTCCCTTCTTGATCAAAGTCAGTTTAGAACTGGTATTAAAACTAGCAGGAGGCTCCGCCCACTGACCTGGAAATTGATCTGCACATGTGCAGAAGCTTCTGCGCATGCGCAGAAGAGTGCATGCGGGTGTGATGCGAACCGGTAGTAAAGGTAAGTAGAACCCACCCCTGATGTAGCCTCTGGGATTACTATAACAAGGGTTAGGCTGTTGAGTTGGGTCCTTTGAATAGGGACTGGGCAAATCCAAGTTTGTAATCACCATCAGTCATAGAAGCTTACAGGGGGAATCTTGGCCAGACTTTCCCTCTCTGACCACCCTATCTCCTAATATTATTGGGGTGGGGGGAATGGGAAAGGAGTATTAAATGTGCTATCTTGAGCTCCTGGAAGAAATGTTACAAAGGAGATAGAACACAGAAGGGACCTTGAGTTTTTCTAGTCCAACTCTCGCCCATGGCAGGAGGTCCTATATCATTCCAGACAAATGGCTGTCCAATGTCTTCTTGAAAACCTCGAGTGATGAAGCACCCATAACTTCCAGAGGCAAGCCATTAATTGTTCTCACTGTCAGGAAATTTCAAGATCTGTAAAGTGATAGTACTGTTTTATACCTGATTTAGGGTTGCCAGTTCTGCTTCCAAAAAATAGCGGACAAGCGGGGGGGGGGTGTTTAAGTTGTAAAAAAATAAAAAAAAAATTACAATTAAATTATATATTTTCTTACAAACATTTTAACACGTATTAAAATAATCACTTCAAAACTTTACTTAAAATTCAAAACATCAAATATATTATAATAATATGTAAAATATTAAATTACATTTTACTTTGCTGTCGTGTGTATTTTTTATTTGACTGCGCAGCTTTGATCAATTCTTTGTGTTTAGGAATAATTCTTTAATTTCAGTACAACGTTGAGAAATATTAAAAAATATACGAAGTTCACTTCGAACTGATGGTACAAGCAGTCGATTACGTTCGTCAGTCCACAAATTTCCCATGATGCTGAAAATTCGTTCAACGTTTGCATTTGATACCGGAATTGATGCACAATACTGGAACAGTTTCAGTAAACTCGGAGCTGGCTGTTTCTTGAAAAAGTACGTCCACTTATCAAGGGGTGAATCGCCCTGCAGATGAACATAAACTTCTTCTAAGGCAGAAATTTCATCAAAGAAAGTGTTGGGTGGAAGTTCTTCTCGCCATGGTGATAATAACCAGATGTTCGTCATTTCTTCTAAAGTTGGAGGTTTATTGCGATCAATTAGATTGAAACAATTTAGCGTCTCATATACTGAATCGGTGAAATTATACCAGTTTTCTAGGTATGCAATGGCTTTTTGATACATGTTGATGGCTTCTTTCTTGAACTTTTGCATGGCATTCTCAGGCAAATGTTTTTTACATAAGGCAAATAAAACTTTCATTCCAAAAAACTGCTCATCGTATTTTTTTTGCAAAGAATCACGCAGCTCACACATGATAATGTGAAGATCACACGCAAGAATTTTCTTGCTTTCCAGCTTCAGTAGAGTGTCTTGCATTATTGACATGAAGAAGTGCGTGAAATATAAATACAATTCTGAAATTGTTGGTTCATCGTCCTTTGCGAGTTCATTTTCCTGATCCGAAATAAGGTTCCAGATAACCTTATGGCACTCATCAGATCCAAGAGAAATAAAATACGATTTTAGAGGTATCCAGTTTAAAAGAAGTCTTTCAACCGCTTTAAACAAACTTAACCAACGTGTTGGAACATGGCGCAAAACTTCATGGAATTCTGACTCGCAAAACTCAAAAAATGATTTCAACTCTTCTCGTTTCTTCGCAGAATTCGAAAATTCGGCAAAAACCTTCAGCACTACATTTTCGATATCAAAAGATAACTGCTTTAATGCATTTTTTGTGTTGTTGTGTAAAATGTGATTATTGCAATGAGCATTCAATCTTTGTCTCATTCTAACTTATGAAAAAAAAGACAAAACGCGATTCTCCTATCCTTATTCTCTTAGACTGTACAGTTTTAGATTACGTACCATTTCATCATAAAGCTTTTGAATAAAAAAAAATGTCCACTATTTTGTGAAAAAAAATAGTGAACATAATGTGAAAAAAGTGGACTGTCCGCTCAAATAGTGGACACCTGGCAACCCTAATTCCTCATAGGTGAGACTACACTTGGAATACTGTGTTCAGTTCTGGTTCTGAGACTGAGAAAAAGTGCAGAGAAGAGCAACAATGATATGGAAAACAGCTTATATTTCATTGATACCGAAAGAGCAAGTAGGTCCTAAAAAACCTGAGAACTTTAGACCAATATCTCTTCTGAATAATGATTATAAAATATTTGCAAAAGTATTAGCCAACAGGTTGATGCCAGTTATTCAAGAGGTGATTCATTATGATCAAGCGGGATTTATAGAAGGCAGATATATGAAGGATAATGTAAGGCAAATCATAGATTTATTGGAATATCTTGAGAAGAATAAACAGATCCCTACAGTGCTGGTTTTCTTGGATGCGGAGAAGGCCTTTGATAGAGTGGATTGGAACTTTCTATTAGAGACTTTAAGAAAGATGGACTTTGGGGATCAATTTATACAGGCGGTTTCAGCAATTTATCAAGAACAAATGGCACAAATTATTATTAATGGAAGTTTGACAACAAATTTTAGTATTGAAAAAGGAACAAGACAAGGTTGTCCGTTATCCCCATTGTTATTTATTTTAACATTAGAAGTCTTGTTGAACACAATACGGGACTCGAGTACCTTGAAGGGAATAGTGATAAGGCAAGAGGATTACAGAATAAGGGCATTTGCAGATGATCTGGTTGTTACCCTAACACAGCCGATGGAATCAATAATCCAGATGAAAGACATTATAGAACAATATGGTATGGTATCAGGATTTAGATTGAACCAGAAAAAAACTAAGATGATAGTCAAAAATATGACACAAGATCGAAAACAAAAACTTGAAAGCAAGGCAGGTTTTGAGATAGTACCAAAGGTTAAATATCTAGGAGTTCAGGTTGCAGAATCAAACATAAAATTGTTTCAAAATAATTATGAGGTGTTGTGGCGAGAGGTACAAAAAGATATGGAGACTTGGAAAAAACTGCAGCTGTCTTTACTTGGAAGAATAGCAGCAGTTAAGATGAACGTTTTGCCAAGATTTCTTTATTTGTTTCAAATGATTCCGGTGCTTAAAAGTCATCAACAACTGAGAGAATGGCAAAGTGGAGTGAACAAGTTTATATGGAATGAGAAAAAACCGAGAGTTAAGCTGAAAATTATGCAAGATGTTCCAGAAAGAGGAGGCCTTAAACTTCCAAACCTACAATTATACTATGAAGCAGCAGCCTTGATGCAAGCAAGTGATTGGTTTGGAAGAAAAAAGACTGGAATATTGAATGTAGAAAGTTTTGATCTTGAATCTGGATGGCATGCTTACTTATTTTATGAGAACAAAGTGGATAAAGTATTTAAAAGCCACATACTTAGAAACTCTTTGATGAGAGTTTGGAAGAAGCACCGACTCAAATGAGATTATAAAATACCGTTATGGCTGGATCCTGGTCATATTATGTGGAATACAAATATAATGTCACTCGGGGGGGTTTTATATAAAGAAGTTCTTTTTACAGATGCGGGCAGATGGCAACTGAAGACTTTAGAAATGCTGTTGGAAGAAGGGATTAATTTAATTTGGCTACAGTATAATCAACTTCAATTGAGATGGAAAGAGGACCAAAAAACTGGTATAATGATGCATGAAGAAGAATTGGTTAGACATATAAAAGAGAAAGGTCCAATGCATATTAAAAGGGTTTATAATGTTTTGCTAGAAAGGGACTCAGAAACTGAACTGGTTAAAGATTGTATGATAAAGTGGGCCCAAAATTTTGCAGAACCAGTGATGTTGGAAACATGGGAAAAAATATGGGTTCAGAATGTTAAATTTACACAGTCGCAGAACTTGAGGGAAAACTTTTATAAAATGTTTTATAGGTGGCATTTAGATCCTAAGAAATTATCGTGTATGTATCCTAATGTTCAACCAAAATGCTGGAGATGTGATTGCTTAGATGCCACATATTATCATATGTGGTGGACTTGTAAGAAAGTGAAGGCTTTTGGGATAAAAATTTGGTGGGTTATGCAAAATGTTTTAAAGAAAAAAATTCAGTTTTCTCCACAACTGTTTTTATTGGGTATAGCTAAGGGTTTTACATTGGGTGAAGTAAAGCTGATATTGTATATGGTAACAGCAGCGAGATTACTGATAGGTCAATATTGGAAAAATGAAGCTATGCCCACTATTGAAGAATGGACTTTGAAGATGGCCAGTTTTGCAGAGATGGCGAAGATTTCAGCATATCTAAAAGATCGGACATAAGAGACTTATGTATGGGAGTGGAAAAAATGGATAGATTATGCACAGAATAAATATCAAACTAGGAAATATCAGATAGCTTTTAACTGAATGTATTATATAGGGATAGAATAATTGAATTTTGTGAAGATTTGAATAATATGCAGGGGGTGGAGGGGTTCAAGTTTTATAAAATGTGATTTTGATTTGGATTATATTCTGTGGAAGTCCTGGGGGGAGGGGAGGGTTAGGGGGGGTTAGGGAGGGTTAGGGGGGGACAGGGAGGGCTGGGGGGGAAACTGGGGAGAAAATGTATTTGTAAAACAAATGATGATAAAAGTTCTGGAGACTGAATTATATGAACAATTGAGAGAATTAGGCATGTCTTGTCTAACAAAGAGCAGCGCTAGCCTAGGGGCAATATGGAACTATCCCTCTGTGGATGCAGCCTACGATTGCATTAGCTTTTTTGGCAGGTGTAGCACACTGCAAGCTCATATTTAAATGATTGTCCACTAGGATACCTAAATCTCTCTCACAGTTACAGCTGTGGAGCCAGGTACCACCTATTCTACATCTGTGCCCTTGGTTTTTCTTGCCTATGATCTTACTTTTTTCGCCACTAAATAGCATTTTGTCGGATAGGCCCCAGGATTCATGTCTGTCAAGATTCTTCTGAATCCGGAGTCTATCATCTAAAGTATTATCTATTCTCCCCAGTTTGGCGTCGTCTCCAAATTTGATGGGTTTCCCTTCTATCTTGTCATCTAGATCATTTAGGAAGATGTTGAAGAGCACTGGGCCCAACACAGTACCTTGAGGTACCCCACAATCTGCTTCCCTCCATGTAGATGTAGTTCCACTTCTAAGTGTGGTGATGCTGTCTATCTCACATTGTTCTATCTTACAAAAGTAAGATAGTGGTCTACTTTTCAAATGTCTTACTGAAGTCAAAGTAAACTATGTCAACAGCATTTCCCTTTTCCAAAGATTTGTCTGGCATGATCTGATTTTGACAAACTCATCTTGGTTTCTCTTCATTGTCTTGTTCATTTCTAGATGCTCATCGGGGAGCTACATGATTATCTTTTCTAGGATCTTCCCAGGTATTGATGTCAGGCTGATTGATCTCAGTTTCCTGGATCCACTCCCCCCCCCTTTTTTTTAGATGGAGAAGGAGAATGTCTATGGAGATTCTCAGTCATCCAGGCCATGGTTGTCCCAAAGGCGCTTTTTTCAAGAGGCAACTGGACTTTCTGGTTTTTCTTTGAAGACGTTTCGCTTCTCATCCAAGAAGCTTCTTCAGCTTCTTCACCTTTGGGATGGAGAAGGAGAAGAAGAAAGAAAAGGAGGAGGAGAAGAAGAAGAAGAAGGAGAAAGAGAAGGAAAAGAAAGAAAAGGAGGAGAAGAAGAGAAACAAGGAAAAGAGAGAAGAGGAAGAAGGGAGAAGGAAGTGAAGGGAGAAGAAGTTATTTAGTCTTCTCCTTTCAGCCCTGCAAAGCTCCCAAAGGGGAAAAAAAACTTCAGAGTGGCAACCACATTAACCTGTTGCAACAAAATAAAAAACAGACACCGTGTCACCTTAAAGATTAAAAAACTGAGAGTGACAGAAGCTTTTCATGGTCTGTAATGCATCCAGGAAAACATATCGTGAAATGTGTATGTTAGTCTTCAAGTTAACACAAGACTCATTTTAAAACCAAAGATGATAAACCACAGTCCCAGATTTGTTTTTGTTTTTTAAATAAACACTAGCACCATGACTTCGGAATAAGCTTCTGATTTGGAAAAACAAAAGCTGCTTTTAATTTGTTTCTTCAGCAATTTTCTTTGCATGGGGTGACTTTATTTATATTCCTGGGAACCAAGGAGGTGATTATCTCTCTGAAGAAATCGTCATAGTGCTTTTTAAAAAATAATAAACAGTTTATTTATTCATAATAAACAGTTTATTTGTTTATCATCAGCCTAGCAGGTGGTGGATTGCTACCGGTTTGCTCCAGTTAGGGCGAACAGGTAGGAACAGCGGTGGGAGGCTCCGCCCACCTGCCCAGACGTCATCAAATACGATCTGCGCATGTGCAGAAGTGACGTGAGCAAACCAGTAGCAAAGGTAAGTGAAACGCAGCAGGGATGGGTTCTAAATTTTTTTACTACCGGTTTTGTGGGTGTGGCTTATTTTGTGGGCATGGTTTGATGGTCATGTGACAATTCTTTAGGATTTAGCAGAGGTACTGGTCTACCAGGCTTTTAGCTGCTTGCAGAGCTGTACTGGTCTACCCATTTGTTCTTGGAGCGTTCTGGTCTGCCCATTTGTTTTTGAAGGCACTGGTCTACCCATTTGTTTTTCGAGCGCACTGGTCTACCACCACACTGCCTTTTAACACTGATCAGCTGTAGGGCGGCCCTTTGAAGCCCCAAGGCAAGAGTTTAAACAATTTTTTTCTTTCTAGCCGATCAGCTGGGACTTGGCGAATAGATTGGGGGCGGGGCCAAATAAAAGGTGAGGATAACGTGGGGGGGGGGCAGGAGGGCCCAGCTCCCGAACAAAGAGAACCGGTTCAGTGACGTCATATTGTCACCGCTACCAGCTCGGCCAAACCAGGCCGAACCAGGAGGAATCCAACACTGATTAACACACCCTTGAGCCTGGCAATTATCTTTTGGTAATGTAAGGTATTTATTAAGAGTACATTTAAGAAGTAAACATTTTCTAAGCAGTTTTTAGAAGGTAAAATCAAACTCACTCTCAAGCTCAGAGATTGAGTCCTGGTGATTACATGGCACACATCACTTTTATTCTGACACTGCTATATTTCAGGATTTTTTTTTTTCTAGTCTAGCCTTCAGTCTTGATAGTTCCTGATATCTCCTATCCAAATACTAATTGGGTCCAACCCTGTTTAACATGTTTGAGATCTTGGCTGAAGATCAGTTTGTTGCTATTAGCTCTTGTAACAAGCAGTATTGCCTCGGCCTATTTTGTGAAAAATGGGACACGGTGGCTCAGGGGCTAAGACTTGTTGATCGAAAGGTTGGCAGTTCAGCAGTTCAAATCCCTAGTGCTGCATAACGGGGTGAGCTCCCGTTACTTGTCCCAGCTTCTGCCAACCTAGCAGTTCGAAAGCACGTAAAAAAATGCAAGTAGAAAAATAGGGACCACCTTTGGTGGGAAGGTAACAGTGTTCCGTGTGCCTTTGACATTTAGTCATGTCGGCCACATGATCATGGAGACGTCTTCAGACAGCGCTGGCTCTTAGGCTTTGAAATTGAGATGAGCACTGCCCCCTAGAGTCGGGAATGACTAGCACATATGTGCGAGGGGAACCTTTACCTTTATCTTAATATGTGAAAAATGCTTTCAATTTATCATGTGGTGTGCAACATTTATATTGTGCCTTTCTTCAGAGAAGAATATAAACATAATCTTTGTCTTACGAGCCCAATTAGAACCAATATTTCTAAGCAACCTGGTTGCTAAGTGAGCCGTGCCCTATGTTATGACATTTTTGCCATGGTTGTTAAGTGAATCGCTGCAGTTGCTAAGTGAAGCATGTGGTTGTTAAGTGAATCTGGCTTTCTCAATTGTCTTGCTTTTTAGAAGACAGCTGGGAAATGGTGATCACACAATTCGAGGATCCTACAACTATTGCAACTACACAAGGTGGATAAAAATCAATGATTTTTTAAAAAAAATCAAAAAAATCAGATTTTTTGATTTAAATCGGATTTTTTTGATTTTTATCGAATTTATTTTAATAAAAAACTTTTCGGGTAAAAATCTATCATAAGATAGTTTTCTACTTAAGATACATAAATAATTTAGTTTATTCAGCATGAAATGGAGCTTAGTTATGTAGCATGAGGCTGTATATTCTGCAACACTGGGACTATCGGTGAGTCAACAGTGGGTCAAAGGAGTAGCAGAGATGACAGTTGCTCTTTAAAAATTATGATTTAAATCGAGTTGATTTAAATCAAGCCTTTTTACTAGTGATTTAAATCATGATTTAAATTGTGATTTAAATCAACTCGATTTAATTCAAATCCACCCTGCAACTACATACATGAAGGTTGCCAAGCACAAAAATTCTGGATCAGTTATAAGTCACTTTTTTCAGTGCCATTGTAACTTTGAACCGACACTAAATGAATGGTTGTAAATAGAGGGCTACCTGTACACCAGATTTGAGTTTCTAATATTTCTCTACAGAGGCTGGGAGAGAGTAACTTCCCTGAAGCCATTGATGGCAAATCCAAAATTCTGTTCAATGTAACTTTATAATAAAGATAAAGTGGGTCATTACATGAACCCATTGCTTGCTATGGGCCGGTTTTTGCCAAAAACTGGAAAACATTATAAATTGTGATCATGAGGATGTGAGGTGCTGCAAACAGCCATAAATGAGGGCTGGTTGCATCAAGTAATCAAAATGGGATTATGTCAGTGGTGGGTTGCTACTGGTTCGCCCCGGATCGGGCGAACCGGTAGCGGTAGTGGTGAGACGCTCCGCCCACCTGCCCGGACGTCTCTGCCCATGTGCAGAAGCTTCTGTGCATGTGCAGAGGCATCATGCGTGAGAGCGCATGCGCACCCATGAGTGAAACAGTAGTGGCCAAAATTGAAACCCATTACTAGATCATGTGACAATGGGGTTGGTGGTGGAGAACAAACTAATTTTAAAACCAGGTAGGTTTTCAGGGGCACATCGTAAGGTCAGGACTGTATATTCTCCTTTTATTACCTTTTTTCTGAGCTAAAGAGCTAAAGAGTCACAAACATTCATTTCAAAAGGCATTTAATCCATCTAAAACCCTTGTTTCTCCAGTTTTTTAATGTGCTTTTTCAATACCCTTTTTAAATTTGCATTTTTGTTCTCTTGAGGAAAAAAAGAAGAAAGGAAGAAAAAAATTTAAATAATCCAACTCAATATTATCTGCATTTAAAATATCACGATTCATATATGGCTTTGAAAATATATTATGTAATGAAAATCACTGGATTTATTTACTTACTGATCTGTTTTATTGACTGATGTTTGAATTTGCCTATTTGAGATCCATATGCCAAAGTTTATCTAACTGAAAAATATTTATATAAATCCTTATTTATTAACTATGAAATTAGTAGATTGGAGCTATACTTATGAGGGTGATCCTTGATTTGAGAGAGTGCATCATTTGGCAAAGTATGGCTAATCAATTCTGATCTATTGTACTTAGGGAAATCTTTGTCTTTTTCAAGTTGTTTTACAAAATGGATCACTGGTATTCAGAAAGCTCTTTTCTTCTTGGTACATCAATTGATCCTTTAATTCTTTTTGAAACTTTCTCTCAATAGCTCTTATAACAAACATTTCTTTAAATAAAAAAAATATTGTACTTATTCAGGTATAAGTGTTAATACTGAACTGATTTTACCTTGTTGCTCATTGCATTTATTCTTCTATTCTTGATTCCACCCCCCCTTTCCTTTTCAAAGTTACCTTTTCTAGGTTCAAAAATACCAATAACTGCCATTGTTCTTCATATTTCTAGCCTCCAGTCCCCTAATCATCTTTGTTGCTCTTGTCTGCACTCTTTCTAGAATCTCAACTTATTTTTTATATCATGGCAACCAAAACTGGATGCACTATTCCAAGTGTGATCTTACCAAGGCATTATAAATTGGTACTAATACTTCACATGATAATAAATGGAAAAAAAGGCTAGGAAGGGAGCGTCTCAGGTTGTTAAGCAGAGGATAGGAGATTTGTACTTTTGGAGCTGTAAAATTCAGTTAATGTAGCCTTACAATAAAGTAAAATTAGCTCATCTGGTCATATCTCCTGTCTGGTTTACCTGGGAAAGCTCACAATGAGGTACCAGAAGAGAAACTAGAAACAAGATTTCCCTCATGTGGTTCCTTTTCAGATGCCTTAGGCCTACCTAATTTTGCTGCTTTTTGAGATGCACTGATTGCTGGTTGGCTGCTGGGTGTAATTCAAGGTACTGATTATTACTTTAATGTCTTGCACTTCACATAGGGCCTGGCTATCTGGGGGGCCACTTATTTCCAAAATGTTTCTGGCTGCCCTGTATTATCAAACAGGCTTTGTCCATCAAACAATGCAAGACCCAGGAGGAGTATCTTCTTAGTTGCAGCACCTGTCCTCTGAAATAATAACCTCCCATGGATTTGTGTAGCTCCCACCCATACTAAATTATACTAAAACTTCGTTGTTATTGTAGGCTTTGGAACAGGGTAGTTCTGAAGCCTCTTTAAATGAGCTTAATTTTCTTTTCCTGGTTTATCATGGGTTTTCTTTCTTTTTATGTAGCATGGTTCTCGACTTACAACCACAATTTGGACAAAAATTTCTGTGACTGATGATGTTATCTAGTCTGCAAGAAAACAAGCAAGCTGAGAGAGCACCCAGGACTCTGAGCTACAAAATTCTCCTTTTTAAGAATTTATGTTGTTAAGCAAGGTGGTTGTTAAGTGAGTTGCACCCAGTTTTATGATCTTTTTTTGCCTTGGTTGTTAAACAAACCACTGCAGTCGTTAAGTGACCCCAGCTTCCCCCATTGTCAGAAGCCACCAGAGAAGGTCACAAATAGCAATCATGTGTCGCTGGCACATTGCAATTGTCATAAATATATGCTATATAAGTATAAATAAATATGTGACTGAATTTTGATGATGTGACTGTGTGAATGCTGTGATAGTTGTAAGTGTAAGGACCGGTAAAAAAGTGTAAGTCACTTTTTTCAATGCTGTTATAAACTTCAAACAGTCGCTAAATGAAGTCAAGGCCTATCTGTATTTCTCTTCTTATATCTGTGAGCTACCAAGAGTTGGTAAGCATTCAATTGGCCTTGAAGTTGAAACAAAATAAATAAATGAATGTTCTTAAATGTAGGGAATTAAATTAAATTAAATTTGGACTCCAGTGATTTATGCAAGTTTAGGTTTACCCTGTATTATTAGTCTGACATAGAGTGCCTTGGTTGCCCAAAGGACACCAAAAATTGAGCCATCAAAATGCCTGAAGGATACCTTTAGGTCAGTGATGGCTTTTCTGGACCGAGTGCCCAAAGCGCACATGCCCAAACCCCCAAAATGCAATGCGTGTGCAGCCCCCGCATGTGCCCCTCTCCCCATGCATGCACACATGGCCTCCAGAATGCACCCCACCCCCATGCATGTGTGCATGGCCTCCACATGCACCCCGCCCCCCGTGCATCCCCGTGCACCCTTCACACGCCCACACCCCCCATGCATGCACAGCAGAGACCCGAAGATCAGATGGCCAGCAGAAGGCAAGTACACATGTGCGGTGGAGCTGAACTGGGGCGACGGTTCGTGTGCCCAGAGAGGGCACTGCATGCCATGACTGGCACACGTGCCAGAGGTTTGCCATCACGGCTTTAGGTAATCCAAAATCATTGGCACGTAAGAAAGAGAACTTGAGTATATTTCCTTTTTGCAGATTGTACTCTGCCCTGGTGGCGCAGCAGACTAAAGCACTGTTATTAACATCAGCTGCCTGCAGTTACTGCAAGTTCAAATCTCACCAGGCTGAAGGTTGACTCAGCCTTCCATCCTGTCTAAGGTAGGTGAAATGAGGACCCAGTTTGTGGGGGCAATAAGCTGATTTTGTATAAATATACAAAAGTATGAAGGCTATTGCTTAACGCATTGTAAGCTGCCCTGAGTCTCCGGAGAAGGGAGGCATATAGATCAAACCAAAAAAATAAATAAATGAAATTGACCTTGTTTGAGAAGAAACTGTTGACTGCCACAACCCTGGGTAAAACCAGTCTTCCATGAACTTATCCAACCTTCTTTTAAAAGCATCCAAATTGGTAGCCATCATATGATTACACAGCGAATTACATAGCTTAATTATGTGCAAAGCATAATACTATATATTCTAAATCTCCTTTAATAAGCCTCATCGCATAATAACTGGCTCTAGAGAGAGTCACGTAAAGTTCATTTCCATTTATTTATTTATTTGTTTGTTTGTTTGTTTGTTTATAAAATTCATTGGCTGCCCATCTTACCATAGGGCAACTCTGGGCTGCTTACAATCATAAAAGATAAATAAACATATATTAATTTTTTAAAAAAAGAGCCATGGTGGCGCAATACTGCAGCTACTTCTGCTGACTGCCAGCAGTTTGGCAGTTTGAGTCTCACCAGCTCAAGGTTGACTCTCCCTTCCATCCGAGGTCGGTAAAATGGGGGCCCAGATTGTTGGGGGGCAAGGATGGAATCTGAGCAGTATGAAGATTCTCAGTCATCCAGGTCATGTTATTTGAATAGTGTTGGAATCTGTTGTTAATCAATCAACCGCCTCCATTGTGATACTCTCCCATTGGAGCCCCAAGCTAGTTGGCAGAGCCAGGATTTTAGGCTCTTACAGAAGATCAGGAGGGTTGGAGCCAAACTTACCCCGCAGATGGGGGGAGGCAAGATGTTCCAGAGGGCAGTGCAACAGCAGAGAAGCTTCCTGGATCCCACTAACCAATGGGGCCCACAGCATGCCACCTCTGCTGGCTCAAGTGAGACGGGCCAATCCCAGTAGGATGAGGCAGGTCCCTCAAGTAGCCTGGACCCATGCCAGGAAGGACTTCAAAAGTACAATTCAAAGTGTTGGTAATCCTTTCCATGCCATGGAAGATTTTTTTTTTTACACCTTACATCTTTTCTACATGTCATTAGAGTCTCAAAACCTCTTAGCCCGTCTAAGAGGAGTGGTCAGTTTAGGTTGACCTACGTTATACAGGTAGTCCTTGACTTACGACAGTTCACTTACTGACCATTCAAAGTTACAACAGCCCTGAAACACTTACGACCATTGCAGCATCCCCATGGCCATGTGATTAAAATTCAGACATTTGGCAACTGGCTCATTTTTATGATGTCCCGGGTTATGTGATCCTCTTTGGTGACTCTCTGACAAGCCAAGCAGAGGTGGGTTTCAGCAGGTACTAACCAGTTCTGGAGAACCGGTAGCGGAAATTTTGAGTAGTTTGGAGAACTGGTAGTAAAAATTCTGACTGGCCCTAAAATTTTTTGCTACCGGTTCTGTGGGTGGGGCTTAATTAGTGGGCGGGGCTTAGTGGTAAGGTGACTGAGAGGGTGTGGCTTGTTGGTCAGGTAGGCATGGCCAAGTCAATGTCACTTCTTTGCCCTTTTTTAACTTACAAAACACAACACAACACAACTGGCTCACCCACAATATAAAGGCAACTGTGCTAGACCCAAAATGGCCCCTGCAACAAGCAGGAACCTCACACAGCCACAAAAAGCCCCAAAAAACAACTTTCACACTTTACACACACAAAATTCCACATACAGCTTCATGAGATTTTGTGTGTTTGTGTAGTTAGAGTGAAACACTACAGAAACACACTAAATCTCAGAAAGCTGCACAAATATTATTTTATTTTAATTTATTTATATTTTTATATAAAAGCAGCTAAATTTAAAACTTCCTAAACTTTAAATGGCTAGGTCTAAATAAAGAACAACTAAAAAAAACCCCAATTAACTATTTTTTTAAAGCTCCCAAAGGGGAAAAAAACTTACCCAATAGAATAGGAGTCTCCAACCTTTGCAACTTTAAGACTTGTAGACTTTAACTCCCAGAATTCCTCAGCAAGCTTTGCTTTGCTGGCTGAGGAATTCTGGGAGTTGAAGTCCACAACTCCCTGCCTGCTTGATTGCAGGCAGGGAGATTCAGTTGCTTGCTGATGCAATGGATTTGCAATGGGATTACAGCAAGGCGTTGCGACCATCAGCTAAGGTAAACAAGATTTTTGCTACGAGCCATTTAAAAGGAAAAAAGTTTTTTTCTTTTACATGGCTCTGGCCATGTAGCAGGCAACTCAGCTGGGATCATCAGAGCTTGGCTGGTCAAGCCATTTAAAAGAAAAAGAAGGCTCTGATGATCGCGCGGCTCAGCTGGGTATGGGGGTGGGGGCAGGGATTTTTGCTACCAGTTCTCCGAACTGCCCACCGCCATCGCTACCTACTCGCCCAAGCCAGTTCGAACCAGAAGCATTTCACTCCTGCCCTGCTCCCATCTATTCTCTGCCTCCCAAGTCCCAGCTGATCAGGAGGAAATGGGGATTTTGCAGTATCCTTCCCCTGCCATGCCCACCAAGCCACGCCCACAGAACAGGTAGTAAATTTTTTTGAAACCCATCACTGAAGCCAAGTCAATGAGGGAGCTGTCAGGTTTTGATATCGTCTTCAAATAAAATAAATTGCATTTCCAAACAGATAGTCTTTGAAGAAATCTTTCATTTTATTAAGCACGACAATCTGGCCCCGATCGTGGCATAGCCAGCTCTGGCTTCCTGACCCCAAACCCTCCCGTTCCGTTCCCCAAATCTCTGCGTCTCATTGGCCTTCTTCCAAATCACTCTCCCCATATCTACTACTTAAGTTCCCAGGAATGTCCCCCTCCCTCTCATCTCCTAGGGGATATTATCTTCAAGGAAAATAAGTAGGTGAAATGTCAAGCGTCCTCTTGCCAGCTGGCCCCTCTTCTCCTTCTTATGTCAGCACTAGAGTAAATGCAGGTTGAAGTGCTGACAGGAGCCACTTAACCACTGTGTTACCAACTTAACAATTGCAGCGATTCACTTAACAACTGTGGCAAGAAAGGTCATAAAATGGGGCAAACTGATTTAACAAATTTTGCACTCAGCAACAAAAATTTTGGATTCCAGTGTGCTCATAAATCCAGTACTGCCTGTGTGTTCTTCAAGTTTTATTACATCTTGTTTCGAGTGTTGATCAGAACTGTATTTAGTGCACTAGCCCAGAGGTTAGCCCAAACTCAAGGCCCGGGGTGCTACTGCCAGCGAAAACAGAGCTGGGGAGGGCAGCCCTCCTGAGCTCCGTTTTAGCTGGCAGAGGGTTGCAGGAGGCTGTCTCAGCCAAAAACAGACCTTGGGAGCCCATTTTCAGTGGCAGAGTGCTCAGGCCACCACAGGCGCCCCTGACATGAGTGACGTTGAGCTGGCCACGCCCACCCTGGCCACCCCACTCCGGCCTCCCAAGGTCAAACACAACCCTGATGCAGCCCTCAATAAAATTGAGCTTGACACCCCTGTGCTAGGCAAACCATTTTTTTTTAGGTTATATATTGTCTGTCGTTGCCTCCACCCTATGGAACAGCCTTCCTCCAGAGGTGAGGTTGGTCCCCACTTTCCTTGCCTTCCGGAAGAACCTGAAGACCAGGCTCTGCCAATTTGTGTGGGGATCAAATAGTGGCATGCCACCTTGGGGGTGGTTGGTGCTTTGAGGGCTCTCCCTCTGGCTTTTAATTTATCTTTTATCTTTGTTCGTTTTCTTGTTTCTTATCCTGTTTTAATTCCACTTTAATTGTATCTTTTTTACACAGTTTTATGATATTTACCTGTAAACTGCCCAGAGTTGCTTAGATAGTGAGATGGGTGGTGCCTAAACTTAAAAAATCAATAAATTAAATTAATATCGATATGTAAGCGTTTAGGGGTTTCTCCTTTATTAACAAGATATAAATGAATTGGAGCAATGTTAATTTTGTTTGTTTGTTACATATATTTCTATGCACAGCTCCTAAAACATTTACGACATCTGATTACATTGCAATATTTAAATCTGTTTTTCCCCCCTTCTGGGCAGTTACAGACAAACACAAATACATATACAAGTATGCCACATAGGCCAATTGCAATATTCATTTATTTTATTTATTTATTTATTAGATGAGCTTTATTATGTTTAATTCGTTAGATTTCTTTAGAGAAGTTGGTACTGTAGTTAGGAATGTTCAAAAGTTATGTGTCAAATGAGTAAGAAAGTGTTTAGACAAATTTGTACTTTATATAAGAAATTATGGGACCTTTTAGTACTCTGTGTGTTTGTGTGTCTGTGTGTCTGTCTATCTATCTATCTATCTATCTATCTATCTATCTATCTATCTATCATCTCTATCATCTCTGTCTGTCCCTATCTATTTCTCTATCTTTATCTCTCTATCTCTCTTTCTATCATCTATCTATCTATCTATCTATCTATCTATCTATCTATCTATCTATCTATCTATCATTTCTCTCTATCATCTCTGTCTCTGTCCCTATCTATTTCTCTATCTTTATATCTCTATCTCTCTATCTCTCCATCCATCCATCCATCTCTCTCTCTCTCTCTCTCTATCATCTCTCTCTATCTCTTCCACATCTGAAAAAACAAAGGATTAATTATCTTATTTAATTTAATCATCGTCTAACATTATCAAGAGAGCCACTTATATCTGACATATCTAAGAAATTTAAATATGAAGATTGCTGCTTGTATTGATTTTCTTGATTTCCTTTTTTTAAACTAATACTGACTTTTGTCTCTTATGTATATGATTTCTATGCGCCACAGTTTCTCTTGCTTAAAAATATGTATGGAACCCTTAGTTCCTAAATCTGAATTATTTGATTTTAATGACTGGCTATTCAAATCCAATCAATTGTAGGAAAGCTTTTTTTACTTTTCTTAAACTTTTTACAACTTAGATCAAGCATATCCAATCTTGGCAACTTAAAGATATGTGGACCAACTCCAGAAAGTTGCCAAGCTTGGCCACCCCTGATTTAGGTGAAAAAGGTTCTTCTCCACAGATAAGTCTTTCAATTAAATATTTGTCCTTTTTTGGCCCAGAAACTCTAATGTCAAATAAAGAAATATCGCACATATTGAATTATTAAATTACTATGCTAACTTTTTTGTATTTGATTTGTGATGTTTTTCCTTTTCCCCTTTTGAAGTTTTCCAGATTGGATACCTTACTTACTTACTTACTTACTTACTTATTTAGGCGGCTTACACCAAAAACAGTATACTAAATAGCATATTGCCCCCAACAATCTGGGTCCTCATTTTACCCACCTCAGAAGGATGGAAGGCTGAGTCAACCTTGAGCCGGTGAGATTTGATCTGCTGATCTACTGAACTAGCAGTCAGCTGAAGTAGCTGCAGTACTGCACTCTAACCACTGTGCCACCTCGGCTCATTCTTTGCTTTTACCTATTAATCTTGTCTGATGCTAATAGAAAACACCCAGTAATCATTTAGAGTAACAAATAGATTTTGCTTCTGGCATAACAACTATATCTTGATGCCCAACTTAATCCACTCATAATTTGGTTTGCTTACTCCATCAGATAAACCTATTTTAATAATATAGCCACCAAAGAAACTTACCTTTCATACTTCTTCAACAAGTTTTATTTTTTAATTAATTTATTCACCATATAATCACCCATCTTGCCAACAAGTGCCTCTGGGTGGCAAAGAACAAATTTAAAAACAAACCAAATAAGGAGGCTGTAAAATAATTTGGGAAGGGAAAATCATTTTATTTTTTTCTTGACCTATATTAACAACAACCATTATTAAAATTTCACATTTCACTTAAAATCTTGCAGAAATTACATTAATGATTTGGCTATAGTCATTAAAGAGTCTAAAGGGCATTTAAACATATAGGTTTAATTAAACCAAAATATATTGTGGAAGAAATATTCATACTCCCAAAAGAACTGTGTGATGAGGGCAGGTATAATGAAGGGAGTTGATAGTAGAGGTGGTAGGAACCTGAAAAATTGTTGTGGTCCTGTGAACCAAGATCAACCAGGATGTTAGTGAAATTCTGATCCTGGGGTTGCCAAAAGACAAATTTGCACTGTGGAACTGAGTTGTGAAGCAGAACCATCAAGCAGCCACTTTCCTTGGATGGGCTACTTAACTAGTCCAAGGTGGTAGGTTTGAGTCCTACCACCTTGTGACAGAGTGAGCTCCCGTCACTTGCTCCAGCTCCTGCCAAGCTAGCAGTTGGAAAGCATGTAAATGCAAGTAGATAAATAGGTACCACTCCAGTGGGAAGGTAACAGAGCTCTATGTTTCATCGCATGCTCTGCGCAGCGATGTGATGTCATGCTGGCCACATGATCATAGATATGTCTTCGGACAGCACTGGATTAATGGTCTAGGAATAGAAACAAGCACAATCCCCTAAAGTTAGCTACGACTAGTGGAGTAAAATCCGTAGGGACTTCTTTACCTTATCTTACTTAATTATAGGTAGTCCCAGTGGTGAAATGCTACCGGTTCACACCGGTTCGGGAAAACCAGTAGTGATAAAAGCTACTGGTTTGGGTGAACCGGTAGTAAAAAAAAAGCTATTGGTTCATCCCAACCGATATTTCCAATGATCAACTGTGCACAGACTGAAAACCTGTGGCAATCCGCATAGGATATCATCACTGGTTAGTCCTCGACTTACAAGCCTTCAATTAGTGACTGTTCGAAATTACAACAGCACTGAAAAAAGTGTCTTATGATCATTTTTCACACTGTTGCAGCATCTCCATGATTACATGATTTACATTTGGATGCTTGACAATCGAGTTAGACAACTAACTACTTTGTTAATAAACTTGCAGGACCCCTTTAGGATGAATGTCAGCCTTTCAAGGTATATCAAACTAGGAAACTAGCATTAGGAATACTAATACTATACAGGTTGTCCTCATTTGATGACTATTCAAAATTACGGCCCTTGAAAAAGTTCCAACATACACACCCGGTCATATGACTGCATTTTGGATGCTTGGCAATTGGCTGGCATTTATGGCCATTTTGCAGCATCCGGCAGTCACATGACCATGATTTATGACATTTAGTGAGATGCCCATCATTCATTTCTGGTTTCTGGCAAAAAACAAACAAACAATGGATTTGTTTCTCAACCACCATGTTTACTTCCTGATTGCTGCAAAAAAGTCATAAAGTTAGGCGCAATCATGATTTACAACCATAATTTCAAGCTCAGTTATCACCATAAATCAAGGATTACCCATAGTAGGTTTATTATAAGATTACTGTAGCAGAAACTTGCAAGTCTGAATGGGCTTCCCTCCTCCCTCCCTTTATCTTGATGAGAAATAGGGAGGGTCCTATATGAGATGCTTTTTCAAATTACATTTCTGCATTGCTTGGATTTTCCTTTATATGATCACTGTGTTGTATTTGGTGGAGTTCCCTCTGAAAAAAGTGATATTCTCTGCCAGGTTTATTAAGGTGAAGTGTCCTTACAGAGCAGGGGTAGGTTCTAAATTCTTTTACTACCGGTTCTGTGGGCGTGGCTTATTTTGTGGGTGTGGCTTGATGGTCATGTGAGAATTCTTTAAGATTTAGCAGAGGTACTGGTCTACCAGGCTTTTAACTGCTTACAGAACTGTACCGGTCTACCATTTATTTTTGCAGGCACTGGTCTACCCATTTATTTTTGCAGGCACCGGTCTACTCATGTATTTTTGCAGGCACTGGTCTACCCATTTATTTTTGCAGGCACCCATCTACTGATTTGTTTTTGGAGGCACTGGTCTACCACCAAACTGCCTTTTACCACTGATCAGCTGTAGGGTGGCCCTTTGAAGCCCCACGGCAAGAGTTTAAACAGTTTTTTTCCTTATAGCCCGTCAGCTGGGACTCAGGAGGCAGCAATAGATTGGGGGTGGGGCCAAATAAAAGGTAAGAATAACGTGGGGTGGGGTGAGGAGGGGGCGGGGGATGGGGGGTGCAGAACCGGTTCGGTGACGTCATATTGTCACCGCTATCGGCTCGGCAGAACCGGGCGGAACCCACCATTGTTACAGGGTATAGAATAACAGAGTTGGAAAGGACCTTAAGGGTCTTCTGGTCTAGACTAGTCTAGTCTAACCCTCTACTCAAGCTATAGCATTCTGGACAAAAGGCTGCACAATCTCTTCTTAAAAATGTCCAATGATAGAGCACCCACAACTTCTGGAGGCAAGCCATTCCATTCATTGATTGTTCTCACTGACAGGAAATTTCTCTTTGGTTCTGGGTTGGATGTCCTAAAGGTGCTTTTTCAAGAGGCAACTAGACTTTTTGGGTTTTTTCTTTGAACACATTCCCCTTCTCATCCAAGAAACTTCTTCAGGTCTAGGTTGGATCCCTCTTTGGTATTTCTCTGTGCATTTCTTCTTATCCTGCCCTTTAGTTCATTGGAGAATAAGTTCTTCTCCCCTTCTTCTCTGTGACAGCCTCTTAAATATTGGAAGACTGCTATCATGCTAAGCCCTAGTCCTTCTCTTAGAGTTAGGGGCTACCACAAGGAAGAGGGAGTCAACTAATTTTCCAAAGCACCAGAAGGCAAGACGAGAAACAATGAATGGAAACTAATCAAGGAGAGAAGCAACCTGGAATTAAGGAGAAACTTCCTAACAGTGAGGACAATTAACCCATGAAACTGCTTGCCTTCAGAAGTTGTAGGTGCTTCATCACTGGAGGTTTTAAAGAAGACATTGGACAGCCATCTGTCTGAAATGGTATAGGCTCTTCTGCTTGAGTAGGGGGTTGGACTAGAAGAACTCCAATGTCCCTTCCAGCTCTATTCTGATTTAATTATCTGGGTTTGAGAAGATGGTGCTTTAGTTTTGCTAACAGGCAGATTACAAGGACCCTAACTGCTCACTATCCGCCTTCTTTAAATGAGTGTTTCTCCAAGGTTTTAAAATGATTTTTATTGCTTTGAAAGTAGTAACTGCAAAAGAAAACAATAACAAAAGGAACAGGACACAAAAATGCATACATTGCAAAAAAAAAAATGCACGATAAGTAGTTAAAAAATAAAAAGTTACAATTGAAAAAAAACAAAATATAGAGGTAAATATAAAACAAAATACATTACATTCAACAGTTGCAATTCTATATACAATTACCTAATGTAAACATTATGCAAATATATTGTACATATGTGTAAACAGCACAAGAACAGGCACAAAGCAGCAAATCCCTAGAAACAGAAGTCTACCACACAAGACAGGACTCTCGGTGCATGCTACGCGAGAGGCCACAGAGACAGTCGAACACATAGTGGCAGGGTGTGTAAGATGCGGTCAGGAATAGCATACAGTGAATGGCACAACCAAATAGCTGGTGTTGTGTACAGGAACATCTGTACAGAATATGGGCTAAGCCCTCCTAAGTCCAGATGGGAGATCCTATAGAAGATTGTGGGGAATAAAAAAACTAAGATACTTTGGAATTTCCAGAAAGGCAGGAGAGTAAAGGTAGTCCTCAACTTATGACCACAATTGCACCCACAATTTAGGTCGTTAAGTGAAACATTTCTTAAGTGAGCTTTGCCCCATTTTATGACTTTCCTTGCCACATCTGTTAAGAGCCTTGGTAGTACAGTGGTTTAATGCACCCTGTTATTAACACAGCTGCCTGCAATTTTTGCAGGTTCGAATCCCACCAGACTCAAGGTTGACTCAGCCTTCCATCCTTTCTAAGGTAAATTGAGGACCCAGTTTGTGGGGGCAATAAGCTGACTTTGTATAAATATACAAAAGTAGGAAGGCTATTGCTTAACGCATTGTAAGCTGCCCTGAGTCTCCGGAGAAGGGCGGCATATAAATCAAATTAAAAAAAAAAAAAAAAAGTGAATCACTGCAGTTGTTAAATTAATAACACAGTGGTTAAGTGAATCCGGTTTCCCCATTGACTTTGCTTGTCAGAAGATCGCAAAAAGGAATCACGTGACCCCGGGACATGGTAACCGTCATAAATATGAGTCAGTTACCAAGTGTCTGAATTTTGATCATGTGGCCATGGGGACGCTGCAACATTCGTAAGTGTGAAGAATGGTCATAAGTCACTTTTTTCAGTGTCGTTCAGTGGTGGGTTTCACTTACCTTTGCTACCAGTTCGCTTGTGTGCGTGCGCTCGCTTCGCTCGTGCGCGCACCACTTCTACACATGTGCAGAAGCTTCTGCGCATGTGCAGAACATCTTTGATGACGTCCAGGTGGGTGGGCGGACTCTCCCGCCGCCGCTGCTACCAGTTTGCCTGAACCAGAGCGAACCGGTAGCAACCCATCACTGGTGCCGTTGTAACTTTGAACGGTCTCTAAATGAACTGTTGTAAGTTGAGGACTACCTGTACTGGCCAATCAACCAGATATTGTGGTAGTAGATAAAGACTAGAAGACAGCAGTGGTGACAGATGTAGCAGTGCCAAGTGAGAGCAACATCTGGAAAGGAGGGGAATGAGTAGCCAGACAAACACCAAGGCCTAAAGGAGAAACTGGAGGGGTTGTGGATAGCAATGGCCAGAGTGGTCCCAGGAATGATAAAGAGCATTTGGGGCTGTGACTCCTAAACTGGGGGAGGCACTCCTAGGATCCAGTAGATCCTAGGAACAACATTGGAGCTTTCTATCCCAAAGAGTGCAGGGCTAGAAATAGGTAAATACAGTTAGTCCTCGACTTACAACAGTTCGTTTAGCGATGGTTCGAAGTTACAACAACACTGGAAAAAGTGACTTAGGACCATTTTTCACACTTATGGCCGTTGCAGAATCCCTTAGGTCCAGGGGTGAAATGCTCTCGGTTTGGACCGGATTGCCTGATCTGGTAGCAATGGCGGCAAGTGGTTCGGAGAACTGGTAGCAAAAATCCCTGCGCCACCTCCCCAGGCCCAGCTGAGCGATAATCAGAGGCTGTTTTTTTTACTTTTAAAAGCATTTTTTCTACAACCTCTTTGGCCAAAAAAGTGCTTTTAAAAGTAAAAAAAAAAAAAGCCTCTGATGATCGTGTGGCTCAGCTGGGATCGTCAGAGGCTTTTCAAAGCTTTTTTTTTCTGCAACCCCTTCAGCCGAAGAGGTTGTAGGGAAAAAAAGGCTTTTAAAGGCCTCTGGCGATCCCAGCTGACTTGCCTTGATCATCAGAGGCTTCAAAAAGCTTTTTTTCCTGCAACCTCTTCTTGAATGGAGAAGACAAATTCAATTAATAATGGTGTTGATAATTTAACAGCTGTGGTGATTCACTTAACAATTGTGGCAAGAAAAGTCATAAAATGGGGTAACACTAATTTAACAAATTTCTCACTTAGCAACAAAAATTTTGGGCTCAATTATGGTTGTAAGTCAAGGATTATCTATACTGTGCAAAACCCTCTGAGTCCCAGATCTCTGCTAGAGGACCCCAGATTGAGGAAAACATTGTGAGAAATTTTATATCAAAATATATTTTATTTTTTATACTGTTTCCATTTTCCTTTAAATCCACAATGGACTGAGAATCAGCATCTCCACTAGGTAATTGACAATCAAGCTGAAACTAAATTAACCAGGTTAGAAATAGCAAACAAGGGGAAATCTTTTAGTCAAACTTCCTCAAACCCCCAAATAAATCACCCAGACCTAATCCACATATCAAAGGATAAGGTCTGTAAAGACTCATCCAGAGTTAATTAAATTAGGTCTCACAGCGGAACTGCATGTTCACAAGAATTTAAGACTCTTCCATTCTCTAGATAATATAGGAACCTCTAATTCTTTATTCCACTCGTCTCTTAACTTCTGCATATCATATTAATTTATTGATAGCACATATCTTTAAAATATTCATAGAAACTATAAAAAGTATTTGAGTTTTTAATTTTAAAAGATTTAACCAATTGTTTTAGTATCTTGAATGTCTCGGAAGCTAAATATCCTGCTGGTCCAAACAATATTAACAAATGTTATAGTGATATATATTGCCACTGAGTTACATCTGTTATGTGTGTCATCAATGTTTTGCAACCTTGGCAGTTGTAAGATGCGTGAACTTCATCTCCCAGAATTCCTCCATCAATATGTTGGCTGGGGAACTGAATTCCATACGTCTTAAAGTGGCCAATGTTGGAAAACGCTGATCTAGACCAGTATTTTGCAACCTCGGCAGCCAGCAGGATAATTCTGGGAATTGAAGTCCACACATCTTAAGAGTAGCTAAGGTTGAGAAATGTTGATCTAGGCCAGGGGTGTCAAACTCAATTTCATTGAGGGCCACATTAGGGTTGTGTTTGAAAGTGGTGGGGGGGGGCATGGCCAGGGTGGGTATGGCCAGCTCAACATCACTCATGTGATCAAATGCGACTTTTGCTAGTAGCTTGTTTTGCTAGCATTCTGCCAGCGAAAACACATCCAATGAGGACCGTGTGCAGGCCTCCCCGGCTCTGTTTTCGGCTGTGATGGTCTCCTGCAGCCCTCTGCCAGTGAAAATGGAACTCGTGAGGGCCATATGCGGCCCTCACCAGCTCCCTTTTTTCTAGCAGAGGCACCATAGGCCGATCCTTCATTGTTTCCCAGGCAGCCCCGCGGGCCAGATCTAAGCTCCCCACGGCCTGGATCTGGCCCGCAAGCTTTGAGTTTGACACTCCTGATCTAGACAAAACCAGACTTAAAATGACCATCACAAGCTGTCCTGTATATCCAACCCAAATGAAAAGTCTCAAAAATAATGAAGGACAGAAGGGTAAACAGTGAAAGAATGCTTCCGTATCCTTTGAAAACAACCTAAACTGGTTCCCAGTTTTAATACTGGAAAAACTGCATTGGCACCAGGTCGGAGACATCTTCCTGGATGCCAGACTAACTGAGCAGTGCCAGAAAATATTTTTGCCCAAGATGGATGTTATGATAACAATCTTATAGTGGCTATTACACAATTCAAGTCTGATAAGTTTTTTTTTTTAAAAAAAAATAGGGTGCACACCCAAAGGTAGACCTGTATTAATTATTGGCTTAAATCTAGCAACTTCCTGTGTTTCATATATATATATGCAGATAATGACTAGATAGAGATTACATTCAAATGGAATTCCTTTCTGTGAAGGAACAAATGAATCTTTTGTGCCTGGCTGATATTAAAGTAATAGCCCAAGAAGAGAATCATGCAATTGCAATAGCAGTCCAGGAATAAATTGTACCTCTGCCTCAGGTCTGGATATGGAATGGAGGCAGCATTGGTCATCCTCTAAATGAACTCTGGTGAGAATGAGACAAGCACAGAACTTCTGTCCTTGCACTTCTGGACTTATTGATGGCCTTCGATACCATCAACCATGGTATCCTTCTGGATTGGCTCTGTGGCCTAGCAGTGGGTGGCACACTATCACGCTGGTTCACTTCCTTTCTGTGGGCTGGTACCAGTCAGTATCAATTAGGAGTGAGAGGTCCTGCCTTCAACCCTTATTATGTGGGGTTCTGCAGGATTTTGTGTACTCTCCTATTTAACATCTACATGAAGCCACTGGATGAGGTCATCTGTTGCCCTGGGGTGAAATATAGGCAGTATGCTGATTAAATATATTAAATATTTAAATATCCGTGCCCTTGGTGAACTAAGCGATGTGGTTGACATCTCATCTAGGTGCTTGAAGGCCGTAGAGGTCTGGATCAGAAAAAAATGAACCCTGGAAAGAGTGGTTCTTGATTTTGGGGCTTCCTGGTTTTGGGATTGTCATCTTTGATACCGGATGGGGTGTTGCTGCCTCAGCAATGTGTGCAATCTGAGAGTCCTTCTAGACACACAAGCCCTGTTTGAAGTGGCTCTCGTGGCTAGGAGGACCCTTACATAGCTTGGTGTTGTGCTCCAGTTGCGTGGCTTCCTGGCCCATGAGGTTCTACTCACAGCTGCTCGTCACCTCCAGGATATATTACAGGTACTCCTCAATTTATGACCACAATTGAGCCCAAAATTTATGTTGCTAAGTGAGACATTTGTTAAGTGAGTTTTGCCCCCTTTTACCACCGTTCTTCCCATGGCTGTTAAGCGAATCACGACAGTTGTTAAGTTAGTAACACCGTTGTTAAGTGAATCTGGCTTCTCCATTGATTATGCTGGTCAGACGGTCGCAAAAAGGGATCACATGACCCTGGGGCACTGCAACCGTCATAAAAGTGAGTCAGTTGTCAAACATCCGAATCTAAATCACGTGACAATGGGGATGTGTGAAAAATGGTCATAGGTCACTATTTTCAGTGTCGTTGTAACTTTGAATGGTCACAAAGTGAATTGTTGTAAGTCGAGGATTACCTGTATATCTACCTGTCCCACCAGGTCAGTCAGGAGGGGCATGCTATAGATCCCATGCTAAAGGAGGTCCATCTGGCAGGATCCAGGGAGTGGGACTTTTCTGCTGTGGCCCCTGCCCTCTGGAACATCATTAGTATAACAAAGTTAGGTAACATTGTACTGCAAACTAGGGCATACAAAACCTTTGCCAGACCAGTTCTCGAATACAGCTTGTCTGCCTAGAATCCGCACTGTATATCGGACTTCAATACAATTGAGCGAGTCCAGAGATATTTCACGAGAAGGGTACTACACTCCTCTGCTGAATACCTTATGCAACCAGGCTTGAAATTTTGGGCTTGGACAACCTAGCACTACGCTGCCTACGGTCTGTAAGGGGGCTTGCATAAGGGCACCAGCGGGCCTACTATCCCCATTTATTTGTACCTATTATCTCGTATATGTTTGACAAACTAAATAAATAAATAAATAAAATGTTAGCCCCATCTTTGTTTGTTTGATTGATTGATTTATTTATTTATTTATTTATTTATTTATTTATTTATTTATTTATTTATTTATTTATTTTCCAGAATGTCCTTAAAATGTGGGGTTCACATCCCAGAGAGACACTGCAAGGAGGCTACATGAAATTAAATGATGTTCTGCTTTTTTGAGTTTTATGTACTTTATATGATTAGTTTCTATGTTTATTTTATTTACTTTTAAATGTGTTTCAATTGGTGTTTCAGATTAGGTGTTTTTATTGGGTATGTTGAACCCTGACCACAAAAGAATGTAAAATGATTGGGGTTTTTTTCACATATGTCCTCTAAAGACAGGTCTACTGAAGGGACTTTTGCTGCTTGATTTCTGGCATGGTTGGGAAGAGAAGAGAAACAGGGATATCCACCAGTTGGGAACTGTGGGAATCATGGCCTGGACAGAACACCAGGCCATCAGTTGTGGCCAAAGAAGAAAAAGAGGCTGGAAGGTAAAAACATCTTAGCTTTATTTCCAGCCACCCAATGCAACGGAGACCAGCAGCCGAAAGCTACGGGGTGGAAAAGCCAGACGATTAGTCTTGGGCTGCTTAAAACATCAGTGCTTGCTGTCTTTTCTGGAGCCAAAGAAAGTCCTGGAAAAGTTCCTCAGATTGCAAAGGAAGAATTAAATACCAATTATTCCATGAAATAGTTTCATTTTCAGTGAATGATCATGGAATCCTATTTACAGTCTTCTTTACTGGATGTAATACAGTAAAAAAATTATTATAAAGATTTCTGCCCTAATATTCAAATCTTTCCTCCTCCTCCTCCTCCTTTCTCCTTCCTCCTTCTTCCTCCTTCCTTCGACTGATTCTTTGCAGTATTTCACCCACAGGAACCTTACCCAAAGGCATCATTCATAACACAGGGTTATAGAACAAGAAGTGGGCATACACACAGACAGAAAGATTGACATACAGATGGGAGACATCAAAAGGGGACACGATGGTTCAGTAACAATAGACATACTAACAAAGTGATTATTAGAAAAAGCCACTGTCCTATCATCTATCTATGTCTCTATCATCATCATCTCTCTCTACCTATCTATCCATCATCTCTCTCTCTCTCTCTCTCTCTCTCTCTCTCTCTCTCTCTCTTTCACCATCTCTCTGTCTCTAATTATCTATCATCTATCTATCATCTCCCCATGCAATACAGCTCCATCAATTCAGCCCTTCGAAAAAATAGATAAAAATAAGGATTCTTATTCCTGACTGAATAAAAGCAAAACATTTTTTCCAGCAGCATCGTTGCAGACAATATTTGTTTATATTACAGTTACATTATTTTTCAGATTCACTGTGCCTCCTTCCGTTTTTGATATGTGTAAAAAAACAGCAACAACCTGTGAAGAATGTTAGCTGTCTACAAAAGAGAAGGGCTGTTCAGGAACATGGCAACTTTTACCAGGAACAACATAAAGGCTGAAATGTCTGTATGAAATAGAGAGAGGTGTTGGTCCAGGCTCTTGCCTTGAAGCTGTCATAGGATGGAATGAAATTGCTTGGAATTTGATCAAAGCAGCAATTCAGGAGGAGGAGGAATAGATCCAGAACCCCCCATGGCTGTTTTAAACTAAAAACTCTTAAGATATTTTGAAGACTAATTGCTTTCTAAATGAAGGCACCTGTGTGTTACAACCTTCCTTGCGGGTCCTGTTGTCCCAGGGAGTTGTGGGGGATAGCAGGGACTTCCATAAAAGGATAAACAATTGGATTGTTTATAAAGTTTCCTGACTTCAATTACAAAAAGAGGTCACTTTGGACATTCTCTTCAGCCCACTCAGCTAATTTCTTAAGTATGGTGTGTTTAAACTGATTGAAAGACAAGATCCTCCAGAAAAGTATGGTTCAAGAGAATGATTATTTCCAACTCAAAGATCCTGTTTTATGGATTATGATTATCTTTTGAAGTTCTTCTCTGAATCTTTTAGCAGCGTCCACAGGGTGTGTTTAAAAAAAAAAGGCAAATGGGGCTGCAATGTTGTGATTGAAACTTTCACTCTGGACACATATCAAATCTTTGAGAGTTGGACAGATTTCTACCAAGGGAAGAGTTCTTTTTGGTTGGAGAAGTCCCATTTATGAGATTTCCATCAAGGAGTTGCATCAAATGCCTGTTTTCTCACCTTCTAGATGGCATTCTTACCCCATCCTGTTTATCAGGATTCTCAAGAGCAAACAATACAACTTGACCACAGTTGTTTCATCAACATTTCTGTTTATATAACTTGTAAAATGATCTAATCTGTTTTTTTTTAAAGCATGTCCTCATTCACACTTGTTATCATTATGTCATGCCCTCGTCACCTCTCGTCTGGACTATTGTAACGCTCTCTACATGGGGCTCCCCTTGAGGTGCACCCGGAGGCTCCAACTGGCGCAGAGTGTGGCCGCGTGGGTGGTTATGGGAGCGGCGTGGAGCTCCCATGTAACACCTCTCCTGCGCGAGCTGCACTGGCTCCCGGTGGTCTTCCGGGTGCACTTCAAGGTTCTGGTTACCACCTTTAAAGCGCTCCATGGCTTAGGACCTGGTTATTTACGGGACCGCCTACTACCATCAACAGCCTCCCACCGACCAGTACGCTCCCACAGAGAGGGGCTCCTCCAGGTGCCGTCGGCCAAACAATGTCGGCTGTCGGCCCCTAGGGGGAGAGCCTTCTCTGTGGGGGCACCGACGATCTGGAACAAGCTCCCCCCAGAGATACGGAGGATTCCAGATCTGCACACCTTCCGCCGCGAGCTGAAGACTCTGTTATTTCATCAAGCTGGCCTCGCCTAAATCTTTTCCCTTTTAAGTGCAAATTTTAAATTTTAATGTATTTTAAAATATGGGGATTTTAAATTATGGGTATTAATTCAGCCAAATATATTTAATTCATTTTATTCGATTTTAAATTTTGTATATGTATGTGTTTTATTTTATGGCTGTTCACCGCCCTGAGTCCTTCGGAAGTAGGGTGGTATAGAAATTCAATAAAATAAATGAATAAATAAATAAATGTCATAATGTGAGAATTACTGACCACAAAGATCTTAGGGATCGGAAGTGTGAAAAAAGTTTTTTAAAAAAAAATTACATGAAAATTTGGGCTCTGCCAACCCTATTTACCCTATTCCATTAGAAAAATGGAATCGGGTAAATAAGAGGTTTAGCAATTATGGGGCAGGGGAAGGAAGGAATCTCATATAATTTAAAATTTTCGTATCTCCCATGCCTCAGGGAGTATTAGCAGCTGTTCCTTCATTAAAAAGATGAGTTTCTCTCATGCGCATTATGGGCAACACTTGTAAAATCAGCGCCTTTCTTGATACCTGGAACTTTGCCAAGTGCTCTTTGTAAGAAAGGATCCTATGAAGGTCAAAGAGTTTATAAATCACTCATCCTCACATCTCTTCTGCTCAAAAACATTCCTGAAGGTGACATTATCAAGTGGGGAAAGAATGTTGATGAAAACACAGCATGTCCTCAAAGGTAAGTCTATTTCTTATGAAATAGATATTGGATCCAGTTTTGATTGCCATGATATTAAAAAAAAATGTTGAGACTCTAGAAACGGTGCAGAGAAGAACAACAAAGATGATTAGGGGACTGGAGACAAAAACACATGAAGAACGGTTGCTGGAATTGGGCATGTCTAGTTTAATGAAAAGAAGGACTAGGGGTGACATGATAGCAGTGTTCCAATATCCAAGAGGCTGCCACAAAGAAGAGGGGTTCCAATGCACCTTAAAGCAGAACAGAAAGCAACGGATGGAAATTAATCAAGGAGAAATCTAATCTAGAAAAAAAGGAGAAATTTCCTGACAGTTAGAACAATTAATTGGTGGAAGGGCTTGCCTTCAAAAGTGCTTCAACACTGGAGGTTTTTAGAAGCAATTGGACAGCCATTTGTCTGAAATGGTTTGGGTCTCTTGTTTGAGCAGAGAGTAGGACTAGAAGACGTTCAAGTTTTTTCCCGATTCTATTACTCTGTTATGAAGCTGTTATGAAGCTTCTGTTATGAAGCTTATGGATTCATTAGAGTTTTAATGTCAATAAACAGATTAAGGTTCTTCCAGCTGCTGCTTTTATCCCACACGTAGCTTTAGTTTTCCTCATTGGATGACATACAGTTTGGAATTGTTTTTTCAAATTACTTTGAAATGTATTTGTATTTTTGTGCAATTTTTTTAAAATTTTTAAACAAAACATAAATCCATCATCCATTACAATTGCAAACAGTGTGTCAGTCGGTTACAAATCTTTTGTGCTTCATCTCTATATTCAGAATTTACTAATTATCTAATTTCTCATATTGTCAAACAAATAAACTTTTTTATTTGTGCAAATTTGTGCATTTTTGTGCAAATTCTTGTGTACACATTTTGTTTGATTTTTGTCTAATCGAAGGTCTAACACCTTTTGGGGTTTTTTTACAAGCAATTCCCTGACATAGAATGCCTTTCTACATATTTCAGAAGCATATGCATTTCTGAGAGGTATATCTTTAATATGGCTTTTTTTCCAAAGTGGCAAACTTGCATTGTACAATTCAGAGAATGTGATTTTTTTTTCCTGAAGGAAGACCAAGTTCATGCATTGGTAAGAACATGCAAGATTAGGTAACTTCATTTGCAAAATATGAAGCAAGTAAAAAAAAAATCCCTCTTTTATACTGTGGTTAGATGTGAATAATATAAATCCTGTCTCTGAATATTTGACACTGTTCCTCAATGAAGGTTTGGCAGGAAGGAACAAATGAAGAATTCTCATAATGCAAGGAGATAAAAAGGAATGTCTTGCAAGGAATTCAGTAGATCCTGGTGCTTTTTTAACTTGCTCATGAAGGATTAGTATTTTGTGGGGAACAACAAAGCATCCCAATTTGACCCATATTTCCCATAACATTTGATTTAAGGGGAGCGAAAGAAAAAAACGGGATGGAGAAGCAATATCCCCCCCCCCCCAAAAGGTCTCTCCAAACTGGATGGACATCTATTAAAACCATAACTTTGTTCAGTCCAAATACAAAGTTTTGCCCGTTGCGGTGGGAAATTTTAACATATAAAGTGAGAGTGTTGATACTTGACATTGTAGATGTAGGGAAAAAAATCAGAAATAATTTGGAAAGGGATTGAAAATAAAACTGACACTAGAAATAATAATAACTTTATTGTCATTGTATGTATATACACAGTATAACCATACAACAAAATTCACTTAACACTCAAAGACCAGGTCCAACACACATAACAATCCCCACACATACCCTCACGCACCACAAATTCCCCACCCTTAAACCACCCAAACATCCACACAACAGACCAAGTAATGCTGTCCAACAGCTCACTGATGGTGGCCCTTTAGTTCATTGTTGAGTGCAATTATAGCTCTGGGATAAAAACTATTCAGAAAACGTGTAGTCCGAGTTTTAATTGTTCTGTATCTTCTGCCAGAAGGCAACAGTTCAAAAAGGGCTTTTATACCTTGAATGGGCTAGCAATGTCATTTGATAATGAGACCAACATGCCTTTTTCATTTTATAGGAGCTAGTTTGAGAATCCAACAAACCCATCAGAGATTGCACATCTTTACTTAAGCTTTTTAAAGCTAAAACAATATTATCACGAATCAGATGGCCACAGGGTTGCCCATATGCTGCCAAAGTTTGTTATTGTGATTAGGCGGTTTTCTTGCAGATGCTTCATTATCAAAATAGATAACACCATCAGTGTGAATCCATGAAATCGGTGTAAGGATCCAGAATTTTCTAGCTTTTTAAAAAGTCCACCAAGCATAATAAAATGTCCCTTCTTGCTGTTCACTTTTCCAACATAAATTTGAAAGTGCCTTTATATATTTTAAATGGTTTCTCTCAACATAATTTTATAAAAAATATCTTTAGAATTATGATAATGTTATCTATTTCAGCGGTCGCCACACTTGGCAACTTTAAGCCTGGAGGACTTCAACTCCCACAATTCTGGGAGTTGAAGTCCACCAGGTTTAAAATTGCCAAGGTTGGAGACCCCTGATCTATTCAGTTGTGTCTGACTCTTGGCAATTCTATGGGGCAGGTCTCTCCACACCTTCCAATCTTGCACTATTTCTTTGGGTTATGCACCAGCTCTGGCTTATCTCAGCTTTGATGCTGTCCAGTCACCTTGTTCTTCGATGGCCTGGTTTCCCTTTACTGCTACTTTTTCAAACATAATTGCTTTCTCCAGTGAATTCCCCTGCATGTTATGGTCAAGATAAGTAGGACTCAGTTTTATGATTTTGCTTTAAAATTATAACATACCTAATGAAAATTTCAATATTTTCAGCCACATATTTTCCCATTGTTTCACCTGTATATTATAATCCAAATGTTTAGTCCATTATCATACACTCTTTCATTCTTTCACTTTCTTTTTCAACCTTCAATAAAAGTTTATACATTTTAGTAATTGTCTATTCTTTATTTGTACATGATTCTCTTTCAAAATTGTTTTTAGAATGTTCAGATCCATAATTTTGTTCGTCTACTATAAATCTTTCTATTGATAGCTAAGAGCCATCGACAGCTATGTCCCTCTACCACCATCAAGTTCTTCTCTTGATTTTATTTTGCATTCCTCTTGACCAAATTCTAATACAGATAGTCCTCGAATTATGACCACAATTGAACCCAAAATTTATGTTGCTAAGTGAGAAATTTGTTAAATGAATTTTGCCCTATTTTACGACACTTGTTAAGTGAATCACTGCAATTATTAAGTTAGTAAAACGGTTGTTAAGTGGAACTGGCTTCCCCATTGACTTTATCAGAAGGTAACAAAAGGTGATCATGTGACCCTGGGACACTGCAACCATTATAAATATGAACCAGTTGTCAAGCATCCAAATATAAATCACGTGTTCATGGGGATGCTACAACAGTCATAAGTGTGAAAAATGGTCGCAAGTCACACTGTAACTTTGAATGGTCATTAAATGAATTGTTGCAAATCAAGGCCCACCTGTATCTCACAACAAGTTACCTATTTATGTTTTCTATTATTTCTCAAATATAAAATGTCTCTTGTGTTGACAGCTGCACAACTGTTTTTGGATACTGAGTTGTATCTATTTCATATTCTCAGTATGGCACGCCTAACATAATGATTTTTAAAATCCACATTAACCTTATTGTACCACAGGAAATAAACCTAATTTTCCATCAAGCACTGATTGGAGCATGTGTTATTGTCTGTTGCTTCTTTTGAAGAAGCAGTCAGTTTCGCCATCAGAGGAGGGACTCTAACCCTAAAAAAAGAAAGACACTCTAGTGGTCCCTAGAAATATAAGTCTACAGATAAAACCATGCAGGGAAATTTTGGGATGAGCAATGCAAATATAAACTGAAGTCTTGTGAGGCAGTGATACTTTTTCTAAAGCTCTGGCCTTAGGATGAAGCATAGAAAAAGCACCTGATTCTTCGCTTCCATCTGCAAATAGCTTTTGCTAGTGACATGAAGCTGCACATAACTTGGGCTTGGAGAAGCCTTAAAAGATGCATCTGATATTGTGGGAGAGGCTGATTTTTCCCTTCCTTATCTTTCTGATGATAAGCAGCTGCTGTTTTTTTTTTGTCTTTTCCATACTCATAAATCTAAAAGGCGTGGGGCAAAGCTGCTGTGGTTTGATCTGTGTGGGCAAGACCCACTTTTGCAAAATTTTCTTGACTGGGGTGCCCTCCATGCAGGACAGCAAATCAGGCTGTCATTCAGGACTAGCCTCAATTTTGCTGCAACACCCCGGGATGCCCTGTGGGTGGCTGAGAAATTCATTGGTAGGTGGTGCAGGGCGTGGCTCAGTATATTGTCACCTAGTACCAGGCATCAGCCTTGCTAGCCTCTGTTCTTGTCCAGCTGGCTGGTTGTTTGGCATCCTCTCACCTGGGATATACTTCAGTTTAATATCTATTGGCCTTTGGCAAGGGAGACCGGATTTGCAAGGAGGACGAATGAAAGAAGAGGGGAAAACTCACATAGCCACAGGTATGGAGGAGTCGTCCTGGTTACATGCACATTGGGCAGAACTAAGGGATTAATTTGGGTGGGCCAATATATGTCCTTCCTGAGAAGTAAAGCAATCTGGCTAGCAGGATGACAAGCAGACCTGTCTCCACCTGGTTTACCACCCTTTCTAAGCTTTCTGAGATGCAGTATACAAATTTAATCAATAAGAACAGCCAATTGGGACTGGGAAGTCAGTTGTTATGTGAAGTGGTTGCTAAGTGAAACGGCGACAGTGATTATGGTCTCATTTCAGCTTTCCTTTGCTTTACGGACCTGCGAAGGTCGAAAATGTGAGGATTGATCTCAAAGCTACCTTTTCCATCACTGTGAACAGTTGTTAAGTGAGACAGTTGCTAAACGAGGTCTAGCTGTATCGCCACATCAATGCAATATATTATATAGCAGCTTGCTTTATTTTCATCCCTTTATTGAATAAATTTGAATTTTAAAGGGCTTTTCCCTTAAATTAGGTTTCTATGGGCATCACTCCATGGAACCTCAAGATTTTTTAAAAACATTTTCTTAGTTGGGTCAAATTTGGTGAATTCCTCACCCCAGTCAATATGTGTCCTGTTTTTGATTATTTTGAAGGAGCTTATTGCTTTATATGATGGTCAGATTCATTGTTTTTATTTCCCAAAGTCTGTTTCATTGTCTTAGTTACTTTTACTGAAAAGATCCGAGTTTTCTTGTCTAACGTGTCTCTTCACTCTGAGAAATCCTTTGTTAATCCAGTGATTTTATCAGGATCCTCTGTACTTTGATGTCACAAGTTGACCTCTCAACTGCCTATACACATTGCACCGCAGTGTAGGCAAGGAGGCTTAGTCATGCTGGCTATAATTCTCCTCCTAAAAGGGATGTTCAGGATTCAAATTTAACAACACAATTCATGCATCGGCTTTATTCTCATATTCTTTATAAAGTTCTGAGTAATAGGAGCCTTGGGACAGGGACAGATGCAAATCAAAATCAATGGAACACAGATACGTTTATTGCTGGACCTGGGATAAAGAAGAAACAATGGCAAGTCAGAAGAAAAGAAAGTGAAACTGTGCTGAAAAGGCCATGAACGTTTCACTGAAGATGGAGAGAGCTTTGGAGATCTATTTCGATCTCGGCTTTAGTTAATAGTACTCATCTTTAAGGCAGCGGATCCATTCTCCATATCAGTTTTCCCAGAGAGAGACCCAAAACTTTCATGCCTTCCACTCCTCCGCACCACTATCCGTGGTCCTAAAGATCTATTTTTGGGGCAGGAGGAAGATTTTGCTTGAGTAAATTAGGCCTTTCCTTGAAGAAGAGAAAGCCTTGTCCGCCTCTGACCAATGCCTATAGGATGTTGGCCCAATCCCAGTTCCAATAGGAAGGGATGCAATACTTGCCTCAGGAAAGAACTGGGTGGGAAGGAATGGATTTTGGAGAAGCAGATTTGGACAGACCGTAGACAACATTGGCCCTATCCAACAAAATGAATTTCAATGTGGAGAAAAGCAAAATTTTACATTTAGGCAGGAAAAATCAAAGGTATAAGTACTGATTAGGAGAGGCTCAAAAACAGTAACTGTGAGAGGGACCTTGGCGTCCTAGTGGACTATCACTTAAAAATGAGCCAGCAGTGTGCAGCCGCCGCCAAAAAAGCTAATACAATCCTGGATTGTATAAACAGAGGCATAGAATCAAGATCATGTGAAGTGCTAGTACTGCTTTATAAAACCCCAGTAAGACCATACCTGGAATAATGCATCCAGTTTTGGTTACCATACTACAAAAAAGATGTTGAGACCTTGGACAAAGATTTAGAGAAAAGCAACTAAGATGATCAAAGTCCTGGAGACTAAAACATATGAAGAAGGCTGCAGAATTTGGATTTAGCTACTTAAAGAAAAGAAGAATGTGGGGTGACAAGATAGAAGTATTTCAGTATTTGAGGGGCTGCCACAAAGAAGAGGGGGTCAAATTATTCTCCAAAGCACCCGAGGGCAGGACAAGAAGCAATGGGTGGAATTAATCAAAGAGAGAAACAACCTGGAATTAAGGAGAAACTTCCTAACAGTGAGGACAATTAACCAGTGGAACAACTTGCCTCCAGAAATCATGGGCGCTCCATCACTGGAGGTTTTTAAGAAGAGTCTAGACCAGGGGTATCAAATTGGCAGCCTGTGGGCCAGATGCGTCATGCACAGGCCATGCCCACCCCAGCTCTGTCAAGGGGGAAAATATCGTGAAATGTCATGTGACCGCATGTTTGATACCTGTAGTCTAGACAGTCACTTATCTGAAATGGTATAGGTTCTTCTGCTTGAGCAGGGGGCTGGACTAGAAGACCTCCAAGGTCCCTTCCAACCTATTCTATTCTATTCTATTCTATTCTATTCTATTCTATTCTATTCCATTCCATTCCATTCCATTCCATTCCATTCCATTCCATTCCATTCTATTCTATTCTATTCTATTCTATTCTATTCTATTCTATTCTACCGTCCATATTGCTGCCAAGAAAATACGGCACAATCAGGATGTGTTCAAACAGTTATAGAATTACTAGGTTATCTTGAGAATACTAATGAAGGGATCACTCTGCTTCTGCCATGCAGTAGGCACAAGATAGTGTCATCAATGGAGTAGATGAGATGGAGGTGGTGAAAATGTGGAAAGACTTAGAAAGTGTTGACTTCATTCCTTTTCAAGAGGAGGTAGAACATAAAATAATAGAGTTGGAAGGGATCACAGGGGTCTTCTAGTCCAACCCCCTGCTCGAGCAGGAGCCCAAATGGTTGTCCAGTCTCTTTTAGGAAGCCTCCAGTGATGGCGCACCCACAACTTCTGAAGGCAATCTATTCCATTGTTTGATTGCTCTCACCATTAGGAAATTTCTGCTTAGTTTTAGGTTGCATCTCTCCTTGGTTAGTTTCCAACCTAGATTTTGGACCAGCTTGGAAAATAAATCAGAAGAAGAAGATGGGGAAAAGGATTTTTCCTCTCATATCTAACCATGGTTAAAATATTCTCTGGTAATAACTTTATCCTGCTGGATCTTGTGGATATTGTTTTATGTTGCCCCCATTGTTTGAGGACACCCAGTGTTAGAGTTTTTCTCCTTCAGTTGATTGCATCCAACAGCTTTTGGAAGGTTTGTATAATTTGACATGCTTTGCTATACATGCTGGGGGTGATTCAATCAGGGGAGCCACTGGAGGTGGGGAATGGAGAACAGTCTGATGCTTATTAACCACTTTAGGCTCATACAAATATATTCTAGTTCTGTTTTCCCCTCCTGCTGAAAGGACAATGCTATAGGGCTGCTGTTAGCAGATGTATGGAGCAGGGGTGGGTTCTACTTATCTTTACTACCGGTTCGCAACGGGGCCGCACGCATGTGCAGAAGCGTTTTGATGATGTCAGGGTCAGTGGGTGGAGCCTCCTGCCAGTTTTACTACCGGTTCTATAGAACCGGTGCGAACCGGGGGCAACCCACCACTGGTATGGAGCTGTGAGAGAGCCTTAAAGCCATGTTCTCTGGAAACTGCAGTAAAGCAAAGATTTAGGAGTTCCTGCTCTCTCCACACTGCACTTGTGGGTCTGCTGAACACCAACCAGTAAACAGATCATCACCAGAGATGATATTCAGCCGGTTCAGACCAGTTCAGACGAACTGCTAGAGCCGGCAATCACTTGACTCCGCCTACCTGCCCCTGCTCTATCCTGTCCTTTATTTTCTGCTTTGTAACTCATCTCAATCACATGGCTCATCTCAATCACTTGCTGTTCTACTTACCATTGCTGACTTGGAAAGTAAGCAGCTGAGCTTCTAAATGCTCTATTTTCAGTGCTGTGCGCAAAGCGCATGTGCACGCCCAAAGCAGGCAACCACCAAACCAGTTGTTAAACTGGCAGCATTCCACCACTGATCACCATCATGATTGGTGGATATTTTGCAGCCAGTTGGCCACGTTTCAAGAGGGAAGAATGGTGAACTGGATAGAGAACCAGAGAAATCTATGAGGACTTCTGCTTAACATGCTTTGTTCTCAACAAATCAGGGCTCCTCCAACTGGAAGCAAAGTAGAACAAAAGCAACAGAGGTTGGAAAAGATCAAGAATTCTTTACTGGCCAAGTATGATTGGATACACAAGGAATTTGTCTTCGATGATTTGGAACTACAATACCTAGAATTATGTTCCCAATCCATGTTAAATTAAATTATTTAATTTGGTTTTAAATTGTTTCTAACTTTTGTATTTCTGTATTTTATCCTGTGCCTGTTCACTGCCCTGAGTCCTTCAGGAGTAGGGCAGTATACAAATTTAATAAAACAAATAAACAAAACAACAAACATGTGGAGGGTTGTCCCCGGTTCGGACTGGTTCTATAGAACCGGTAGTAAAACCAGTGGAAGGCTCCGCCCACTGACCCCGACATTATCAGGAAGCTTCTGTGCATGCGCAGAAGTGTGTGTGCCTGAGCAAAGCGCACGCACATGTGTAGCCCCGTTGCAAACCGGTAGTAAAGGTAAATAGAACCCACCCCTGTCCCAATCCATGTGGAGGATGCTGAGTTGAGGGACACTTTACTTTCTTCTTTCTTCAGCTTTATATGGCTGACCTCCTTTCAGTCTAGAAGAAATCACTGACCAAGTTTAAGGAGTTTGCTCTGTAGAGCAACGGGTGGTAAGGACTGAGGCGAGACAGGGTTTGCATTTAACAAGCCTTTATTGGTAACTCTAACAAGAACGGCTTCAGGAACTGAACAACAACTTGCGTGTTTGACAGCTATTTATATTGTAGCTGTCAAACCGTCCAATAAATAGCAGTGCCCAAATTCTCCCGCAGGCTTGGGCGCATCTTAACCAATCAGCACCCCGTGTCGTAAGTCCGAGGACTTAGCAGAGTTGACTTTGGGTGAGATGGTTCCTTACACAGCAAAGGCCTTTGCGAAGCCCAGCACTTCTGCCAATCTAAGTAACTCACTGGGTCAATTCCTAAATTAAAAATAACTTCTCTGCTTGTGTTTTTCCTGTCCCCAACAGATGTCCGTTATCCTCACCGGTCTTATCCAGTTCTTTCGGCCACTGCTATCGTCCCTCTCTGGCGTACTCGAGTGCAAGGGTGTCGCACCATGGTACTTCCTCACAGGTCTCCGCATCGTGGCCGTCTTCTTCTCCAGCGGGCCCTGGGATTCCTTGAAGCAGGATGTGTCCTGCAGTTGGGTGTCCCCAGCGCAAGACAAATCAAAGGAATTCTGCACGGTCCTGTGCCAAAACCAATATTTCCCACTCGCAGTTTCACCCACGGCGGCATTGGCGTTCATGGTCGTGCTCCTCCTGGTGGGGCTTATGAGGCTCACCACCCCCAGGAAAAAGAAAAAGAAAGAGGATGAGAATGACAAAATCACCGGTAGCACCAGCGATAGTAGTAACAGAGGTGTGGCTGTAGTTACTGCTGGAGCAGGTGGGGCATCCGGTGTTTACATGGCTGGACCTCATGGTCTTCCAATGCGCTATAATGACCCTGATTCCCGATCCCACAATTACCGATATTTTCACCCCAATGTTTGGCATGATCGGGATGGCATGCCTATGGCCCACATGCCTGGAGGCCATGATCCCAATGTTGGCTTGCGGCCATACAGAGGCTACGGCATGCCTTATTACTTTGATCCCTCAGAAATGCCTGACCACTACTATAATATGTCTCAACACACAATGACTGCATACCCAATAGATACGCAACACGGGAGGATGACAACCTATGGCCCTGAAACAGATCAATACGAAATGCCTCCCCTTCAAAGTTCTAAAGAATCAATCAATGCTCCTACCAACTATGCACCCGCTCCCATGGTATATAAAACTAAAATGCCTCAGCATTATCGGCCTGAGGAGAAAGATCATGAAGGCTTCCAACAGAGGTACAGAGGCCCTAAAGAATATGGTGACGGTGCTGACTATGCATACACCATGGGTAGAAAGTTTCCAGGGAGAGGCAAGATGAACCCCAGATACCCCGAAGAAAGCAAATATAGCATGGCAACCAAATGTAAAACAATCTCTGAAAGTAACGTGGACCAAATCACAGCCCATCGTAGGCCAGATGCCATGAACATAGCCGTCAAACGAAGGCCAGTTCCCGGAGGTAAAATGAAAACCAAGCAGCAGTTAGCTTTTGATGCTCCTGGTAGGAGTGATACGGGTTTTGACAATAAGATGGGGCCCCAACCATGGATGGCAGTGGATTCCCACTGCAGATCCATTGATGAAAATAAATCTGTGGCTGGGGCTGCCATGGCCCCTGGACCGACTCCACCTTGCCCTGGTGGCGCAGCATGTACATGTGCTGGGAATAATCCATGCCACCCGGGCCCTTCATCTCAACCCCAGAGAGACCCCGGTTCCAATGCTGCGCCCTCTGGTAATACACAATCTGTACCTGGCCCACAGGATCATGCCAAGTTGCTCCTCGCAAACATCTGTGGCGTCCCTCTCTTTGACATCTGGGTGGCGCTTCTCCTAACGAGTGAGACTTGCTTCCTGTGTTTTATACTTCTCCTCCAGATGCCCAAACTGGTTGGGCGTTCCTGGATCTGCTCTCCAGATGCCGTCAGTTGCCCTGAAGCAGTTGAATGCGCCGTGAAAGGAAGAGCTGAAAAACGGATGGCATTATGGGGGATGGCGTTCACCTCCATCCTTTTCATAATAGCCTGTTGTGGCTACTTTCACATACGGTTCTGCTGGAACAAAAGGTGTCGCCGCATGTGCAGTGAGCCTCAGGGGAGGTGCCCAGGAGCTTGTGCTGAGGACACAGCACCGGAAGGCCATGTGAGTAGGGGAGATGTAGAAAATGGCAGTGAGGAGAAGGAAGAAGGGTTATAAGAAGATGGCAGGAGAGCGAAAGGAATAGTTGGTGAGTCCAACCGACCCATTTCATACCTCTGATCAGTTATCCAAGGGCGTTACCTAAACAAGGCAACAACCATTACGTTGATAATTCATTGTGTTAGCTCTTCAATGCAATTAAGGATTGCATTTGCTAACATGTCCAAAACCACATTAAAACAGGAGTTTTCCAACGTTGCATTGCCCCAGTCTAAAGTTCCAAACAGGGTTGACTTTTTCCATTTCCTGGATATCACAAATTCAGAAGTCAGCTCTAAATAGCAATTTAAATGAAATTAAACTGGAGCCTTTAACAATGGCAGGGATTGTGGTAGATGGAAAAAAGAATCCATATAAAGAATTCCTTTTGAGCTAGATTGACATTTCTTGATAAAAAGAAAGAGGAAAAGGTTCTATTTTACTCAGAAAGCTGAAAATATAAGAGAAAATAACTTTCCATTTTTCTTGAGACTGGGTGGTGAAGGTATAAGGGATTTATAATCAAGGAAAGAAGCAACTTAGAATTAAGGAGAAATTTCCTGACAGTTAGAACAATTGATCAGTGAACAACTTGCCTCCAGGTGTTGTGAATGCTCCAACACTGGAAGTTTTAAAGAAGAGATCGGACAAACATTTGTCTGAAGTGGTGTAGGGTTTCCTGCCTAAGCAGGGGGTTGGACTAGAAGACCTCCAAGGTCCCTTCCAACTTTGTTATTCTATTCTATTCTATTCTATTCTATTTGGATAGGATTCCCCCCATTATTTAATTTTCCCCTCCTTTTTAATATTGTTAATATGGTGCATAGGTTATTTTAAAGGTCTAACTTGTTAAGGAGCATTGTAAGCCAAAATGTACTGACAACACTTCTGCTTAGAACTGGGCTTATGTAATACATTTTTTTTTGCACCAAGTTCTACTGAACTAAACAGGAGTTTGTACACACAATATATTGGGAGAAACTTTCACCCGCTAGCCTGAGTTATGAACATCAAGATATATTAAAAAGAAATGGATAGAAATCAAATAATTCATTAATTGCTTAAGTCCTGGTATTTTCAATAAAACTCGAGCTAAGTCAAGACCTTACATTTTTTTTTCTAGTTTTGAGTGTTGTTTTGCCCAAATCCCTAGTGCAACATCTGGATTTGGCTACATAGGCAAAGTCTGATCTCAATTAAGCAGTAAGGCTGTCAGTTTACTCAGGCTGAGATAGGAAAAATGTAATTTTTTGGGCCTAGCTGTAATGTGTATAACAATTTACCAGTTGGTTCACACAAACCAGACTGAACCAGATTTTTCTAAATGAGTCCTCAGAGTTTTTTGGAGAAAGTATCTCGTAGCCATAGTGGCACAGTGGAATGTAGTATTGCAGGCTAATTCTGTCAACTGTCAACAATTCGATTCTCACCGGCTCAAGGTTGACTCAGCTTTCCATCCTTCCGAGGTCGGTAAAATGAGGATCCAGATAAACCGCTTAGAGAGGACTGAAAAGCACTCTGAACCGGTATAAAAGTGCTATTGCTATATCTCCAGTAATCATAGCCAAGAGTTAACCATGAAAGGACGTGTATTTTAAGAATATTATAAAACCATGGTTAAGAAAGCTTGCAGAATTTCCTCTTCACTAGGCTTTCAAGTGGAAAAAATTCAAGCAGTCCTCATCCCTTTTGGAATTTTAGTTTTCATACACACACACATAATAATTTTATTAAAGGGGAGAGGAGCATTTGAGTCCTTAGATGCCATCTGAAGAGACATGATTCAGAATCTGTCACTTCATATTGGGAATAGAGATGGCTCTGAACTTTCCAGCCTTATTTCTTATTACGGGATCAGACTCAAGAACAGCAAACACTTTAATACCCTTCCTGCCTTTTAATATTTCTTTTCCTATTGAGAGTTAGATGTCAAAGCTTGCATGTCGCTTTGCTGACTGACATCTCTGTTGTTTATTTGCAAGGGCCTTTTTAAAAGGCTGTGACTGTGAGCCCACTTAAAAGGGAATGAGTGCTAACCTTTAGCACCTTTGGGACCCCCCTCCTCCTTTCCTATCAGCTCTGATAATAATAATAACAGTAACAGAGTTGGAAGGGACCTTGGAGGTCATCTAGTCCAACCCCCTGCTCACGCAGGAGACCTATACTAGGGATTCGAACCGCTGAACTGCCGACCTTTCTGATGGACAAGCTCAGTGTTTTAGCCACTGAGCCACCTATCCAGGCTCAAGCGGCTCAGCCTAATTAGAGTTTAAATTCCCCAGATGGTTAGATCTAATTGGGCAACACTGTTTGGGACAACACCACAGTCAGGTAAGACCCCCTCAGGTCCATATGGGACCCCTTCGCTCCGAAAGAGTCAGTGGTGGGTTGCTACCGGTTCTCCTCAGTTCGGGCGAGCCAGTAGCGGAGATGATGAGGTGAGAGTGAACCGGTTTTCTCCGACCGTCAGTTGGGCCCTCCCGCCCACCCCTGAACTATAGCTACCTATATTCATTCATTTTTAGCCCAGCTGATAGGCGCGGCAGAGCGGATTGCCTTGCCTCAGCTGTTCTGAAATTCAATGCGTGTGTGCGAAGCGAACTGGTGGTAACACCGGTTGAAACCCACCACTGCTAGAGTCCAACTGCTAGCTAGGAAAGCAGCATTGGAGAACTGATGAAATGAATAAAGAAGGCCCAATACTTTTGACTGGCCAGAATGATAGAAGAGAAGTGCTCATTCTGCACCATTTACTTGACCGCTCTTGGCTTTTAAGATCGAAGGAGCTTAGCTCTGCCATGAGCTGAGACAGTGGATAGGACAAGTCGGTGAGCAGAAGAGAGAAAGGAAGGAGTTAAAAGCTTAACGATTATAACAGATTTGGGTTTCAACAGGTTCTGACCAGTTCTGGAGAACCGGTAATGGAAATTTTGAGTAGTTTGGAGAACTGGTAGTAAAAATTCTGACTGGCCCCACCCCCATCTATTCTCTGCCTCCCAAGTCCCAGCTGATCGGGAGGAAATGGGGATTTTGCAGTAACCTTCCCCTGGAGTGGGGTGGGAATGGAGATTTTACAGTATCCTTCTCCTGCCACGCCCACCATGCCATGCCCACCAAACCATGCCACGCCCACCAAGCCACGCCCACAGAACCGGTAGTAAAAAAATTTGAAACCCACCAGTGGACTATAAGATATGGAAAGTAGCCAGAGAATGAAGGATGTGGGAGTCCTTGGTGTTGTCTAACCTTGGGGGTTTTCTTGCAGATGTTTTATTACCAAACTAGGTAACATTATCAGTGCACCTGTATGCCATGTTTTCCCAAAAATAAGATATCCTCTGATTATAAGCCGTCCCTCTAAAATAAACCCTCCCCCGAAAATAAGCCCTCCCCAAAAATATTTAAACACATGCACAGCCGGTCCCCGCCATTTCCTCTGGTTAGGGTTAGGGAGACAGAGCTGGAAATCAGGAAAGACAGCAAGAGGAGCGCCATCTTGCTTCACGCGCCCCAAAATAATAAGACCTCCCTGAAAATAAGGCCAAGCACTTTGTGGTTCAAAAAAATATAAGACAGGGTCTTATTTTCAGGGAAACACGGTAGGTGTGCAATTGAGTCACACTTTCCTAAGTCTTGTTCCAGTCATCTTTGTTTTTTAAATCTTCAAAAAAAAAAAAAAGTTCAAATGATAAGCCCCAGATAAAACTCTGACTTAAGAAAAAAAAAAGTAGAATATTTCAGGCCAAAAACCTTTGCATTAGATCACCTCCTACTCTTAAATCTGAAAATCCAGAAGGATCTTGCTTGCATGTCTTTAGCTGTTCTTGATAAAATCTATATTTGCTATTTTATTCTTTTTATTTTCTTTTTAAAAAGGTATCATTTGGTGCAATATATTTAAATAGCCCCAGGTTCTTCAGCCCGTGGGAGTTCCTAATTAGTTGAAAGAGATTCTTAAGGTTCATCCAGGATGTTCTCCTAGTTAGTTATTAAAAACGAACTCCATAAAGGTTAGTTTTGAAATCATTTTTTATAAAGCAAGGAGCCTCCTTGGTTATGTTTTTCAGCAAAATATCACAACTCTCATGACCTGGAACCAAAGGTGTGGGTGGATCCAGTATAACTTGGATCAAGTTTGAAAAGAAACCACATAATTGAATGTACACAGGATGGAAAAGATGGAGTGATTTATGTACATCATTTAATTAGCCAAGAATATCTGCTATCAGATCCATTTTGGAGGAAGAGAATGTTTGGCAACCTTTCTCTCTGGGGTTAGACTCCAAATCCCATCGCTGTTTTCTTAGCAGCAATGCGAAGGGCTTTGTCATCCTCTTCTTTTGAGATATTTTTTGGCTTCCCAGTTTTCTAGAATCCAGACAAGATCAGCTACGTAGGAGTTATGCTGTATAGCAATAGCACTTAGATTTATATACCATTTTACAGTGCTTTACAGCCCTCTCTAAGCAGTTTACAGAGTCAGCATATCGGCCCCAGCAATCTGGGTCCTCATTTTACTGACCTTGGAAGGATGGAAGGCTGAGTCAGCCTTAAACTGGTCAGGATTGAACTGCTGGCAATCGGCAGAATTAGCCGGCAATACTGCATTCTAACCGCTGCACCACCACGGCTCTACATAGCTATTCCTCGACGTACAACCATTTGTTTAACAACGGTTCAACACTGCTGAAAAAAGTGACCAATGATCTGTCCTCACAGTAATGCCCATCACAGTGCCCATCAAAATTGAGGAGCTTGACAGTTGGAATGACGTGATTGTCCTTTGCAACCTTCTCAGGAGGCTTCCAACAAGCAAAGTCAATGGAGGAAGCTGGAGTCACTTAAGACTATGCGATTCGTCTAACAACCATAGTACTCGCTTAATGACCATGGAAAAAGAAGTCATAAAATCTGGTGCGACTCACTTAATGACTTAATGACTGCATCACTTAGCGATGGAAGGTCCAGTCCCACTTGTGGTCATAAATGGAGGACTACTTCTAACCAATGTGATAATTAGGAGATAGATGAATCATCTTCTTTTTTAACCTTACAAAGAGACCACAGTTACAGTTTTTATGGGTTGAGCTGAGTGACCCACCATATTCAACAATAGGTTCAGCAAAAATGGAAAACCCATTTGAAAAATATCTCCAAACCCAAGGAAAAATAGTTTTACCCATTATTCTACCGATTGTGATCATCAGATTTCCAAAAACATCACAATGTTCTGTTTCAGGTCTCTCTCTCTCTCTCTCTCTCTCTCTCTCTCCCTCTCCTCCCCCCCTCCCTCACACACACAATACGCTACGTGAGAGCCAAAATTTACTCCAGGCTAAATAGCTAAACAACAGACAAGGAAAGGAATGTAAATCAGAATGAAGTTTCTGGGAAAGAAAGCTTACCTGAGTAATTTCGCTTTCCATAGAAACTCCCAGGAAAAAAAGTCAAAACCCAGAGTTCAAAGTTCAAAGAGTTAAGCCAGGATTGTCAGCCAATCCAAAGGTTAGAGTTTCAGAATTTTTTTTACATAAGTACAGGTCGTCCTCGACTTATGATCACAATTGAGCCCAGACTTTTGATTGTAAGTGTCAGTTTTGGAAGATAGTTAAGTTGTTGCAGTTGTAAGTCAAGTTACCACATGACTAGACTTGATTTTGCAACTTTTTACAATGGTTGTTTAAGCAATCGCCTGGTTGTAATCCAAATCTACCTTATCCCAATGAGGAGCTAATCATACGTTGACGGCTACTTGTACACAGGAATGACATATCAGAGCAGGAAATCCAGTGGTGGGATTCAAATAATTACATAACCGGTTCTCTGCCCTAATGATTTCTTCCAACAACCAGTTCACCAAACTGCTCAGAAAGTTAACAACCGGTTCTCCTGAAGTGGTGTGAACTGGCTGAATCCCACCACTGAGGAAATCATACAGTTGTTTTCAAGAAAGAAACTCGGGTCAGGCTGTAACCAGGGGTGGGATTCAAAAATTTTAGCAACCAGTTCTCTGCCCAGTTGCTGGGTGGGTGTGGCCATGGTGGGCGTGGTCTACTCAGTTCCTCTGGGTGAGCGAAAATGGCCTCCCCCAGGCTCTGGAGGCCCCCTGGAGGCCAGAAATAGGCCCGTTTCCGGACTTCTGGAACGTCCGGGGGGGCGATTTTTGCCCTCCCCAGGCTCTGGAGGCTTTCCTCAAGCCTCTGGAAGGGCAAAAACAGCCTTCCCCAGACTCCGAAGGCCCTCCGGAGGCTGGAAATGAGCCTGTTTCTGGACTTCTGGAACTTCTGGAAGGCCTGTTTTTCACCCTCCCAGATCCTCTGTGTGGGTGCTGCACTTACCTGGCATCCAAAACAGGTGGCATGGAGACTCCTGGAAAGGGTGGGGTAGCGTGGGGTGGGAGGGGCCAGCCAGTCCTTGCAACTACTGATTCGCCCGAACTGGTCTGAACCAGCTGAATCCCACCCCTGGCTGTAACCACCTAGATATAATTTGCCCTTGTTTGGCAAGGAGCGCCACTGAGAATCTTTGCTCTGCTCTCTGTTCTGCTAACTGAGTGTAGAGGCTTGGAGGCCAGTCATGCACCATCATCTGACTAGCCAGCTTTTCTCATGGTACCTACCTTTGATCAGCCTCAGATGATTCCTGGCTTGGTGTCTCCTGAGGGTGATATTCCACTAAGCCAGCTTCTTCAGACCCAGATTGAGTCCTGAACCATGAAAAGCCGATCTGAGATATGTATGCATGTTGGCTACAATTGCCTTTTATTCCTAAGGGTTTGGGCTGGAATTGGAGGGATCCTCAAAATGTCAGGTAACTATGTCCCTGAAGTCTGGAATAAAATGGCTTCTGAGGCTCTACAAAGTCCAAAGGACTGGGTGATTTATACCTGGTTTCAAATCCATAATCCAGATCTAAGCCTTTCCCCCCTAAAGCAGGGGTGTGGAATTATGGCCTCTTTATGACCTGTAGACTTCAACTCCCAGAATTCCTGAGCCATGCTGGCTCAGGAATTCTGGGAGTTGAAGTCCACAGATCATAAAGGAGCCATAGTTCCACACCCTTAGTCTAAAGCCATATTCTTGGACAACATTCCCCAATGTGTTGGTTTTCAACATTCATCCTGCATGTTGGCTGAAATTTATAGGATCTGATATCCAGCACATACAGAGAATTTCAACTGGGGGAGGGGGGGGAAGTTTCTCAGGATTCAGATAGCCTGCCAGCTGTGACACCAGACTCCAGGAAGTTTATTCTCTGCAAAATAATCACTACGGAGAGAGATTAGATCAAATAATTCTGGTGTCCTAAATATCTTCTTAATTTTCTTGGAGAGGGAAGCCTGTTATTAAAAAATGTTTGCTGCTTCATCAATGCCTAATGACAACAAAGAACATTGCCCATTGTGCAAGCAGGCATTACAGATTTACTTCCAAAATATTGGCAAGGTAAACAAAGGAAGAGATTTGACAAGTAATTATGCCCAGGCAGGTATGTGCTTTAATGTAATGCCAGAAAGACAATGCCCTCCAGTGGTCTTCTGGCTTCACCGGTACATTTTATCAAAGCTGATCATCTTCTAAGGATATTTCAAAGTACTTGACTGACTATACAAAATACTGACATCATCCCCTCAGCAAGCCTGTGAGCCTTAGCATTAATATCCTAAATAAAGTCCAACTGCTGGCTTCTCAAATGGATTTGAAACATGAGGAGAGACAGGATTCAAATTTGAGATCTCCTGCAGAGTGCATTTCCCAACTTTAACATTTTTCAGATGAGTAAACTTCTACTCCCAGAATTCTCAGCATTGGCCACACGGTCTGGGGAATTCTGGGAAATGAAGTCCATCCATCTGGAGAGCACCTAGTTTGGGAAACTCTGATTAAAGGCTTGAGGATTAGCTAGCAAGAGTTCCATCTGTTGGAGAACTTTATGAGAGCTCCTAGGGATTTCTGAGAGAGAGAGAGTGAGGGAGGGAGGGAGGGAGAGAGAAAATGGATAAATTATGATAATGGTAGATGATAGAACTAGATAGATAGATAGATAGATAGATAGATAGATAGATAGATAGATAGATGAAAATAGAGATAAACAATAGATAGATAGATAGATAGATAGATAGATAAATAGATAGATAGATATACATGATAGATAGATAGAGATACATGATAGATAATGATAAATGATAGATAATGATAAATGATAGATAGATAGATGGATGATGGTAGGTAGGTAGGTAGGTAAGTAGATCTAGAAAATAGAGATAAATGATAGATGATAGATAGATGATAGAGGGAGGATTAGCTAGCAAGAGTTCCATTTGTTGGAGAACTTTATGAGAGCTCCTAGGGATTTCAGAGAGAGAGAGAGGGAAGGAGGGAGATAGAGAGAGAATGGATAAATGATGATAATGGTAATTTGATGATAGAAATAGATAGATAGATAGATAGATAGATAGATAGATAGATAGATAGGTGATAGGTGATAGGTGATAGATGATAGGTGATAGATAGAGAGGATTACATTGTAAGCATTTTCCATCTCAAAATGCCAAGAAACCATTCAACTATGGTCAGAGATGACTTGGAGATAAGGAGAGGGATATCAGATACAAACAACGAGGCCCACACATGCAGAGGTCAAGTTATCTATTTTATTATGTTCTGACTATAATTCAGGATTTTCCCCAGACTGGCAGTCTTCCCTTGGGATTAAATAGATAAGGCCCCAAGGAACTTGAGGGAAAGGGTCAAACCTAGATCTTTTGTGATTGTGTGATGATTCCAGTATCACTCCAACCTTACCTCTTCCCTGTCAGGCTGGATGCTTCCCAACAGAGGAGGCTACAAAAATGTTCTATAGTTTTATGAATACAGGAAAATATGAAAAGGTAACTTTAAATTACAGATGGGACCTCACAGCCTTGGGGTTTAAGGGGCAAAACCCCCAGCCTTCTGGGCTAAAGTCACTCCCATCCCTATATATATGATTAATTTTCTCCATGCAAGTCAAATTATTTCTGATACCCTTTCCCTCTGTTTATTTACAATACCATCTTACATTCCCTTCTTATATGACTGGGAGTACAGTACACAAAAGAGCATCTGGATCAAGTGGATTTTTCACTGGGCACATTTGGGTCTGCTGATGCTCAGCTGCTCTTGTTCTTGGAAGACCACTTCAGAGGTGGACCTTTGGAGAAAGATCCACCATTTCTACAAGACAGCAGCCAAGTGGGCTACAGATTAGGCTCCCGAGCTGAAAGTGAGAACAATGACCATAAATGCTCCATGATAGCAGTAGCTTGGTCAATGCTGGTGTGAATATTGTATCTCTGTTTAGACAATAGTACATTAAACATCAGCTTCTGCAACATTTATGTAAAGCCTTGTCTCCTCTTTTGCCTTTAGCTCTACAGTAGCCCTCAAATATCAGACAACAGTTCCCTTCCCTGTCAAGATCACGTTTGGCCTTGTGGGTTAGAAATTATGAGAATGCTGGAGATTAGAAATCTACTCAACCTTCCCCCAACAGCTGTCTTCTGACAGGTTGAACTATGAGCTTCATTATCCTCATCCTGGCGTGTTATAATTATTATATTGTTATAATTTTGCACATCAGCAGGCAAAGCTTTGGAGGAAACTAGGCTAAAAATATCAACCGTTTCTCCAAAACAGCATCCGAGTGAGCTATAGCCATTTCTCAGATCCTTCTAGACTGAATGAATGTTTCATATATGCTTAACAATAGTATTTGGTACATATGTTGAGAGACACAATGGAGAATTGTTGGTCATGGAGAGACTGGACAGGACGTATTTCTAAAGCTTTCTCTGGAGGTAGATCAGATCGGAGTAACTTCTACCCTGGCTGAAGAGCATGGAGAAGCAGAAGAAGTGGACCATGTTGCAGAATGCTCTTCAGAGCCATACTGGTTTGAGAGAAAGAAGGAAAATTGGTGGCAAGGTGGCCATCATGGAGATGTAGTGGCAGATTCCTTCCTTCCAAAGCCCGTTCTACTTCCTTGGATAAATTCAGATGACTAGCTAGCTATATGATAGACAGATAGATAATAGAAGATTATAGATAAATGGGAGAGAGAGAGAGAGGGAGGGAGGGAGGGAGGGAGGGAGGGAGGGAGAGAGAGAAAAAGAAAGAGAAGGGGGAGAAAGAGACCGATAGATACTGATAGATAGATGATGGATAGATAGATAGATACTGATAGATGATTGATTGGTACTGATAGATGGATGGATGGATGGATGGCTAGATAGATGATAGATAGATAGATAGATAGATAGATAGATAGATAGATGATAGATGGATGGATGGATGGATGGATGGATAGATAGATTGATTGATAGATGATAGATGATAGATGGATGAATGGATGGATGGATAGATGGATAGATATAGAGAGGTATATACCAGTGGTGGGTTGCCCCCGGTTCGCACCGGTTCTATAGAACCGGTAGTAAAACTGGCGGGAGGCTCCGCCCACCGACCCTGACATCATCAAAATGCTTTTGCGCATGCGCGAGCGAAGTGAGCTTGCACGCACTGTCCCGTTGCAACCGGTAGTAAAGGTAAGTAGAACCCATCCCTGGTATATACCAGTAGATAGGTAGGTAGGTAGAGACCAGTAGATAGATAGATATGGATGGAGAGAGACAGAGAATTTAGAAATAGTACCCTTATGCTTCCTCAAGTTGCTGTGTGCAGACACATTTCTTGCCTCTGAATTTCTTATATATTCACAACTAAAAGAATATTAATTCTTAACTCCAGGAAATGAGGTAGATCTGCCCTCCAGATTGTCAAGATACATAACTCAGAATGCCCACCCAATGGCAAAGAATGTTCAATACTAGTATTTTCCAATGCTGCTGCTCTCCAGATGTGTCATCCTCAACTCTCATAAACCCCAGTCAATGGGGCCATAATGAAGAATTCTGGGAACTGGGAACTGAAGTCCGTAAGAACTGGAAAATAGTTTCTTATCCTGGGCAGTTTGAAGATGTGTGGACGTAAACTCCCAGAATTCCCCAGCCGGCTTCCCCAAGTTACATCTTCAAGCTTCCCAGGTTGGACTAAATCATTCTTGGTAGGTCTCAGGTCTCTCTTACAGGCCCCCCTGTGCTGAGAGGAGAGAATTAAAATGAAGGCAAGCTGATCATAATAACTGGTTTCAACTTCATCAAGAACCATGCTGCAAACATTTAAATAGAAGTTAAGGTTTTTTATTGGGTAGACTTGAATGAAGCTCCACAGACATAAAATACACCTCTGAAATGAATGAATAAAAAAATATTGAACCAACAATTACAGAAAATGCAAAGAAATTCTAAAGAATTTAGAATTCTGCAGAAACTGAATGGAAGAGAAAAGTAAATCAGAAACCTGACACATAAGTTCTTACTTAGCTCCTTGTTATTTCACTGAATTTTTTACACAAGAGAAATTCAAATTCATTAAATCCTAGATGTAATATACAAAACTGAATAGAAATCATTTTTTTAAAAAAAAACTAACGATCAGGCACGGTGTTAGTAGGAGAATGTATAAAAATAAGGCTGTGATTGAAGTCCCACCGCTTTTTACATATGCATATAAAAATGGGTGAGCTTTCAAGTAGTCAGTGGTAACTGCCATCTTGACTTTTTTGACATTCCCCACTAGCAGACACCTCTGCTGTCATACATTGCCCTCTAAGGAATCTTTGTCATCATCAAACAGTATCTTCTGAAGCATGCTAGATGTTCCTCATAAAGTTCTCCCTTAGATTTTAGGTTTAGGTTTAAAATTTTGATCAGGCACACAGCACAGGTGAGGAAGCTGAATATTACTGATAATTGTCTGGCCATCACGAGGATAGTTCATTTCTAATCATGGAAAAACAGAATTATAGAATTGGAAAGGATCTACAGATCCTCTGACCAACCCTTAAGTGCTGGAAAACATTAAATGAGGCAATCATTTCCTTACCGCAGTTTATTATTTGTATTTATTAGTTGGTTCATTTGCTTAAATATTTATCTTCTGCCATTGTGTAATTGGCCTGCTGTTCATTAGAAATATCTAACTGTATTTTCTAACAACCCCTACAGAAAGGCCCCCATTATTTGAAGGAGATCAACTGACTTCATTGATTATGCCAAGCTACAAGACTGGGTTATGGTTAAGTATATTCCCCAGATGCAGCAAATATGAATTGCAAACCAAGTTTAGCATGAACTAGGATGAGTGGTTTATTCAGTAAGTAAAATTAAATAAGCCATAGCTTAGTGTAATGGGGGACTCTAGCACAGAGATAGAGTTCTACCAATAGAAAAGAATATTTGTAGCTCAGTGTTAAACCGTGGAGTCCTTGGTGCTCTAGCACTGATGATGTTACCTAGTTTGGTAATGAAACGTTTGCAAGAAAACAATCAAGCTTAGAGAGCACCAAGGGCCCCATGAATAAAGGTGTAGTTCACTGCAGGTGTGCTATTCAGCAGGTTCTGACAGGTTCTGGAGAACTGGTAGCAGAAATTTTGAGTAATTCGGAGAACCGGTAAACACCACCTCTGGCTGGCCCCAGAATGTAGAGGGAATGGAGATTTTCCAGCATCCTTCCCCTGGAGTGGGGTGGGAATGGAGATTTTGCAGTATCCTTCCCCTGCCATGCCCACCAAGCCACACCCACCAAGCTATGCCATTCCATGCCCACCAAGCCACGCCCACAGAACCGGTAGTAAAAAAAATTTTTGAATTCCACTACTGGTTTACTGGATTGATTTTAAAGACCTGTTTGAAGTGAGAGATGGTTTAAAAAAAAAAAAGCTGAGAATATTAATTCAACAAAGCAAATAAGTACCAGGGCACAAAAAGCTCAGAAATTGAGCCAACCTTCACAAATATTATGCTCTCTTCATGTCTTAACTGTGGTGGGAAAAGCTCCCTCACATTTTATTTTAAAATGGAGACAGCAAACATACTTGGTTGTTTTTAACGAGTGTGCCATGATTAATTTGAAGATTGAAGCTGTATTAGAAAAAATTAGTTCCACAGAGTTTTGGCAGGTGATAAAATTCCTGGTCAACCTTGTCTCGCTAAGCAGGGTTGAGCTGCTTTGTCCTGAAACGAGAAACTTGCAGGCAGTATCAGGGGTATAAGCTAACTGGATAAGAAGACAATGCCAAATCATGACTGTGTTTCTGCCAAGAAAATTATAGGAGCACATCACCTAGAGTCTACCTTGACTTGAGGGAAGTCTTAATTTAGTTTCTCAAGACCTGGATTATTTATTAGTCTGTAACAGTTCTCCAATCTTGGTTCCAGCCCATCACAAACTACCTCTGTGCAAAATTCCCCTTGTTTTCAAAAACAAATATGAATGCCTTCCTATTATTTTCAGAAAACAAATGCTTGGCCTTCTAATTTTGTGCCTTACAGGAGCAAAGATAAATGAAGAGTGAAGAAAAGGAGCATTTTCTTGCAATATTGCCAAACATCTTCATTAAGTCTATGAGCACTTGAGGAAATATTTCTCAATCTCAGTGAGTTTAAAAAGTGTGGACTTTTAAACTCTTTTTAAACTCTTTTGTTGTTGTTGTTGAAGTCCACACATCTTAAACTTCCTAAGTTTGAGAAACACTGCTCTATAATATGTTAGCTCAGGGGTCAGCAACCTGCGGCTCTGGAGCCGCATGTGGCTCTTTCATCCCTCTGCAGTAGCTCCTTGTCATTCAAAATATGCATCACAACCGGCAATGCGCAGCACCTGCTGGCATGCAATTTATTGAGCTTTTCAACCCCCGGTAGGCCAACCATAGATAAATCCAAGAAAAGAAAAGTTTCAGAAGAAAAACAAGAATGTTTAATTCAACTACATATGCTAGTTTTGTGGCTCTCAAGAAATAGTCAGGCACGGGATGGGTTTTGTGGCTCCTGGTGTTTTCTTTTCTGTGGGAAACGGGTCTAAATGGCGCTTTGAGTGTTTAAGATTGCAGACCCCTGTGTTAGTTCAAGATTTGGCTAATCAGAAAAGAGATTGTTTTTTGTCAGATACCAATTTCAGACACTCTTACGCAGAGTAAGTCTCATTCAGTGTAATGGGACTTATTCCCACGAGATCAGCCATAGAATTGCATTGCAATTTCTGCCATTGTTTATCTATAGGTATGATCACAACTAGAACTGGAATCGTTGGGGTTGTAAGTCATGTCAAACCCAACTTTGCAATAATTTTTATGATGGTCATTAAGTGAAACATGCAGTCATTAAGCAAATCTATCTTTCCTAATGGGTGCTTTTTGCTGGAAACAAACTAGCAGGTTGTAATCATGTGATCACAGGATGCTGAACAGGTTATAAATGCAAATTTGGCAAATGCTCAAATTGTGATCACATGACCATAGGGGTGGTATGATGGTCATAAATATGAGTATGATTGCTAATTGAACAGTCATAAATCAAGGACTTTGCATTTATTAATTAGCTCTTTGTTAATAGTTCCTCTGAAATTACCAGCATCGAGAGTAAAATTATTCAGGATTAAATGTTATTACCCTAGGAAAAATTAAGTAAAAGTTATGTAATAAGATGAATTAGTTTAACCTGCTAAATTCTCTGAAATCCACTGGAATCTATAGAAACAAACCTTTGATATATGAGTAAGGACAGGCAAAGCATAATGCTATTTCCTACTTAATATATGTTCATATAATTCAAAATTTAAACTCTTGTATTTATACATTCTGTACATAGATATTTCCATTTTTCCTTTATGTTCATCCAAAGACTTTTTAGAAAGGAAGTTTTTCTAAAAAGACTTCCTTTTCCTCTGACTGTTTTAAACTTGGTACATTTGAAGGACAAAGCACAGCAGAATAATTGGACAGGTCTCTGAATTAAATAAAGGCGTTTAAACCTACACATGTCTTACTGCTAGCTATATCAGCTCTTTGGGAATGCCCACATAAAGCCTTTCCTTTGTAGATATTCCCAGAGAGTGGATACAATGAAAAAAATCTGATTTAATAAAATCTAAGTTAATAAAAACAATCTAGTTAGGATATTCCTAATATGTATGCATAAAAGCCATTCACTTCTGAGCATGAATCAGCCAAGCAGTTTGCAGCATCATAAAAAAAAATTAGCAAACAGAATTTTTATTAATATACTTTCTTTCCAGCGATGGTGATCAAGACTTCCTTCTACAATGCAGACTCAAAGCCTGATCAATGTTCATTATTCTTGAGGCACAATCCCTCACTGCTATCACCTGGAAATTTGTTAACTATCCAACCTCCCATCGACCTTTTTATCCTCTAAAAGAAAAGGAAAAAATGGGGGGGGGGGAAGGGAGTACTTGATGAAACTGGGCTGGGCCAATGTTTTAATTTCTCTCTGCTTTTGGGTCTGCTATACCTATCTATGGCTTATAATAAAGCAGGAGAAATGGAGATGCAGAGGACTTTCAGAAGAGAAGTTGAGGGACAGAAACTCCTCCATCTTCACTCATCCCTCACATATGAATAAGGGACATCTTAACCTAACACTCAGGGTATAGAGGATATACGAAACATCTATCCTGTAAGACAGGGGTGTCAAACTGGCGGCCTGCAGGCTGGATGCGTCACACACAGGCCACACCCACCCCAGCTCAGCGAAGGGAAAAAATCAGTGGTGAAATGTAAAATTTGTTACTACCGGTTCTGTGGGCGTGGCTTGGTGCGGGGGAGTGTGATGTGACTGGATGGGCGTGGCCAATTTTTTTTTTAAACTTTTAAAAGCATTTTTTCTACAACTTCTTCTGCCAAAGAGGTTGTAAAAAAATGCTTTTAAAAGGCTCTGATGATCCCAGGTGAGCCGCGTGATCGTCAGAGTTTTTTTTTTTTACTTTTAAAAGCATTTTTTCGGCCAAAGAAAAAAAGCTTTTAAAAGTTAAAAAAAAAAGCCTCTGATGATTGCGTGGCTCAGCTGGGCATGGGAGGGGTGGGCAGGGATTTTTGCTACCGGTTCTCCAAACCACTCGCCGCCATCGCTACTGGATCGGGCAATCCGGACCGAACCGGGAGCATTTCACCCCTGGAAAAAATGTTGCGATATGTCACATGACAGCAACATGACACAGCGAGTTTGACACCCGTGCTGTAGGATAATAAGATATACCAAACAATGTCTATGTAAACCATAAAAATGGTCTGCTCCAGAAAAACCTTAAGAGGTGAATCTATCTTCTGATCACTATTTAAGACAGGAGTCCCCAACCCCAGGGCCGTAGCCCATTACTGGACCTTGAGCCATTCAGAACTGGGCCATGGAAATGGCGGGTGAGTGCGCGCACATATGCGCATCCCCACACGCATGAGCAGTGGTGGCATGTGCACTCCATTTGAGCTTTCAACCATCCCTTCTTCCCCTACTCCCCCCGCTGTCCTGCAAAGCCAGAAATTCTGATTTAGGAGAATTCTGATTTAAGGGAAATGTCTATGGAGATTCTCAGACATTCTCTGAGTCATGTTTGTCCCACAGGTGTTTTTTCAAAAGGCAATTCGACTTTGTTTTTCCTTTCACTTCGCTTCTTATCTAAACTGAATTGAAGAAGCTTCTTGGATGAGAAGCGAAAATGCCTTCAAGGAAAAACAAAGGAAGCCCTATTTAGGAGGAACTTTCCCCTAACTTATTGGAGCTGGGGACTCCTGAGAAGACCCTTTAAGGGGCTCTGGTACTTTGCCATTGGCATCCCCAATCGCCTCCGAAGGGCACCCTATCTCAGCCTCTCTACAAAGCAGCTGCTCTGTTTCCTCCTTGCCTCCTTTCCCACTGACATCTTCCATAGCTATGGAAGGTACCCTAGACTGACGCTTCCCAAAGAAAGTCACAAGAGTCCCACGCCGGGTTTCCCCTTCCCCTACAGACCCCACCTGTTGCTCCACATCCTTATCCAAGCCCGTATCATCTGGCAACGTCGCTTGTCCAGCCCATTCTGGGGAATTGAAGCTGGTGGAGCCAGAGTGACGGCGGCGCCTAAAGCACAGGAAAGCTAGGAGGCCTACAAGCAGCAGGATGGTGAAAACAACGGCCAAAATGATGACAGAGTGTTTCTTCTCTGAGGGCCCTTTATCAGAAGAGTCAAATATTGACTCATTGTTGCTGTATGTCCCCGATATTATGAAAGGACCAGACGTATAGTGCCTGCCAGTCTTAGGAATCTCGGTTAATTCTGGAACAGCTTGACCTGGTGGCATTGGCCTTGTTCTGTCCTCTTTTGGTTCTGTGCTCTTTGTTGTTTCTAGGTAGGCAGTTACATTTGCTGATTGACCTGGTGGCATTGGCCTTTTCTCTTTTGGTTCTGTGCTCTTTGTTGTTTCTAGGTAGGCAATTTCATTTGCTGATGTCTCAAAGACGCTTCCTTGGGATCTGGTTCCCAAATCCTCTGTTGGAGAAGATACCGTCTCACTATCAAAGTGTGATGTGACAGTCATTTTAGAGGTAACTTCCTTCTGAACAGATTCTTGTACCTTTGTTGCTTCTGTACGAGGATGTTTTTCTTTGATAGAGACACTGACTTTACTTGGTGTAGGGGAGGAAGTGTCTTCTGGGACAGGAGTGTTCACGGCAGTGGCAGATTGTAGTTCCTGTTTTGAGACTGGAGATGTTTCTTTGGAGGACAGTGCTGGTTGCCCTGAAGTGCTCAAATTTCTGCTGAGAGTGTCAAGCATTGTGGCATCAGGAAGTGACGTCGTAGAAATCTCCGTAGCCATCTTAGAAGATGCTGGAAAAAGTGAGGTGCTTATATCTACATTGGCTGTTGTTTTTACATCGATGGTCACATCAGTTATGGTAACAACCTCTGCAAGAAGGTTTTTGCCTGTGGCAAAAAGTAGGAAGGCAACAAAGAGCATTTTGTGGCCAATTACTTGCTGGAATAAGGATCTTGATTTTTCCATGGGAGCAGAATTCCAGAGCCCAGGCTCTCTTGATGTGGAATACGTCAAGGCTAAGAAGAACTTGGGAACAAAAACATGACAAGTTTGTAAGAGAAATTTCCAGAAAATTGTATGCTTAAGACAGAGGACCAAAACCAGTGTTGGGATTCTGCCGGTTCTAGGGGGTTCGGCCGAACCATTTGTTAAATTGCTGGCTCGCCCCGCCCCTTGCCCCGCCCCTCCGCACCACTATTTATTGCCAATAAATAGTGGTGGGCGAGGGGCGGGCGAACCAGCAATTTAACAAAGGGTTCGGTGTTTTTTTGTAATTTTATTGGCCCACGGAGCTTCAGCATAGGCTAATTAGCCCTTGCTTAGATCGGCTCCTGACTCTCAGCTGATTTGCTCTCAGCTGTTTTGCTCAGGGCTCTGCTGCTTGCTTGCAAAGAGTGCTGATTTTTTTCCCCCTAGCTATGCTGAAAAACGAAACAGAAAGTAAAGCAGGCTGTTGGCTTTGCTGTTGTTGCAACGTGGCAAAATGAGGCAGAGAGAGATTTCTTTTTCTTTTTCTTTTTCCTCACCAAAAAAGGTAGGTGCAAACAATGGGAAATTTAGGGAAAAAAAGGAGAGTTCAAGATTTTAAAACACAAAAGAAAAAAAGCTCTATTTAACTAGGGAATTGTAATAATTGAGATACTATTAATTGTATATTGTGTTGAAACCAGAAATGGTTAAGTTGTGGTTTGGAGGAATATATGGGGGAAATTATTTGGTTTATTATTATTGGTAAATATAATTAATTGATTTGTAAGAAATTGGATTGCATGGAAATAATTGGAATATTCATGTTCATATTGATTAATATACAAAAAAGGTAGTTATATAACTAATTGATTTATATTAAAATGTTGAATTTATATTAAACAACTGTAATATTACATAATTAACCAATGTGAGGATGGATATAAAAATAGATGACAATGGGAAGGGGTATAATATAGAATAGAAGGGAAAAATTGAATTTGATTAAGATTAGAGATGAAGATGAAGGGTAATATTGGTTTTTTACAAAAATAGATGAGGAATAAATATGGCAAAAAGGAAATATAGAAATTGTAAATTTAATTGAGATGACTAAACACTGTTTAAATTTGTGAACCGGCCAAATACTCTGTTCAAAGAAAATACATTGTATGTTTGTATGTGTGTTTCTAATTATTGTTATTTATTCATATTTGTTCTCTTTTATTCTTTAAAGTTTAACAATTCATTCTTTATCTTAATATCTTTATATTTGTTTGGGGTTGGCTTTCTTCCCTTTCATCTTTTTTTATTGTACAGGAATTTTTCTCCTCAAACCTACCACCTCTCTCTTTTATTTTCTTTCCTTCTTTCTCTTCCTCCCCTTCTTCTTCTCCTCCCTACTTCCTCTTCCTTTCTCCTTCTCCTCCTCTCTTCCTCCCTCTCTTACCCTCCCTCCTACTCTAATTTCCCTTCCCTTCCTTCATCCCTCTCTATTGCTGTATCCTTTTATGCATATGGACTACTCAGAGGGCTGAAAAAAATTATTTCTGACTGGTCCTCGCACTTTTGACCAGTCCTCGAACTTACGACTGTCCTCACTTTTTACGTTTTTGCCCTATCTTGTCACCATGGTGAAGAGAAGCAGTTGTGAAATGAGTGACACGGTTGTTAAGAATGCCACAATGGGCATAAATGTGAGGATGGTCATAAGTGCGAGGACCGGTCAAAAGTGCGAGGACCAGTCAGAAATGACTTTTTTCAGCCCTCTGTAGTCCCTATGCAGATAGCCACGCCCATCCGGTCACATGACCAGCTAGCCACGCCCACCCGGTCACATGACCACCAAGCCACACCCCCAACTAAGCCACGCCCACAGAACCGGTTGTTAAAAAAATTGAATCCCACCACTGACCAAAACTATAGAATGACTTCAAAGGTTCAATCTGAGAAGGAGAATGGCCTAATTTGGCACTCTTTACACAAGGATTCTTTATATATCTGGAATATGTGGAGATCCATATCCAAAGATATAGATTTCCATCTACATTGAAGCCTGCACCACAATGCCTACATTGATGGAAAGAATACCATATAACTCTTACATATGATAGTTTGGGTAGAGATGAGGAAGTATCATCTCGCTCGGATTTTTTGATACCCCTCCACCCACCCCTCCGCTCTCCCACTCATACCCCTGGTGGTCCAAAGTTATATTTCTCTCTCCTTAGTTCCATGTCATTTGTGTTTACTGACGAAGAGACACCTTACCGATGATTCACTACTCACAATTCAACCTGAGAAAATGCATATCCAAAATCTCGCAATAAAAATAGATATGTGAGCAGGCAATTCAAGAGTGGAACTGTAATCTTAAAGCAAAGGACAAGAGATCCTCTCTTAAGATGACTTTAAGCCATATTTCATCACTGCAGATGAGAAGTGAGTCATCAACAGGTCTGTGTGAATTGTGAGTTCTGCAGGAAAGGTTCTGAATTCTGTTATTCTGAATGTGGCAAGGGGTGCAGAACAGTGGTAGGTTGCTACCGGTTCGCACCGGTTCGCGTGAACCATTGGTGGAAATTTGGCCAAGGTCGCCGAACTATTAGTGATGGCTGGCAGGCCATGCCCCCGAACCAGTCCCCCAGGCCGACATGTTTGTCGCCGTCATGTTCTTTGCGCACGCACATCCCATTGACTTGCAAGTCCAATGGGATGAGCTTGTGCGAAGAACATGTAGTCGACGGCAGCAACTTTTTCTGTCGGTACTTTTCGGCACTCTGCAGAGAGAGTGGCTGGCAAAGAAGCTTTTTCAGAGGTTTCTTTGCCAGCCGCTTTCCAGCAGTGGCAGCTGGCTGAGGGCTGCTGAAAACTCCGGTCAGCTTGCCTTCCCGACTCTGGATCAACCGCTATGGAAGGTAAGCAACCAAACAAAGAGGTGGGGAGGAAGGCAGGCAAGCAGGCCTGGCCACAGGGACTGCCAGGAAGGCAGGCAAGCATGTCAGGGCCGCCTAGCTGTGGGGAAGAGAGCTAGCAACTTACTCCCTTCCCTGTGGCCCTGCCATGCTTGCCTGCCTTCCTGGCAGTCCCCCACACCCTTGCCTTCTGAGGTCGGATCACCCATCCAGCCCATGATGAGAGACGTGCCACTTCCGGCCCGGCCTGGCCAGTGGGTGTGTGGGCAGCCCTTCAGGGAGACCAAGCTGCTGTGCTGGAGCTGAGAGGGGCGGCGACAGCAGTGGTGCTGAGGGAGGGCGGCCGGATGTCCCAGGGGTGCTGCACATGTGCACCACATGTGAAGGGGGGCAGACACCACACCTCTGAGGAAAAGAGGCGGGGGCGAAGCCCTGGCTGTCACCCGGGAGAGGACCGCGGAGGGACACACACACATGTGTGCCCCTATCGCCCTCACTGCCGCTACTTTTGCTGTCGGTTTCTCGGTGCTCTTAAAGTCGATCTTGAAGAGCTGGAAGACGTTTCCTTAGATTGCCACCAAACTCATTGTTGGGAGCATCAGGCTAGCCCCTGAATATATGTGAAGTCTTGGGCAAACTCTTCTTCTCGGCCTCGTATCACACAGAAAACACATACGTTCTTTGGAATAACTTTGCCCAAGACTTCTTGTATATTCAGGGGCTAGCCTGATGCTCCCAACAATGAGTTTGGCGGTGATCTAAGGAAACGTCTTCCAGCTCTTCAAGATCGACTTTAAGAGCGCCAAGAAGCCAAGAGCAAAAGTAGCAGCGGCAAGGGGAACGGACGTGTGGTATGTCCCTCCGCGGTCCTCTCCCAGGTGACAAGGCTTCACCGCCGCCTCTTTTCCTCGGAGTCACGGTGTCTGCCTGACACACACACATGCCCCTGTCGCCCCCATTTTCCAGCCCAGGATGCTCGGCAGATAGGCTTTTATTTTGTCAGCCCAAGCGGGGGGAGGTATGTAGGAAATCACTCTGTCTCTGCAGCATCACTCATGTGACTGAGTAGGTGTGGCCAACTCGATCTCACTCACAGCAAGGTGCCGCCCCACCTTGCTGTGAGTGACTTCGAGTTGGCCACGCCCAGTGGTGGGATTCAATTTTTTTAACAACCGGTTCTGTGGGCGTGGCTTAGTTGGGGGTGTGGCTTGGTGGTCATGTGACTGGGTGGTCGTGGCTAGCTGGTCATGTGACTGGGTGGTCGTGGCTAGCTGGTCATGTGACCAGTGGGCGTAGCTATCTGCATAGGGACTACAGAGGGCTGAAAAAAGTCATTTCTGACTGGTCCTCGCACTTTTGACCGGTCCTCGCACTTATGACCATCCTCACATTTATGCCCGTTGCGGCATTCTTAACAACCGTGTCACTCATTTCACAACTGCTTCTCTTCACCATGGTGACAAGATAGGGCAAAAATGTAAAATGTGAGGACAGTCGTAAGTTCGAGGACTGGTCAAAAGTGTGAGGACCAATATTGAAAGTTTTGACCTTGAATTTGGATGGCATGCTTATTTATTTTATGATAACAAAGTGGATAAAGTATTTAAAAGCCATATACTTAGAGACTCTTTGATGAGAGTTTGGAAGAAGCACCGATTCAAATGGGATTATAAAATCCCGCTATGGCTGGATCTTGGTCATATTATGTGGAATACAAATATAATGTCACTCTGGGGGTTTTTATACAAAGAGGTTCTTTTTACAGATGCGGGCAGATGGCAGTTGAAGACACTACAGACACTGTTGGACGAAGGGATTAACTTAACTTGGTTACAATATACTCAATTACAATTGAGATGGAGAGAGGACCAAAAAACTGGTATTATGTTGCATGAGGAAGAATTGGTTAGACATATAAAAGAGAAAGATCCAATGCATATTAAAAGGCTTTATAATGTTTTGTTGGAAAGGGATTCAGAAACTGAGCTGGTTAAAGATTGTATGATTAAGTGGGCACAAAATTTTGAGGAGCCAGTGATGTAGGAAACATGGGAAAAAATTTGGGTTCAGAATGTTAAATTTACACAGTCGCAGAATCTGAGGGAAAATTTCTATAAAATGTTTTATAGATGGCATTTAGACCCCAAAAAATTGTCGTGTATGTACCCTAATGTTCAGCCAAAATGTTGCAGATGTGATTGTTTAGATGCTACATATTATCATGTGTGGTGGACTTGTAGGAAAGTTAAGGCTTTTTGGATAAAAATTTGGTGGGTCATGCAGAATGTTTTGAAGAAAAAAATTCAATTTTCTCCACAATTGTTCTTATTGGGTATAGTTAAGGGTTTTACTAAGGGTGAAACAAAGTTGATATTGTACATGATAACAGCTGCGAGATTATTGATAGGTAAATACTGAAAGAATGAAGTTTTGCCCACGATTGAGGAATGGACTTTGAAGATGGCCAGTTTTGCAGAGATGGCGAAGATCTCAGCATTTTTAAAAGACTGCTCACAAGAGACTTATGAATGGGAATGGAAAAAGTGGATAGATTATGTTCAGAATAAATATCAAACTAGAAAGTACCAAATAGCTTTTAATTGAAAATGATATTTTAAGATAGAAATATTTCAGTGTGATGAAGATGAAAAACTTACAAGGAGGAGGGAGGGGTTCAAGTTTTATATAAGTTTTATATTAAGGGTTTTTTTTTTTACCTGATATAAGTATATTGTGTGGAAGTCCGGGGGGAGGGGAGGGTTAGGGAGGGTTAGGGAGGTTGGGAAGTTCGGGGTGGGTTGAGGGGGGGGGAAAGGGGTGAAAATGTAATTGTAAAACTTTTGCAATAAAAAAAAAAAGTGTGAGGACCAGTCAAAAATAACTTTTTCAGCCCTCTGAGTAGTCCATATGCACAAAAGGACTACCCAGAGGGCTGAAAAAAGTGATTTCTGACAGGTCCTCGCACTTTTGACCGGTCTTCGCACTTATGACTGGTCATCATTTATGCCCGTTGCGGCATTCTTAACAACCGTGTCACTCATTTCACAACTGCTTCTCTTCACCATAGTGACAAGATAGGGCAAAAACGTAAAATGTGAGGACAGTCGTAAGTTCGAGGACTGGTCAAAAGTGTGAGGACCAGTCAGAAATAACTTTTTCAGCCCTCTGAATAGTCTGCACAAAAGGATACAGCAATAGAGAGGGATGAAGGAAGGGAAAGGAAATTAGAGTAGGAGTGAGGGTAAGAGAGGGAGGAAGAGAGGAGGAGAAGGAGAAAGGAAGAGGAAGTAGGGAGGAGAAAAAGAGGGTGGGGGGAAGAGAAAGTAAGAAGGAAAGAAAAGAGAGTGGTGGTAGGTTTGAGGAGAAAGATTGCTGTACAATAAAAAAGATGAAAGGGAAGAAAGCCAACCCCAAACAAATATAAAGATATTAAGATAAAGAATGAATTGTTAAACTTTAAAGAATAAAAGAGAACAAATATGAATAAATAACAATAATTAGAAACACACATACAAACATACAATGTATTTTCTTTGAACAGAGTATTTGGCCGGTTCACAAATTTAAACAGTGTTTAGTCATCTCAATTAAATTTACAATTTCTATATTTCCTTTTTGCCATATTTATTCCTCATCTATTTTTGTAAAAAATCCAATATTACCCTCATCCTCATTTCTAATCTTAATCAAATTCAATTTTTCCCTTCTATTCTATATTATACCCCTTCCCATTGTCATCTATTTTTATATCCATCCTCACATTGGTTAATTATGTAATATTACAGTTGTTTAATATAAATTCAACATTTTAATATAAATCAATTAGTTATATAACTACCTTTTTTGTATATTAATCAATATGAACATGAATATTCCAATTATTTCCATGCAATCCAATTTCTTACAAATCAATTAATTATATTTACCAATAATAATAAACCAAATAATTTCCCCCATATATTCCTCCAAACCACAACTTAACCATTTCTGGTTTCAACACAATATACAATTAATAGTATCTCAATTATTACAATTCCCTAGTTAAATAGAGCTTTTTTTCTTTTGTGTTTTAAAATCTTGAACTCTCCTCTTTTTCCCTAAATTTCCCATTGTTTGCACCTACCTTTTTTGGTGAGGAAAAAGAAAAGAAATCTGCCTGCCTAATTTTCCAACGTTGCAGCAACAGCAAAGCCAACAGCCTGCTTTACTTTTAGTTTCGTTTTTCAGCATAGCTAGGGGGGAAAAAAATCTGCTCCAGCAAGCAGCAGAGCCCTGAGCAAAACAGCTGAGAGCAAATCAGCTGAGAGTCGGGAGCCGATCTAAGCAAGGGCTAATTAGCCTATGCTGAAGCTCCGCGGGCCAATAAAATTACAAAAAAACACCGAACCATTTGTTAAATTGCTGGCTCGCCCACCCCTCACCCACCACTATTTATTGGCAATAAATAGTGGTGCGGAGGGGCGGGGCAAGGGGAGGGGCGAGCCAGCAATTTAACAAACGGTTTGGCCGAACCCCCTAGAACTGGCAGAATCCCACCACTGGCCACGCCCACTCAGTCACGTGACCACCAAGCCACTCTCACTTAGTCATATGACCACCAAGCCATGCCCACCAAACAAGCCATGGCCACAGAACCGGTAGTAAAAGATTTTGGAACCCACCCCTGGTGCACAACTCAGCTTTATAAAGCCAATATAATTAGTCACCAGTGGTTACATCTTGTAAAATGGAACACTGCTTGCTGTTTTCATGTCACTCTCGATCTGATAGCCAACCTGCAACCATGTGGCTAAGAGTCCAGAGATGGGACATGCCCCTTTTCTAAAAGAATATTTTGCCTTTTGACCACTAGGTGGCAATAGCAGATATAGTTTACATTTGCCCTATGTAAAATAATGAAGTTTGGCAAGAAAGTATTCTTCATCCAGGGATGACATGGGGCTAACACGCATGGTAAGCAGGAAAAAATAAGTTTTCTTCTGAAAGAAAGAGTTTTGGTTTTTTTTTTAAAAAAAAGACTTTAGTTCCTTTGCCTCAAGAGTGCACACAAAATGAGTACCTGTAAGGCAGTGGTGGTATTCACTTACCTTCGCTACCGGTTCGCAAATGTGAGCATGCATAAGACCTTCTGTGCATGCGCAAAGCGAGAGTGATGACGTCCAGGCGGGTAGGCAGAGCCTCCCAGTGCCACCAGTTTGCCCAGACTGGTTAGAACTGGCAGAATTTCACCACTGCTGCAAGGCCCAAGGAACCAAGAACAACATGTGGAATTATTTCTTTATTACAGGGGTGTTAAACTCAAGGCCCGCAGGCTGGATCTGGCCTGCAGAGTGCTTACATCTGGCCTACAGGCCCGCCCTGGAAACAGTGAAGGACCGGCCCACAGTTTTTTGGGTTTTTTTAAATTTGATTTATATGCCGCCCTTCTCCAGAGACTCAGGGCGACTTACAGTGCGTTAAGCAATAGCCTTCATACTTTTGTATATTTTTTATACAAAGTCAGCTTATTGCCCACACAAACTGGCTCCTCAATTTACCTACCTTAGACAGGATGGAAGGCTGAGTCAACCTTGAGCCTGGCGAGATTCGAACTTACTAATTGCAGACAGCTGGAGTTAAATTACAATGCATTAGGCTGCTGAGCTATCCAGGCTCCTGTGCCTATGCCAGTGAAAATTTTCAGCTGTGATGGTCTCCTGCAATCCACTGCCAGTGAAAACGGAGTTTGGGAAGGCTGCGCTTGGCCCACCCAGGCTCCATTTTCAGCCGCAACGGCCTCCTGGAGCCCTCTGCCAGTGAAAACCGAGCCCGGGCTTCCCTGGCCAAACCCACCCTGGCCACGTCTCCCCCCCACACACACAGGTCAAACACAACCCTGATGCTGCCCTCAATAAAATAGAGTTTGACACCCCTGGTTTATTGTGTTTGCCTATTGATAGAAATGACTCGAATGTGCTTCCCCACACCTCACCACCACCAAAAGGCAATTGGACTATGTTTCTTTTTGAGGAAGAAATTTTTTTTTCCTTGAAGAAGAAGACGTAAGAAGAGGTTTCTTTCTTCAAGGGAAAAACATTTCTTCCTCCAGGAAAAAAAACACACAGTCAAGTTGCCTTTTGAAAAAAAAAAAAAAGGGGTGGAATAGAATAGAACAGAACAGAACAGAACAGAACAGAACAGAACAGAACAGAACAGAACAGAATAGAATAGAATAGAATAGAATAGAATAGAATAGAATAGAATTTTTTATGGGCCAAGTGTGATTGGACGCACAAGGAATTTGTCTTTGGTGCATAGGCTCTCAGTGTACATAAAGAAAAAATAAAATACATTCATCAAGAATCATAAGATACAACACTTAGTGACAGTCAAAGGATACTAATAAGCAATCAAATCATATTAGGAAACAATAAAAACAATATAAATTGTAAAGATACAAACAACATGTTTGTCTCAAAGCACCTTTGAGACAACCATGACCTGGATGACTGAGAATCTCCTTAGATATTGACCAAAACCTTGCCAGACTAAAGCAACTATCTGCATATCTACTAGATATTCTCTGTGAATTGCTAGGAGGGTCTGCCTTCACCTCTTTCTGCAAAGACTCCAAGCTTCTCTGTCTCTTTGCTTTCTCTCTCCTGCGATTCCAGACTATATACCACCACAGTTCCTCTGTAATTTTCCAGTTGTTTCCCTTGAAGAAGATTTTCTCCAACTCATTTACGGAAGATGAAAGTAGTGACTACTAACATTCATTAATGAATGAACAAAGAGAACAGAATAACTTCAGAAAGTTGACTCTTCCATTCTCCACCGGTCAATTAGAACTGAAGAAGCTTCTTGGATGAGAAGCGAAATGTTTTCAAAGGGAAAAAAACAAGAAAGTCCAGTTGCCTTTTGAAAAAAAATAGCACTTTTGGGACAACCATGACCTGGATGATTGAGAATCTCTGTAGACAATTGACCCTGTGGTTTGAAATCTTTTTTCATGCTCTTTAAAGGTAAAGGTAAAGATTCCCCTCTCACATATGTGCTAGTCGTTCCCGACTCTAGGGGGCAGTGCTCATTTCTGTTTCAAAGCCGAAGAGCTGGCGCTGTCTGAAGATGTCTCTGTGGTCATGTGGCTGGCATGACTAAACGCCAAAGGTGCATGGAACACTGTTACCTTCCCACCAAAGGTGGTCCCTATTTTTCTACTTGCATTTGTGACGTGCTTTTGAACTGTTAGGTTGGCAGAAGCTGGGACAAGTAATGGGAGCTACATATATAGGAAAATATATATATTTATATATACACCTGCTCTATAGGAAGCGACTATTATGCATCCCATGGAGTGCAAAAATAACAAACAAAGAAATCTTAGCTGAAACCTCACCAAAAATATCACTTGAAGCCAAGATCACCAAACAGAGGCTGTCATATTTTGGTTGACCTGACTCACTCGAAAAGTCAATCATGCTGAGAGTGACCAGCAGAAAAAGGAAAAGGAACTGCCTTAGTATCACTGGCTGGACACTATAAAGGATGACACCAGGATGACCATGGCCGCTCTGAAGGAGGCGGTACAAGACAGAGGGGCATGGAGAATGCTGATCCATAGGGTGGCCAAGGGTTCGACACAGCTGAATGGCTGGCAATGATAATGATGGGTCTGAAAAAAAACAAGACTTGCTTATTCAAGTCTTGACAAACAACACTTGGAAGGAATCCAGTGCTGCAAAGTGAGTGTAGAGTTCTCCGTCTATTATGTAATCATTCTCCTAGCCACATGGAGGAACTTAGCTTTGAGGCAGAGCCATGGAAGGGAAGTCTAGTACAGAAGATGGAGGTGGATGAATATAAATGGCAAAGAATATCTCATAAGTGACTGCCACCAACGTTGAGAGAGACTAGAAGTCCTCTAGAACTTTCTTGGTGCTACTGAGACCACCAAACCCAGCATAAAACACAAGGTCGTTTGTGTTGCTTACCCATTTGAACCAGCATCTCCTTCACCCTCCCAGTAGAGTCTCATGTTGGAGACAAAGTTGAAGGAGGAAAAGAGAGATGATAGCACCATGTGCTTGTCAACCTGAAGGCGGACCTGCAGCTCTTCTTGCTGTTTCATAGGGTGGGAAATTTCCTACCAGCACCACACTCAACACAACTGAATGAGAATTCAGGGGTTTGGAGACTTTTCTTCATGCATGAGGAGAGGAGAGGAGAGAGAGGAGAGGAGGGGAGAGGAGGGGAGAAAAGAAGAGGGAGAGGGAGAGAAGGAGGAAAGGGAGAAAGATAGGGAGAGGTTTATTTTAAGGAAGTACAATAGAAAACTGGAGAGAAAAATAAGTCCCGAACTATCCACAGGAAACTTTCAACTATATTTAAAAACTAGGAGAGTGTTACATGTTGGCTACAGAGAAATTGGAGGGAAAAAGGAGCGGGAAAAATGCTTGAACCTGATTTCAAACTTTCAAGTGCTCATACACTTAATGAAGATGTTTGGCAAGAGTGCAAGGAAACAGAAACTAAAAAGCAGCTTTCTAGTGTTGCAACTTTTTATCTTTCTCAAGAAACTTTCCTCTTCGCTTGCTCCTAGTATGTTGAAAAAGCATCTGTCTATTTCTCTTTTCTTAGGAAGTGAGGGTTTAATTTTTTTTTAAAAAAAAGAAATATTAAATATTATATTTAAAATTTGCTCACCATCAAATCGGAGTTCCCTCCCTCCCTCCCTCCCCAGATTTCATCTTGGATGGCTACTGATGGTGTTTTTTGGCCTTAGGGCAGGCTCTCCCCCCTGTGACTTTTATCAAGGTCATTAAAACTCCATCATTGCATCTCGCAATGCACACCATGCCAGGGTGCTGAAACTGTTTTGCTAGCAGTACTTCATTAAAGTTAAAAAAACCAAGTGTATTTGGTTAATGAAAGACAAATCTGGAACAGAACATCATAACTGGAGCATGTAGAGATTTTTGAAAATAAAACCCTTTGATAACTCCTGTATACCCCTCTAAACGTTACATGACTTGCACCTGCCTCAGAGCCAGTACTTTTTCTTATAAACCCACTACCATTTCTTCTTGGTAATTCCATCCGGAGACCAGGAGACAAACAAGCCCCTATAGCAAAAGGGGTCTCCAAACTTGGCAACTTTAAGACTTGTAGACGTCAACTCCCACAATTCCATGCTATGCTGGCTAAGGAATTCTGGGAGTTGAAGTCCACAAGTCCTAAAGTTGCCAGGTGTGGAGACCCCTGCCCTATAGGAATTATCACATGCAGATAGGTTCTAAACCAGATGAAGCAGCTGATATATGGTCTCTTTCACCAGCAAGAGAAAACTGCCCCATTTTGGCCTGAAGTGGCTTGCCTTTATCTACACATCGTCAGTTGTTTTTAAATGTCAGGTTTGAGAATTAGTATTAATTGTATTCATTTTATGTATTCAATTCATGATTATACAGATAGATAGATAGATAGATAGATAGATAGATAGATAGATAGATAAGATATAGATATAGATATAGATATAGATATAGATATAGATATAGATATAGATATAGATATATATTATCTAATATGTATTCGACAAAATAAAATAAATAAAATAAAAATTAGGCTGACTTGCAAAGCAGAAGAGGTGTCCTACAAGCACCAGAAGCATTGTCATTTCTGCAACTTGGATTTTGGGACAGGGTGACAGGCTAGGACATCACATCATGGCGGAGTTCTTGATCAACAAGGAAGATGCCAGGTGGCACAACTGGAGTTGTTACATCTATAAAAGCTGGGATCCAGAGTAATCCGAAGGTTGAAAAGTAAGAGGCTTGTAAGGAAATGTAGGCAATTAAGATAATGTTTCTCAACCTCAGTAACTTGAAGATCTATGAGCTTCAAGTCCCAGAATCCCCCAGCCAGCATGCTGGGAGTTGAAATCCACATATCTTAAACTAGTGGAAGTTCAGAAACATTGCATTAGGAAACTAAAAATGTTAGCAAGAGAAGAAAGGTAATCAGTCTCACTAAAGTAACTGAGATCAGCTATCAGAGTTTTTAAGGAAAGCCGTTGATCATTTCTATTTCAGTCTCAACTGTTCAATTTCTTCACATTCAACAGGCAGAGCGATGTCCTTAGTTCTCTATCTCGACAGAGAGAATATAGCGGTGCTGCTGTGGCATGGCTGGCCGGAAATGATTCAAGTAAAAATCTAGTCTTGCTGTAAGACTTGATGTGAGGAAATCGGTACAAATACTATGGTGGGTTGACGCCTTCCTTGTGGCAGCTCTGCTCTTTGCTGCATGGAAACCCATACCCCATCAGATGCAGCATGTTATTCACTGCACAACCATTAGTGAGTTTTAGTGCTAGGATTTGGACACGGGATATATCTGCTGAAGACTCAAGATTGCTACTAGATGAAGAACAGTGAGATCTGTAAGATGTCTGCATGACAATGCTTATCAGTCTGAAATATTTATTTCATGAAGTCAAATCTCATCTCCATTTCCATCCCCCTACCATACACTATCTGTTCTGGCCACCACATTCGCTTCTGCCTTTATTCAACTTTCCTTCCAATGAAGCTGGTTTCTGGAAGACTGAGAGAAGATCAGAAGAGTGGCTTCTGATCTGCATGCTGGTTTGGGGGCAAAGTTTCCTTACATCATATCGAAAAGAGGAGATGTTAGTGGGCTGAGAAAAATTTCCTTTTCAAATTTTTCTCAGCCCACTAACATCTCCTCTTTTCGATATGATGTAGGGAAACTTTGCCCCCAAACTAGTGTTCTCCAGACTGTGTCAGCCTGGTCTAGATGATGGTACTCAGAGCCCGGTTAATTGGAGAAGGCCTTGATTGGAGAAGACCTCCCTTGGTTGAGCCTTACATGCCACATCATCCGCTCTGCCAGATCAGAATCCTCATCCACCTTGCAGGGTTATTGCAAATCCAAAAATTGAGGCATAGATATCCAACTACAATTGGCGATCAAGCATTTGGTTGAAGTATGACAAATGAAACCTATCCCTCTCTCCAGTCTCATACGCTCGCCTCCTTTACCTTGACTCCCTGAAACAATTTCCTACTGATATTTCCTCCACACATACCATTTTGTAGGGACTGAATAAATAAGGTGCATCCCACCCCTGCCTGCCGGCCCACCAACCCACCCTGCTATACCTTCTTCTAGGTTTCTTCAGACAAGGCCAGGATGGATCCTGGGGCTTTCAAGGAACGGATTTTGTCTGCTAACCATCAGCTGCCTCCGTTTCCCCCGTTCTCGCTTGATTGGGCAGGAAGAAGTGAATGAAACTGAGCAGGTGGCGCTACTGGAAAATGTAAAAAAGGAAGAACCGTTATATTCATAGAGGAAGTGGCTTTGAGTGGTGGCAATCGTGCTAATTCCACCCATTTCTATAGCATCAGGTCTGTGGGACCAATCTGAAGACTTGGATAAGGTATTCTGGGTTGAAAAAATAGGTTCCATCTTTTTATTTTCTTTTTTTTTTCTTATTTTGCCCTTTCTTGATTTATCCCCAGGATAGACAAAGGATGAAAGAGTACCTCTGAGCAGATACAAAGCGCATTTTCTATAGACAGGGGCCCCAGAAGCAGCAAAACCAAAAAGTTAGACAACTGCATAAAAATGACACATTGCCCAAGTTATTTGTTCATTTTGGCCAACTTCCTGTGTTTTTCAGAGCCTCAAATTCAGAAGGTGAGTCATTTGCAAGTGTGCAGAAATGCGCACCCTCGTATAAAGAGGGAAGAGATTGAGCAGAGGGACCAGACATAGACAAACGAAATTGCATTTTGCAGGTGGAGCTGAATATTTGAGCAATAACAGCACCCATGGAACCTATCCCTAGTTTCGAGGTGTGAGACCCAAACCGGCAGGGGTAAGGAATTAGCAGAGGGAAGAGATTTCCATCTTACCGCACAACAGTCTTGATTGCTCGCCAAGCAACAGCTCTGTGTCTGTGCATCTGAAGCACGTCAAGGAAAAAATAAGTAATATGTCTCAAAAGCTGTTATCAGCTCTTGCATGTCTTACTTTTATCGTGGCTCAAGGGCGGATCCTCCTCCTGAGTTCCTCCAAACAAGGCTAGCAGCTTAGAGACTCTCCCAAATGTCCTGGTGACTACAAGAGAGATAACATTTTAGTGGTGACCCTCCTCCCCCGCCCCCCAAATTTCAAAACTCTGTGCCTGCTGAGGCTGGCCAAAGAGGTGAAACCCCAGCAAGGTTCAAAATGATTAATCATTGTTCCATTGAGGCAATCAGAGATATTTTCCAATAAAAAGGCATATAATCTTTGCAGCTAGAAGTCTGTAGAGATTCTCAGTCATCCAGGTCATAGTTGTCCCAAAGGCAACCGGACTTTCTTGCTTTTTCTTTTGAAGATGTTTCGCTTCTCATCCAAGAAGCTTCTTCAGCTCTGACAGAATAGTGGAGAATGGAAGGATTTATACTCCTTGCAGACAGCTGGTCATTTGCATCCTTTTAGAGGGTTCTTGAAGCACTTGGAGGTTTATCAGTGTCCTCAGGGTCACCTGAGTAGCTCTCCTGGTTCCTGTAGTCTGCAATTTTTCGTTGGAAATCCATTCCTTCTCCCACACCATTCAAAGGGCGTTCATTCCAAATTGTATAGCTAAATGTCTGTAGAGATTCTCAGCCATCCAGGTCATGGTTGTCCCAAAGGGGATCTTTCAGGAGGCAACTGGACTTCCTTGTTCTTTTTCTTTTGAATACATTTCGCTTCTCATCGAAGAAGCTCCTTCAGTTCAATTACCAGCTGTGTGCCCAAAATTTCCAATGCTAAGCAAGATAGTTGTTAAGTGAGTCTTGCTATATTTTACGACCTTTTACCACGGTCATTAAATGGATCGTTGGAGGTGTTGTGCAAATTGTGCAATCATTAAGCAAATCTGGTCTCCCCCGCTTATTTTGCTTGTCAGAAGCTGGCTGAGAAGGTTATAAAGGGCGCTCATCAGGGGTGGGTTCTAAATTTTTTTACTACTGGTTCTGTGGGTGTGGCTTATTTTGTGGGCGAGGCTTGATGGTCATGTGACAATTCTTTAGGATTTAGCAGAGGTATTGGTCTACCAGGCTTTTAACTGCTTGCAGAGCTGTACCGGTCTACTCATTTATTTTTGGAGGCACCGGTCTACTCATTTGTTTTTGGAGGCATCAGTCTACCACCACATTGCCTTTTAACACTGATCAGCTGTAGGGCGGCCTTTTGAAGCCCAGCGGCAAGAGTTTAAACAGTTTTTTCCTTATAGCCCATCAGCTGGGACTCAGGAGGCAGCAATAGATTGGGGGTGGGGCCAAATAAAAGGTAAGAATAACGCAGGGGGAGGGGGCGGGGGAGGGGGTGGCAGAACCGGTTCAGTGACGTCATATCGTCACTACTACCGGCTTGGCGGAACCAGGCAGAACCGGGAGGAACCCACCACTGGTGCTCATATGACATGATCCCAGGATACATATGACTCCAGGACAGTGCAACTTGCCCAAGTACAGGTAGTCCTTGACCTACGACCACAACTGAGACCAAAGTTTCCATTGCTAAGCAAGATGGTCATTAAGTGAGTTTTGCTCCATTTCATGATGTTTCTTGCCAGTGTTGTTAAGTGAATCCCTGCAGTTGTTAAGTGAGTAACAGAGTGGTCATGTGAATCTGGTTTCCCCATTGATTTTGCTTGTCAGAAGTTTGCAAAAGTCAAAAACATGATCCAAGATACTGCAACTGTCATAAGTACATGCCAGTTGCCAAATATCCAAATTTTGATCATGTGACCATGAGGATGCTGCAACAGTCTTAAGTGTGAAAAACAGTCACAAGTTGCCATTATAACCTTAAACGGTCACTAAATGAACTTTTGCAAGTTGAGGACTATCTGTAGTTAAATTTTGTTCAATTTATTAACCTTTATTATAATTCCAAACAACAGAGGAAAAGAAACAATGCTAATACAAACACTACTTTAAAAGAAAATAGGTAATATAAGGAGATAAGTGGGGATAAGCCATATAAACATGGAAGCTGACTGCCACCAACCTTGCAGATCTAAAATGTCATATGTTTAATATAGTCTAATGCGCCATTAATGATTTAGCATATTATAAAAGATTTCATTCTCAGTTTTCAGTCAAGCCATGTCTCCACTGACCTGAAAAAAGTATTTGGTTAGCATAGTTGAAATCAATAAAGGAAGAAGAAAAATTATAAATAATAAACAATGTATTGAAAGAATACTTTAAATAATATATAAACTATACATCAGATTAAAACATAAATTCTAGAAGCCAAATTTGGACTGTGGTACAATATATAACAACAATATATATAAATTGGAATCCTGAAATTGTTTCCAAATAAAACTAACTTCTACATCAGATTTACTCTTCCGATATGAAGTTATTCTAGATATCGAAGTATAATCCCATAATTTAATTAATCATTGTTCCATAGAGAAGAATCAGAAATCTTTTTTCAATAAAAAGCATATAATATTCCCTCAGGTACTTTGGAGAATAGGTTGGCCCCCTCTTTTTTGTGGCAGCCCCTCACATATTGAACACTGCTATCATGTCACTTCTAGTCCTTCTTTTCTCTAGACCCGGGATGGTGAACCTATGGCACATGTGCCACAGGTAGCACGAGGGGCCCTCTCTGCGGGCACGCAAGCTGTCACCCAGCAGAGCTCCACCGCGCATGCGTGTGCCTCCCACCAGTCAGCTGATTTTCAGGTCTCTGGTGCGGGGCTCATGCAGGAGACGCATTCATATGCGCGGGGGTCTCTCGTGCATGTGTGGGGGCGGGAGGGGGTTTATGCACATGCGCAGGGGTAGCGGGAGTACGGGGGCATGCCACACCCCTACGGCAAAATAGCCTGCGGAGGGAGTGGTGCTTCCCATGGCCAGTTTTTGGTCCCAGTAGGCTTCAGGGAGGCTTGCAAAGCCCAAAATGGGCTGCGGGGGGCACACAAATGTGCAGGGGGGTGGGGGAGTACGGGGGTTCATGCGTGCATGCGGGAGGGAGCATGGGGGTCACACATGCATTCATGGGGTAGGGCATGCGTGGGGGATTGCATTATGGGTGTGGGCACATGCACGCATGACCCCCCGCACTTCCCCCGCTTTTGGCATGCAACGGGAAAAAGATTAGCCGTCACTGCTCTAGACTAGCCATATCCAGTCCCTGCAACTGTTCTTTATATGTTGTGTTGTAGCCTCCAGTCCCTTAATAATCTTTGTTGCTCTTCACTGTACTCTTTCCAGAGCCCCAACATCTTTTTTTACATTGTGGTGACCAAAACCGGATGCAGTATTCCATGTGTGATCTTACCAAGGCATTATAAAGATACTGTATTCTAATTTTGCATCCATGTAATCATGCATGGAAAATTCTGAAATGCAGAGGACACGCAGAGAAGGAACCATGTTTATTGCAAAGGGAACGGTCCCTGCTTTGCAAGAAAGAGACACCTGGAACAATGACAAAGCGAAGATTTTTATAGACTCTGGAAGCCACAAGGCAAGAATGTTAAAATCTGATTGGCTGGCAACATTCAGAGAAATTAGGTAGGTCATTGTCCATGCACCCAAGTTTATTTCTGTAGTTAGGCAAAACAGCCCTTTCAGAGGGCAGCAGAGCTGGGGAAATATTAAGAAGATAGAATGTGGAGGTAATACATTTAATAAATATATAAATAATAATAATCAGGAGCAAGTTCCTGGTTGAGGACGCAAGGTTGGAGTATCTCTAGGTTGCAAATTCCTAGAGCTATCTCAAACTTTGTAAGGGTTACTCTTGGTCTGTGCTGTGTCCTGGTGAGGAGGTTTCTATTCTTTGGTCTAGAATGACGTGGCTGGGATAAGGGTTTGTCTGGGGCAGGGAAGATCAATTTGAATCTCGTAGGGTTAGGGAAATAGAGAAGCAGGGATTGATCCCCCCACCCCAGCCATGTCCAAAACACAGGAAGGAAAAAGAGTGCAACGTCCATTTTATTAATGACATTTATTTTCTCCACCACCACCACAGTATTTGACTTGTTGAGGTTCTGAGTTATGTTTCACTAATAAGTTATAAATCATGCTGAGGAACAGTTCACTACAATGAGCTAAGTGATTTTCAAATTCAGACAAATTTTCCCCTTGTTCTTCATAATTCTCTGGTGGCTCTGTGGCTTTTCTGAGAGTATTGAATAGCAAAAGACTGGGAAGATCTTGATTTCGTCCTCTTAATGATAAAATCTTTAAAGATTATGGGCTCTTCGCTGAGCAAAAACATTTAGTGCTTTCTTCATCATAAAAGTAGATACCAAGAGGGGAAAGATCTGGGTTTATTCTTTTCCTTTAAGTATCTCAAACCTTCAATAAGTTGCTTTTGTTTATGTTTCTGATTGTTTTAATTTAGTATTCTATGTTGTAAGCTTCCCAGAGTCGATTGGACAGCTCTCGACTTGCAACCAGTGGTGAAATCCAAATTTTTTTACTACCGGTTCTGTCGGCATGGCTTGGTGGGCATGGTGTGGTGTGGCTTGGTGAGCATGGCTTGGTGGACGTAGCAGGGCAAGGATACTGCAAAATCTCCATTCCCACCCCACTCTGGAGCCAGCCAAAGGTGGTATTTGCCGGTTCTCCGAACTGCTCAAAATTTCCGCTACCGGTTCTCCAGAACCTGTCAGAACTTGCTGGATTTCACCCCTGCTTACAATCATTTGTTTAGTGACTGTTCAAATTTACAATAGCATTGAAAGAAAGGGACTTATGACAGTTTTTCACATGAAGTTGCGGCATCCTCATGCATGGTCAAGTGATCAAAATTTGGACATTTGGCACTTAGTATTTATTTATTACAGTTGCTGCGTCCCAGGGTCATGTGATCAGCTTTTGTGACCTGACAAATTCAATGGGGAAATTAGATTTATTTAACAACTGTGTTATTAATGTAACTGCAGTGATTCATTTACCAACTGGCAAAAAAGGTTGTAAAATGGCCCAAAATTCACTTAACAACTGTCTTACTGAGCAACAGAAATTTTGCTTAACTGTGATCCTAAATTGAGGAATGGATACAATGCATTCAGCAGTGGCCTGCTGAAAATAGTTTACTTCTATGAATATGACCCAAATTTATTTAAGTAGCCCCTGGAAAGCTTCTGCCTCTTCTACTGAGGTGATAGAATGATAAGCAAATATGATCCATTCTGGAATTCAGACTGGTCAACTGGCATGAAAATAGAATTTGAAGTTTAGGGGCACCTCCATCTTTTGAATTTTGCAAGTTCTTGAATGTAAATAATCCTTGGCCTTTTGTTAGCTCATATGTAATTCATTCTTTCTCTGTGCCAGTTATTTAATACTTTATTGTCAACAGAAGTGGGAATATTTGGATTTTTATGGATCTTCCTTCCCATTTTCTTCCCACTTATTACTGCATTACATTTTTATCTTTCAGTCAGTGGAGAGATTACTTTCTTGAAACCAGAAGCAATCAAACTCAGTTTTTCAACAAATAATTGCAATCTGGGTCAACTCTGTTGGGCAATCATGTCAACTGATTTCTTGCAGGCAGTAAGGCAGAAACCTGAAAATGGATTGGGAGGTGAGGAACTAAATTTGGAGCTTGATGTAAGATTTATTGAGTATTGATCCTAGCCGGGAGATGTTAGATAAGTGCACAAACATTCTCAGCATTTGAGGCTTCTCCAGAGAGCTAGGTCTTGGCATAATGTGTCTGAAGTAGGATAATTTTAGAACCTGGTCATTTGTGCCTTGAGTGAAAATTTTGGTTGATTTGTTCAGTGATGTTTGTTTTCTTGGCTGTCCACTGTAGGCACAAGAGTCTTCTCCATTTTTTTTTTTGAAAAGATTTTTTTATTTTTAAACAAACATACATAAAACCATCTTCAATTGCAAACAGTGTGTCAGTTGGTTACAAGCCTTTTGTGCATCATTCACCAAATTCATAGCTTACAATTTACAGTTTACCTATATTCTCATATCATTGACCTAATATATAATTGTTATCCTCATTAATCACTTATTTGACTATGGCTATTTCTTCCCTCATTATCATTCAAAATATTCTAAGATTTGAGTTAATTTTTATTATAACATTCATTTCATCCTCCTGAATGTAACCAATAATAATACATCTATATGTTATATTTGAGTCTTCTCCAATGTTTGACCAAAATATCAGTGTTCTTTCTAGTGTATCCTGCTTTTCAATTTTCACTTTCATAGAATATCACAAGAAAAGCTATGATCTGCTTGATTCTGTTTTAGATATAGACTCATTATGCAGTGTTTCTCAACCTTGGCATCTTGAAGATATGTGGAGTTCAGATCATGAAACAAGCATGGCTGGCTGGGGAATTCTGGGAGTTGAAGTCCACACATCTTCAAGTTGCCAAGGTTGAGAAATATTGCATTAGAGCCAGTGGTGGTATTCAGCTGGCTCTATCTAGATTGGGAAAACCGGTAGCAGCAGCTGTAGGAGGCTCCGCCCACCCACCTGGACGTCATCACATCCTGTTTTTTACGCTCTGCGCATGCATGGAAGGCTGTGCGCATCTGCTGAGGTGGCGCATGAGCGCTCACATTTGCGAACCAGTAGCAAAGGTAAGTGAATACCGCCTCTAATTAGAGCATCTGAATTTATTTTCTAAAGTCTTTAATCCAATTCTACCAAGTACTAGTCCCTGGTGTATTTATTGGCTACCGGTTCCTTTTATTGTTGATAACTAATCCTAAAAGGCAGTGATTTTCCACTCCTTCGGTGTCTTCATTATTTGTTCTAAGGCAAGTTGCTATAATTGTTGTTATTGATTTGGTCTTCTTTATATTTAGTCCCATTTTTTTCACGGTGTTCTCTGATTTTCCTTACAAGACCTTGCTAATTATTTGCATGTTTAATTATCCAAACAGTATTATCAGCATACCTCAGACTATTAATGCTTCTTCCTCCAGCATTAAATAAGCATTAAAATCATGCTTATTTAAACTAATGTTTCTCAACCTTAGCCATTTTAAGAGGTGTGGACTTCAACTCTCAGAATACCCCAGACAGGACTGGTTATGCTAGCATATGAAATTAAGGATATTGTACGATAGTTTGCACACTCTGTTAAGTTTGCTTTTTTTGATGTTAGGAAGCTTGACTCTTCTGTTCCGTTCCATATTTCAGTAGTTACTGCATCAATTCTGTAGCCTTTTGGCTTAGTAGTGACCAGAGTGCTTCATATTCTAGTACTAGAGGTTCTCGTAAATAAAAGTAGCCCTCAACTTACAACTATCACGACAATGAAGATTCTCAGTCATATAGATAGAGTTGTCTGAGGATTGAGTCATGGCAACTAGATTTCTTTTCTTCTTATCTGTGAAGAATACTAATGCCACTCTATAAAGCCCTAGTAAGACCACACCTAGAATACTGCATCCAGTTTTGGTCACCACAGTACAAAAAAGATGTTGAGAGTCTAGAAAGAGTGCTGAGAAGAGCAACAAAAATGATTAAGGGACTGGAGGCTAAAACATATGAGGAACGGTTGCAGGAACTGGGCATGGCTATTCTAGTGAAGAGAAGGACCAGGGGAGATATGATAATAGTGTTCCAATATTTGAGGGGCTGCCACAGAGAGGAGGGGGTCAAACTATTTTCAAAAGCACCTGAAGGCCAGACAAGGAATAATTGGTGGAAACTGAACAAGGAGAGATTCAACCTAGAAATAAGGAGAAATTTTCTGACAGTGAGAACAATCAACCAATGGAACAGAAGTTGCCTTCAGAAGTTGTGGGAGCTTCATCACTGCAGGCTTTCAAGAAGAGACTGGACTACCATCTGTCAGAAATGGTGTAGGGTCTCCTGCTTGGGTGGTGGGTTGGACTAGATGACCTACAAAGTTCCTTCCAACTCTATTAATCTGTTAAAGAAGCTATCCAAGTAGCTTTTTCACAGGAGCACAGGAGAAGCACACCACAGGACCAGAATCAGCATTATACCTTTACTTAAAAAGGCACTCTTTTGAGGATAAAAAGGTTCACATTTTGGACAGGGAAGATAGATGGCTTGAGAGAGGTGTGAGGGAATCCACTTACGCTACAGTGGAAAATCCTCCCCTCAATAGGAGGTGAGGCCTCAGACAGAACCTGTCCTCCATTTTTTTATGTTGCTCCCTTCAAGACTTATGTCTTCAGTCCCGAAGACAATCAAGACCGCTTCAGAGATTCACCAGGAAGGTCACACTTAATGACCCACCTAAGAGAAGGATTTAGGAAGAAGGGCCCTTAACGACTCTCTGCCCAAAGAGCCTATTCAGATTAGGTGAAAAATGAAATTACCATGAAGGGGTTCCTCCTGACCATCATGCTCAGACTGAGGAAGCTACTTGGATAAATGTCTGTGGAGATTCTCAGTCATCCATGTCATGGTTGTCCCAAAGGTGCTTTTTTCAAGAGGCGACTGGACTTTCTTGAAAATATTTCACTTCTCATCCAAGAAGTTTCTTCAGTACTCAAATGAAGTGAATTGAAGTAGCTTCTTGGATGAGAAGCAAAACATGTTCAAGGAAAAACAAAAAAGGTGCAGTTGCTTCTTGAAAAAGCACCTTTGGGATACTTGGATAAGCAGTGAAACCAAAAATAAAAGAAGCCCAGTTGCTATGACTCAACTTCCTTACAAAAGTAACAAAGCCTCCTTTTAGAAGCTTTCCCCCTACTCTTCCGGTCTCTGCCTATTTTGAAACTGGACCTAGCACCTTCTGCAAGTCAAGTTGGTGCCCTTCCTGACCATGGAGTTGTTGGAAACGAAGATGCTCCCTAACCACTATTGAGAATTAGTCGCCATATTGTCAGGTATGAAGATAAGAGGCTGGAAAAGTGCTTCAATTTGTCACACATTTGGGCTCTACAAATTGAAGACCACAAATAGAAAAGAAAGAAGCGAGGAAACCAGTGAAGGAATTTGTAAAAAAGAACAGGAAAGGAAACAATCTGGGAGGACTTGATAACAGCCCTTGTGTAACGGCTGTTGGAAGATACTCAACAGAAGACGACAAAATAAGATCAGGATTCAAAACGAAACTGCAAAGGTTGTGTGAGTTAATCTCTTTTTCCTTCTGGGTTCTTAGTGGCTAGCTAGATAACTATATTTTAGTTGAGTAGGAATGAGCAGCTGGGGTAATGAATTAATCTAAAGGTTGTTGTTTTATCACTATAGCCTGAGTTGGAAATTTTCATTTTATCTTGTTTCACAGGAGATTCTTGCAACAATTTCCACGCGCATTATGAGGGGCTTCTGTCTGGAGAAGTGGAGGAATCTTTCTACCTGTATTTTCATATAAAAGATAAATGTGTAAAACTTTTGGTGACAGTTAATGAGTCCTGGGTCAGGTCTCAACTGTTCAATCACAGAACATCTCTACTTCATTGTGGCTCCAAGTGCAATTCAAGGTGCACTTGTCACTTTTTACAACCTACAGGTCAGGGTGGATTCTACTTACCTTTACTACCGGTTTGCAATGGGGCCACTCATGCGCGCTCGCTTCGCTCACACATGCGTGCACTCTTCTGCACGTGCGCAGAAGCATTTTGATGACGTTGGGGTCATTGGGTGGAGCCTCCTGCCAGTTTTACTACCGGTTCAATAGAATTGGTGCTAACCGGGGGCAACCCATCACTGCTACAGGTCCAGGTTGCTTCTCTCCTTGATTAGTTTCCATCCATTGTTTCTTGTCTTGCCTTCCGGTGCTTTGGGAAATAAATTGACGCCCTCTCCTTTGAGGCAGCCTCAAAATTGGAATACGGCTATCATGACATCCCTAGTCCTTCTTTTCTCTAGGCTAGCCATACCCAGTTCCTGCAACCATTCTTCATACGTTTTAATCTCTAGGCCTTTAATCATCTTAGCTGCTCTTCTCTGCACTTTTTCCAAAATCTCAACATCTTTTTTGTAACGTAGTGACCAAAACTAGTTGTACTATTCCAGGTGTGGTCTTACTAAATTTTTATGAAATGGGTACTAATACTTCACATGATTTTGATTCTATGCCCGTTTATAAAACCAAGGATTGTATTAACTTTTTTGGCTGCTGCCGCACACTGCTGGCTCATATTTAAGTGATGGTCTACTAGCATAACTTCAACTATAAAGTGACTATAGTCTTAGGAGCTAAGTCCTGGTCCTCTAAAGTGCCAAGATCCATGAGTTCAATTCCCCAGAGAGGTTTGAACCGGGGATGGTATTCAGCAGGTTCTGACCAGTTCTGGAGAACCAGTAGTGGAAATTTTGAGTAGTTCGGAAATACCATCCCTGACTGGCCCCACCCATATCTATTCTCTGCCTCCCGAGTCCCAGCTGATCGGGAGGAAATGGGGATTTTGCAGTAACCTTCCCCTGGAGTGGGGAGGGAGTGGAGATTTTACAGTATCCTTCCCCTGCCACGCTCACCAAGCTATGCCCACAGAACCGGTAGTAAAAAAATTTGAATCCCACCACTGATTTGAACCCTATTGGCCAACACCTGTCTACCTGTGTCTGATAAATCCCATATAGGCTGAAACCAGTTGTAAGAGTGCCTGCCTCTTTGAAACCACCACATAGGATGTAAAAATAGAGGGTATGGCGGATGGATGAAAGAAAACTTGTAAACCCCGTTTGTACACATGACAACTGTAACATCTGCATCTCTCGCTTCTGCGAGATCTGCAAGATCTCTGCAAGATTATCATTCTGATAATTTCTCAGTGTTCCATACAGGTAGTCCACAACTCACAACCATAATGGGGCCCATAAGTCCATTGTTAACTCATGACCATCACAAATCAAAGCACTCACACAACTGGACCTGAGTTTATGACTTTTTTTTGCAGCGGTCATTAAGTGGATGCCAGGCCATTAAATGAACACTGTGGTTGATAAGTGAATTGATGTATTCCTATGGATGTTTTTTGCCAGAAACTGGCAAAGAAGTGCCTTACCGTAAATGGTCACATTACCGTGGAACACTGCAGCTATAAAGATGAGCTGATTGCTAAGAGCCCAGAGTCCATTGTAACTTTGGTCACTAACTGAAAGTGATTGTTAAGTGAGAACTACCTGTATACTTTTGATCTTGCATATGGAGGTTGGGCATGTACCGTTAATTGCTCAGAGCTGATGGTGGTTGAGGCATTTAAACCTATTAAACCAATAAGCAAACATCTACAGGCCAATTTAACTAGTTAAGAGCAAATATGGCAAGATAAGAAACTGATCACCCGAGTTAACAAAACAAAATTCTTGCCACCTTAAATATAGCTAAGATGATATATAGGTAGTCCCAAAGTCCCTGCTTTTTCAAGAGGCAACTGGACTTTCTGGTTTTTCTTTGAAGATGATCTGGCTGGATGGTAGGGAATGGATTGATGCTGCTTGCAGGTAGTACACAGGTAGTCTATACAGGTAATCTTCGACTTATGACCACAACTGAATCCAAAATTTCTATTGTTAAGTGAAATATCTGTTAACTGAGTTTGCCCTATTTTACGACTTTTCTTGCCACAGTTGTTAAGTGAATCACTGGCAGCAGGGGTAAAGTTTGAACGGTCACTGAATGAACTGTTATAAATCAAGGATTACCTGCCCAACTCCCAAGATAGCTCAGATTATGGGGAGGTCTGCATCAGGAGCCTCTGGAGTGCCACACGTTTGCCAGAGTTAACACACGAGTTTGTAGTATTCTTCTGCATTTGGGCAGCTGTTTTGGCCACAGTAGGCCTAATTCAGTTCATGCAGAAAAGCAAGGAGTGTGATGCAAGAAGCTTTTTAATGGTTACTGACTCAGATCTCCAGATTCGTTTCACATTTCCGATTTGTCTCAAGATGGTGCAGGCCTTTCTGTATGGTTTCCCTTCTCTCTCCAGAGCTACTCATGACTCAAGACCACAAAAGAACACAAGGGAAGTTTTGAGGAGGTAGTTTATCAATGTCTTTGTTACAGGCAACTGTCTTTACTGCAAGGTGTTCAGAGCAAGTAATCATACTAATATTATTCTAACAGTAAAACACAAACCCATAAAAATAAACACCATTAAAGCGTTGGCAGCGCAACCAAAGGAACGATGCCTTTAGCAGCAGAACTTGTGGTTCTGTCGTCCTTCAAAGGACATGGGAGGGATATTGCCAACTTCCATAAACAGAGCTCTTCATACGTGTCCCTTCCTGTGTGATGATGGGCCAATTACACAAATAAACCATGAGGGCCAAAAGCAGAAAGTTAAGAGAAATCAAGAGCATACATCCGTTTTCCTTCAAACGGTGCCAACTGTTTTGGGTGAATAGTTTTTGCATATAAATTTTCCCAGTGTGATGCATTTGGCTCATTTTTTACTGTTGTTGTTTTTAATCATGTTTGCCTTTTCAGGTAGATATTTCTGCAACATTCATGCTTTTAAGAATTGCAGTTCATTCCTTTGAACTATAAAGGTTAAAGGATTGGAAATTTGGAACATAGTTCTGGGGCCTTGCTCCAGAAATATAAAATTAGATAAATTAACATTCATACCCTATGTCCTTAGGAACAGGCAGTTCTAAAATATTCCTATTCCACCTTAGACCAGGAAAATATAAGGTCTTAATTAGGCATCTCAAAGGCCCTGGAGTTGGACCTGAACAGTCACTGTGGAGAACAATCTGTAACCACGGCACTACAGCAGAAAATGAAAATTTCGTGGTCACCAGCCTTATGCTGAACAGCACAAGCCCCACCCCCTCTTGTCCAAGGGTACCAGTCCTTTCCTTTTATGCCTGTGTGTATGTGTATATATATATTAACTGTACACACACATATATTTGTCTTAGGTTTTCACGGGTGTGCATATGCAAAAAATTAAAATCTCGGGTGTTTTCCCGCGTCATTATAAATAAATTGGTTAAAATATTTAAAATCCTGGTTAAAATCCCAGCTTAAAATCTTCTAAAAATCCTTACAGAGCACTCTGCAAGGTCCTTTAAAACCTCAGCTAAAATCCTACCAGTGACTTTAAAAGTTTTTCTTAAAGCAGAGAACCCATAGCTTCTACATGAAACAGAGCCTGAAGATGACAGGGTTGTGAGCCTGTCGAAACGTTGCTTTAAGAAAACTTTTAAAGTCACTGGTAGGATTTTAGCTGAGGTTTTAAAGGACCTTGCAGAGTGCTCTGTAAGGATTTTTAGAAGATTTTAAGCTGGGATTTTAACCAGGATTTTAAATATTTTAACCAACTTATTTATAATGACGCGGGAAAACACCCGAGATTTTAATTTTTTGCATATATATATATATATATGATTCTATCTGATGTTTCAATGCAGTAATAAGAACTCTCAGAAATGCAAAATGATGCATCACTTAAAACTTTATTCGATATAAAAGGAGCGATGGAATGGCTTTGTGATGAGACAGAAACTAAGTACCCAAATTCAACCTACTTTGCAAGAAAACTGCTGTTTTAGTTCCCATCTTCATATTTAGCTGAATGTGGCTTTAGTGCTGTAAATGATTTGCTACTGAAGAATTGACTGGATATCACTAAACGAGGAGACTTAAGAATGAAGCTGACTAAATTGGAGCCTAATATAAAATCTCTCTGCACTAGGCATCAAGCACAAGGATCTCACTAACTTAAACAGACTACATTTTCCTGGGAGTAAGCCCATTGAAGACAATGGTACTGACTTCTGAGTAGACATGAATAAGACTGCGTTGTAAATATGAATAGAATAACAGAGTTAGAAGGGACCTTGGAGGTCTTCTAGTCCAACCCCTGCTTAGACAGGGAACTCTACACCACTTCAGACAAATGGTTATCCAATCTCTTCTTAAAAACTTCCAGTGTTGGAACATTCACAAATTCTGGAGGCAAGTTGTTCCACTAATTTATTTATTATTTATTTATTTATTGGTTCGATTTATATGCCGCCATTTTCCGGAGACTCAGGGCGGCTTACAATGCATTAAGTAATTGTTCTAACTGTCAGGGAATTTCTCTTTAATTCTAAGTTAGATCACTCCTTGATGAGTTTCCACCCTTTGCTTCTTGTCCTGCCCTCAGGTGCTTTGGAAAATAGCTTGACTCCCTCTTCTTTGTGGCAGCTCCTGAGATATTGGAAGACTGCTATCATGTCTCCCCTACTCCTTCTTTTCATTAAACTAGACATACCCAGTTCCTGCAACCGATCCTCATGTTTTCTTCATATGTTTTCTTCAAGATCTTCATATGATCTTGAGGCAAGTTCAAATTGTATTTTGAATTTGTTAGATACCTTTAATATGTAAAATGAGGACCCGGATTGTGGGGGCAATAAGCTGACTTTGTATAAAATAGAACACTGCTTAGGGGGGGCTGAAAGCCTTACTAAGCAGGAATATACAAAAATATGAAGGCTATCGCTTAATGCATTGTAAGCCGCCCTGAGTCTCTGGAGAAGGGCGGCATATAAATCGAAATAATAAATAAATAAATAAATAAATAAATTGTTCTAACAGTTGGGAAATTTCCCCTTGTTCTAGATTGCTTCTCTCCTGGATTAGTTTCCATCCATTGCTTCTTGTCCTGCCCTCAGGTGCTTTGGAAAATAGCTTGACTCCCTCTTCTTTGTGGCAGCCCCTGAGATATTGGAAGACTGCTATCATGTCTCCCCTACTCCTTCTTTTCATTAAACTAGACATACCCAGTTCCTGCAACCGATCCTCATGTTTTCTTCATATGTTTTCTTCAAGATCTTCATATGATCTTGAGGCAAGTTCAAATTGTATTTTGAATTTGTTAGATACCTTTAATATGTATAGTAATTAATATGATCAAAGTATTACAGAAAAAGCTTTCATTAAAATTATTTTATATTTATGCATTTCAGTTCTCTATTATATGTTTTGAAACCTTATTTGCTGTTTTTTTCATATCCTTTCATACTATTAAGTTCCTCAGTACTTCTACTGTCCTTTGTTCTTTTATTTTTCTCTTTCATGGATGCCATGTTCTTTGGAACCTTATTTAAACCAAGTTAATGGCCTTTTAGGCTTCCTCCGCGTGAGTAGGAGTTCACTTCTTGAATAGTAAGAATTATATGTCATGGGGGGATCAGGATTTTAGAGATGCTTAGGTGGGGCATGGCCAAAAAAAGGGAACCACTGATCTAAGGGAATTTAGGGATTGAAGGTGTAGAAAAATCATGGAAGAGAGATGAGTAGTACATAAAAGTTTAGAATGCATCTTTTTTTTAAGAAAAGTACATGTAATCCTCAATTTACCACCACAACTGAGCCCAAAATCTATGTTGCTAAGTGAACAATTTGTTAAATGAGTTTATGCCCCATTTTATGACTTATCTTACCATATTTGTTAGTTGAATGACTACAGTTGTTAAGTTAGTAGTACCGTTGTTAACTGAATCTGGCTTCTCCCTTGACTTTGATTGGCAGGTCGCAAAAAGATAATCACGTGACCCCAGGACATTGCGACCATCATAAATTTGAGTCAGTTCCCAAGCGTCTGAATTGTGATCATGTGGCCATGCAACGGTCGTAAATGTGAACAATGGTCATAAGTCACTTTTCTCAGTGCCCTTGTAACTTCGAATGGTCACTAAACGAACTGTTGTAAGTAGAGGACTACCTGTAGTCTTAAGACTTAAGACCGTAATGAACCCGATTTTAGGATACTTTTTTGTCGCAGTTGTAAAGCAAATGCAGAAGTGGGTAAGTGGCTGCTGTTTGCTATATTTTGGTTTTTAGCAGAAACACTGTAAAACGCATTCACGCGACCACGGGATATTGCAAATGGCCATGGGGTGGGCTAGTTGTTGATCACCCAAAATGTGGTGACGCAAATCATGGAGGGGAGGAAGAAGATGGCTGTCAGAATTTTGGAATCAAGTCAGAAGTACCTCCATGGAGGTCTGTCATGACTTTGCACCGTCACTAATTGATTGTAGTCCTCGACTTACAATAGCAATAGCACTCAGACTTATATACCGCTTTACAGTGCTTTACGGCCCTCTCTAAGAGGTTTTAGAGTCAGCCTATTGCCCCCAACAATCTGGGTCCTCATTTTACCGACCTCGGAAGGATGGAAGGCTGAGTCAACCTTGATCCTGGTGAGATTTGAACTGCCAAATTGCAGGCAGCAGAAGTAGCCTGCAGTACTGCACTCTAACCACTGTGACACCGAGGCTCATACAACCATTCATTTAGTGAGTGTTCGAAGTTACAACGGCACTGAAAAAAGTGAATCATGACTATTTTTCACACTTACGACCATTGTAGCCTCCCTGTGGTCACGGGATCAAAATTCAGATGCTTGGCAACAGTGTGCCGGTGTCATGCGATCACTTTTTGCATCCTTCTGACAAGCAAACTCCATCGGAAAAGCCATTTAGCAACCCTGTTACTAACTTGGCAACTGAAGTGACTTAGTTAACAAGTGGCAAGAAAAGTTGTAAAATGGAGCAAAACACACTTAGCAATGGAAATTTTGGGCTCAACAGTGGTCATAAGTCGAGGGCTATTGTATCAGTTTCCTTGTTGTTTTTCCTTGTCTTTATGATTTTACCATCTTTTTCCAAGGAACACACCTCTAGTTCCAAAACTCGTTTTGGTCTCCTTTCACCCCAGCCTTTAAATACTTGCCTCCGTCACCAGGTTGACAATGATCTAGAACGATCTAGACAATGATCTAGAACACGGGTCTCCAATCTTGGCAACTTTAAGCCTGGTGGACTTCAACTCCCAGAATTCCCCAGCCAGCTTTGAAGTCCGCCAGGCTTAAAATTGCCAAGGTTGGAGACCCCTGATGTAGAACACGGGTGTCAAACTCGCCGCATCATGTTGCTGTCACATGATGTTTCACGTTTTTTCCCTTTGCGGAGCTGGGGTGGGTGTGGAGCTGGGGTTTGTGACGCATCCAGCCTGTGGGTTGCCAGTTTGACACCCCCTGATCTAGAACTTCTTCAAGACCCGTTTTCCATTCTCCTCCCTTGCTCCTAAATAGGGGAGTTTCCTGGAACAAAGTTTGTGTTTTCTCACTCATACATACATATCAAAGCATTTTTTGTATGTTCTGAAGTAGAAGATATTGTTGATCAGCCATCAGGTAAGCTACTCTCAGATCTTTGAACCTTGGATTCAAGAGAGAATATTGGGGCCTTTTTGCCCTCAGTTAAACCAAGTGCTGAGAACTATAAGTAACATGGCTACTATTTCGAAAGAAATTATCTATGTCTGGCAGAGTTACGTGTGGCTGGATTGCCCAAGATGTCTCGCTGGGGCTCCAGAGAGGGCTAGTGCTGCTGGGACTAGGGCTCTCTCCCTGGAGGTCCTCAGTGGAACCGTAGCTCTCTAGTCCTGCAGGAGAAACATCCAGGAACCAGTCATTTGAGCGCTGAATCCAAAGTGGGACTGTAGCTGATGGCCTTGAGAGGACATCTGGTTGTCTATTATTGTGCGGGGGCTCAATCCACAGCGTCCCTCCTTGCCTCCACACGGTTGGCACAGCTCCTGTTTCTTGGGGCAGGGACCCCCGGAAAACCCGTTCACACAGGATGGCTGAGACCACGATGAACACAGCTGCGACGGTCGCCAGGCTTACCATGATCAGCAAGCAGTCGCCACAATCGCTTAGCGGGGAGGCAGTGGAAGGAGGCGGCATCTCAACGCTTGTTGGGGGACCCAACATGACAGCCAACGGACAAGAACCAAGCCAGATCAAAGTGGCTGCATCTGGAGCCAATATTACTTTTGTTAGGGGGAAAAAAATCTGGATAGAGAAGAAAATGGGAGGAGACGGGTCAGAGAACTGTATGTAAGAATCAGCAATCTTTGACGCAACTGAAGGATGTGACCGAGTTGTGCAAACTTAGCCTAACAACTCAAAAACAGCTCATAACAAAACAGCCCAACAAAACTCTCTTAAGTGCAATGGGTTATACTAACTCGGTGCTTTCCGGATATGTAGGATGAGATCTCCAAATACTTAGCTTTTATAATTAACATCGGCTAGAAATTTGTGAATTGCAGCCTAAAAGGTATTTGAAAGAAACTAAGACATGACTAAGAAAGGTTAGAATACAACAAGAACTCTGCCTTGCAAATCCCAACCATTTTTACAGTTCTTCTAAGCCCTGATTGTATCTTCTCCCAGGACAGTTTGCTCCAGTTTGTACTATGTCAATACTAGGGCCATGTATTACTTTTGATGTACAGTATATACCAGTGGTGAAATGTAAAATTTGTTACTACTGGTTCTGTGGGCGTGGCTTGGTGAGGGGGGTAATGTGACTGGGTGGGCGTGGCCAACTTTTTTTTACTTTTAAAAGCATTTTTTCTACAACCTCTTCGGCCGAAGAGGTTGTTTAAAAAATGCTTTTAAAAGGCTCTGACGATCCCAGCTGAGTTGCCTGATCATCAGAGGCTTTTTTTTCTTTTAAAATCATTTTTTTATTTTTTTGCTTTTAAAAGAAAAGGAAAAATGCTTTTAAAAGTAAAAAAAAAAAGCCTCTGATGATCGCGCGGCTCAGCTGGGCATGGGGGGGGGCAGGGATTTCTGCTACCGGTTCTCCAAACCACCCACCGCCAGCACTACCGGATCGGGCGATCTGGTCCGAACCGGGAGCATTTCACCCCTGGTATATACTAAATATAGCACATGTCTGCAACTCTTTAAAGCAGCTTCATCTTTTCCTGGAATGTCATATCAGCTGCAGTGGGCAGTTGTCAGATCCCAGGAGAGGACATGGCTGCTTTAAAGAGTTGCAGACAAGCACCATATTCGTGCCCGTTAATGTTCTCCAAAGTAGTTTTTGAAATCAGCTCCAAGTTGCTATATAGCTGTACTCTACACCAGGAATACGTAGGCCAAAATATCTGAACAACATAAGGTTAAAGAAAGCTGTTGTTATCTTTTTCCATATTATTTTAGGTTCAAACTTGCCATGATAGCATTAAAAAAACCTGAAGAATGGTTAGGAAGGCCCATCCTCAAAAAGCCTTGAATAAAGTTGATTGTCCTTAATTTATCAAACAAGGCTAAATGGAAAGGTGGGATTAATCACCATAACAATACAAGTCCAAAAGAGCAACATTAATACAGGCTCTAAGCTAGCCCTCTCTGTTTTCCTCTCTGTAAAGTTATGCTGCTTTCCCTTCAGATGATATCTGAGAAGTATGAAGCCATAATCCCAGCCTTATCGGATACTAGGGAAGAAATGTGAAGTTTGCTTTCAGCTCGGAGGCACGAGAGAAGGGGTTACACTTAAGGGAGTGAGGGGGGGGGGGTGAAGAAAGGGAGGCAAAAGGAGAAGTTGAAAGAAGGGGAGGTAAAAAAAATTCTAACCTCGGATGTTGGAAATTGTGCTGGATTTCTCTGTCTTCAACGTTCAAGCATATTGGCCTCCAAAGAGTGTCATACCCTTGACTTGTCTTTGACAACTGTGGAGTAAAGGATGTGGGATACATGGCAAGTCACATCACTTCCTGGGCGCACCCATTCGGAGTTGTCAGCTGAGAACAAAGAACTTCCTCCTATCAGACTTAACTTTTAACTCAGGTGGCAGCTTGTCCACTGCTCAACAGTGAGAACAACTGGTCCCGTCCAAAGGAAAACAAAAGACTAAGAGACAAACCAAACCCACTACAGGAGAAAAATATACAGCATAAATTTAATTCAACTACTATGGTGCACAATTAAATTAAGGGGGGGGGATTATTACAGCCAAAGACAGTTCAAGTTTCCAGGTTATTGGTTCTATGTTATTGGTGTGTTTTTCCCCCCCTCATGCATTTTGTTTTTTTCCAGACACAAGGAAGAAATATATGCACACATTCGGGATTTAAACTAGTATATAAACTGCTCTGATCATAAATTAATAACAGATCATTGACAAAAAGAGATGAAACACCAGCCAAGTAAAGAAATCATCAACCCACCAACAAAATAAAAATACAAAATTAATAACACAAGTGTCCCAAACACATGCACACATGAAATCCACTAGGAGAAAAGAGGTAGATTTTTGAAGGAAGGGGGGGGGGTGAAATTAATGGAGGAATACATTTAATCAAGGAAGGAGGTTGAGCTGGCTGCAGGCAGGAAAAGTGGAGGGGCCTGGGGAGAACTTAATAGGCATTCCACATCCAGTATCAAGGCCAAAACCTCAATTTTTCAGAAAACACCACATATTTTTAAAGAAAAGAAGCACTTTCTGAAAATACAGCAGAAATGCATCAGGGCCTCCAGCCGCTTAGGAGATGTCCATGCTGGGAACAAGGGAAACCTGGAAAGCAGGTAGGCCAAATATACACACCAAAGAAGTATTTAGCATCTTACCCCAAAATAAATGTGTTTTTTCCCCCCAGCTGTATAAGACAGGTTTAAGGAAGCCACATAGTTTCCCAGAAGCTCCTGGAGGAGACCGAAGACAAGGACTCAAAGCGCAATCCCTAGTTGCAAGAAATGTCTGGACCCTGTGGTAGATTCGGAAAATTGAGCCTTATTTATTTCTCCCACCTATCCCTGTTTGGGAAATCTTTTAAGGGTAAGGGGATTTGGGTGGGTGGGTGGGGGGAACACATCTATCCTTAGTCTAAGGCAGTGTTTCTTAACCTTGTCCACTTTAAAATGTCCAGGCTTCAACTCCCAGAATTCCTTAGCTAGCCATGCTGGCTGGGGAATTCTGGGAGTTGAAATCCAGACATCTTAAAGGGGACAATGCTGAAAAACACGAGTCAGAGTCTTTGTGTAGGCGGAGATTCTTTGAAACAGAAAGAACAGACACCCCTCATTTCAAGAACACTTCTCTATTCCAACCTAGTCACCCCTTTTCGGAGGAAGCCAGATAAGAGCCCATATGTATAAGGAAGGGAAAATATTGGTGCAGACCTGGGGGAAGAAGGGAAAGAATTCACAAAGACAGTGCCTACAACCCAGAGTTTTCCAGTGCAGTACAGGAACGGAGGAAAGGAAAAGACATCCATCAGTTAAAAAAAAAAAAATCCCTTCCCCAACTTGTCCACTTATATTATCAGTAATATAAGTATATCAGTAATATAATAATGACCCAGACATTTCTCCTCCCCCCCCCCTTTCCCAAATGCATCTGTCCATGAGTCAAAATATTCAAGAGTGCAGGATAAAGAGCAGCGCCTCGGTCTCCTTTTCATCTCTCCGCTGCCAGCAGCAATGCCAACCCCTTGTGTCTTCCGTCCCTCTTCTTCTGTCTTTCTTTTCTTTTTCCATCATGGCCATCCAAGGAGCAGCTTCATCTCTCTTCCTTTTTGGACACCTTGGAAGAATGCCATGCTGTGGAGCTGCCAAGTGGGAGGAAAAAAATTTTTTTTAAAAAAAAAGACAGGCAGTCCTCGACTTACGGCCACAATTGAGCCCAAATTTCTGCTGTTAAGTGAGTTTTGCCCCATTTTACGACCTTTCTTGCCACAGTTGTTTAAGTGAATCATTGCAGTTGATAAGCTACTAAAGCCAGTTGAGTGAATCTGGTTTCCCCATTTGTTAAAAACTCGCAAAAGGGGATCACATGAACTTGGGATATAGCAATGGTCATAAATATGAGCCAGTTGCCAAGCATCTGAATTTTGATCACATGATCAGGGGAAGCTGCAAAGGTCATAACTGTGAAAAATGGATATAAGTCACGTTTTTCAGTGCCGTTGTAACAAAACTGTTGAGGACTGTCTGTATTATCTCCTTTTTCTCCCTCTGTAAAGGCAGAACCACAAACTTGGTGTTTAGGGGAGCCACCAATTTCAGAGACTTACCGGATGAAAGTTTTGAAGGCAGCTGACTGGGGGTTGATACAGAGGGGGACCCGTTTCCCATGCTGCTGTTCCAAGATAAATCTGTGCACCAGTTCTGAAAAACAAAGAGTTCATTTTTATTTGGTCACCATCAGGGCCACAAAAATCCCCCCAATTTTTGTGGCCCAAATCTGTAGCCCTGTATTTACATAATATACGTTTCTCTTTTCTTCTTCTCTATTTTTCTATGTATTTTCATTCTGCTAATTCAGGCAAGCCAAGGCTATCACAACTATTTGGGATAATAGCAGCAGTGAATCACAACAGTACTGCCCATTCAGACAGTTTGCCATTCAAGGGAGTTGCCCTGTATACACTTGTAACTTCACGTGTCGATTCGGATAAATCTCTACTACTGCAAAATCTTCATCACCTCTTTAGAGATATCTTCCTCCTCCAAAATTAATAGATGCCATTAGTGTTACGTGGTTGCACAGAGGAATTGGAGGATTTAGCAAACCCAAATGGGATGTGCTTCTTAGGATGACGAGACACAAAACAATGGGTTAACTTTTTGACTTCCCAAGAATTATGTAAGATGATTCACAGCGGATGGAGAAGAACTGAGACAATCCAAAACAAATCAGATCAAAAGTTTAAATCCCAAAGTCTGGTGGAATTCATGGAAGAATTATGTGCATTAATTGCCCTCATATACTTAATATAGGATGGTTAAGATCAATATTTAGCTCCTAAATTAGCAACTGGGAATAGCAATAGCACTTAGACTTATATACGGTTTCATAGTGCTTTACAGCCCTTTCTAAGCAGTTTACAGAATCAGCATATTGCCCCAACAATCTGGGTCCTCATTTTACCCACCTTGTAAGGATAGAAGGCTGAGTCAGTCAGGATCGAACTGCTGACAGTCGGCAGAATTATCCTGCAATGTTGCATTCTAACCACTGTGCCACCACTATGTTAAGGATGGAGCTTTCTGAAAACCCCAGGATTTGTGAGGAGGTTTGGACTCGATCTATTACCTTTGACTTGCCAGACAGAAGCGAGGTTCTTTTCGTAAGAGCCGTCAAATTTGGGGTCAGCCCGGGGTTCAAAGTCACTGGTATAAATGCGGCCGGAGGAGACCGAAAAGCAGCAAGTGCACATACAGGTGTGGTATCTCAGTCGCCCCTCATCTAAGTAAGGATGAGAAAGGGCATCCTTGGCAGAGATCCGCTTGGCCTGCAGAAGGAAGGACAGTGAGCATTATCCAACAAGAGTTCGCTGAGAGAACTCTTATATACAGGTAGTCCTTGAGTTATGACTGCTATTGGAGCCTTCCTATTACAGCCATAAGTCTTAACAGTTGTAAAATGGGCCAATCATGTGACCAGCCTGCCTTTACGACTTTTTGTGGTGGTTATTAAATGAACACTATGATCGCTGAGTGAATCCATTGTTTGCTATATCATGGCTGTGCCAAAAAGTGAAATTAAGTGTGATTTTTTTGACCAAACCATCGTAACATGCAGTCATGTGACCATGGGACAATGCAAATGGCGGTAAATGTAGCCATATTGCTGAGTGCCCAAAGTGCAGTCACATGACTGTGGTGGCAGTGAGGAACTGTCACTGCCAGTTCATAAGATCCGGATCATAAATCCCTTTTTCTGGTAGGTGATAGATTTGAATGGTTGCTAAGTGACTGGTCCTAAAAGTTTGTAGAGATTCCCAGTCATCCAGGTTATGGTTGCCCTAAAGGCACTTTTTTAAGAGGCAACTGGACTTTCTTGTTTTTCTTTGAAGAAATTTTGCTTCTCATCCAAGAAGCTTCTTCAGCTCTGACTGGATGGTGGGGAATGGAAGGATTTATATTCCTTGCAGACAGCTGGTCATTTGCATCCTTTTTGAGAGTCATTGAAGCACTTGGAGGTTTATCTATGTCCTCAGGGTCACCTGTGGGAGTATGAATGGATTTCCAGAAAAATTGCAGACTACAGGAACCATTAGCACTACTAGGTGACCCTGAGGACACAGATAAACCTCCAAGTTGCCTCAATGACTCCCTAAAAGAATGCAAATGACCAGCTGTCTGCAAGGAATATAATAGGGTCAACCAGTTATGAAATCTCAATTCAATGACTGGTTTTGCACAGAAAGGTGTCTTTTTCATTGCCCTCTATTCTTGTCTGTGAGGGTAGCCAAGAACATGCAGATGGCTCCATCCATGATTTGCTAGCAATATGTATAAAGAAGAGCTCTTGACTTATTCTCTTAAGCCATGATGTCTTTTTGGCTTCTGCCTTACAGTAGAGCAAGATGAGACAAAACATTCCTCCAACAAGACACTGATTATAACTCTATATTTATATAGAAAATATTTACAGACCTCTCACATCCTGGACATGAACTGTTTCAACTCCTACCCTTAAAATAACACTATAGAGCACTGCACACCAGAACAACTAGACACGAGGACATTTTTTTCCCGAATGCCATCACTCTGCTAAACAAATAATTCCCTCAACACTGTCAAACTATTTACTAAGTCTGCACTACTATTAGTCTTCTCATCATTCCCACCACCCATCTCCTTCCACTTATGACTGTATGACTAACTTTGTTGTGTGTATCCTTACGATTTATATTGATATTATTTCCTGATTGCTTATTTATACCCTATGACTATCATTATGATTACTTATGATTCTTGACGAATGTATCTTTTCTTTTTATGTACACTGAGAGCATGGGCACCAAGACAAATTCCTTGTGTATCCAATCACACTTGGCCAATAAAGAATTCAATTCAATTCAATTCAATTCAATTCAATTCAATTCTATTCTATTCTACTCACTCCCTGTATAAATCCTATTTTAATAAATGTTATTTATTTTTTATTTATATACCACCAAGAGTTGCTTTGGATAGTGAGATGGCTGACATGTAAATTTAATTAAAAAACAAATAAAATTTTTGATTACTAATGGAACCAGGCATATGGCTGACTTCCATCATGGAAGTTATAATCACATCTGATTATAACTTTATAATAAATCCAAGTTTGATTAAATGTTTTTAACCCTAGTCACATATTGGAGAGTAGTATGTTGCTCAGAGTTGGCAGATAGAAGCAGCCTGTAAGGACAATGACCATATTTTCTTGGAAAAATGTAAGTAACAAATCTGAAAAAGGGGCAAATCAGAAAGGAACTAAGAGGATTAACACAAAATATTTTTTTAGGTTTATAGAGAGAGAGAGAGAGAGTCAGCGTTACTCTCATTTCAGTGTATGCTATCCTAAGGCATACAAAATTTGATCATAAATGCATGAGATGGTCTGAAATTTTTAATACTATCGTACTGGCAAATGTTTGCTAACTGAGAATGCCATTGAGGAGTAAATGTACAGGTAGTTCTCAATTTTCAACCACAATTGAACCCACATTTCTGTGGCTAGGTAAGACATTTGTTCAGTAAATTTTGGCCCATTTTACGACCTGTCTTGCCACATTTGTTAAGTGAATCACTGAAATTGTTAAGACGGTTTTTTTTAAGTGAATGGGGTTTCCCCATTGACTCTGCTTGTCCGATGGTTGCAAAAGGAGGTCACATAAGCCTAGGACACTGCGATTGTCATAGGTATGAGTCAGTTGCTAAGCATCTGAATTTTGATCACGTGACAACGCAATGGTCCTAAGTGTGAAAAACGGTCATGTCCCTTTTTTTTCAGTGCTGTTGTAACTTCAAACAGTCAGTAAATGAACTGCTGTAAATCAAGGATTACCTGTATACTGTTTCTACCATCTAGCATATCTCGTGGTTTATCTCTGTGTCTTCAATTTATGCCCCTAAACCAGGGATGGGCAAATGTGGCCCTTTTACAACCTGTGGACTTCAATTCCCAGAATTCCTGAGACAGCCATGCTGGCTCAGGAATTCTGGGAGTTGAAGTCCACAAACCATAAAGCGGCCATATTTGCCCACTCCTGCCCTAAACAATCGGAATAACAATAGTGAGGTGAATGCCTGTGAGAGAGAAAGAAGAGATAGGGAAAAAAGAGACAATCTGACTGGGATCTAAAGTTTTCCTTGGACTCACTGGATCAAAGACCAACATCCGGCAGAGCAAATGCACAGCTTCGTGGGTTGCTTCTCCAGAGAGCATGTAAAGGACAGACAACGATGGCTGGGAAAAACAGATGCAAAGTGGTTAAGAGGCTTCCTTCACTCCCACGGCTCTTACCTTGCCAGCCCTGTTGGTACTCACCGGCTTGTGACTGCCACGCAGGATGTGGGCTCGGGCCCCCTCGCAGGCTGAACGGAGGGCAGCCACAGGAGGAGTCCCCAGGAGATCCGTAATCAGGTCCAACTGCCACCCGTAGATTGAAGGAAGAAGAAAAGAAGAAACAGAGAGAGAGAAAAAGAAAAGAAGGAAGGTAAGTTGCTTCTTCGGTGTCAAGTAGTGGACATTTTGTGGAACCACAAGCTGAAATGTTCTTTCATGCTTTCTGCAACCGCACACTCTCGCAAGTCTTTCTTCAAAGCCTGCTGAGATACCTGCTGAATTGGGCTCTGGGACTGAAAGAGGATGCGCCTGCCAAGGAGTTCGGCGAAAATGCAGCCCACGGACCAAATATCAATTGGACGTCCATAATGCCTGCTGCCCATCAGGATTTCGGGGGCCCGGTAATATTGAGTAACCACCTCTTGAGTCATGTGCTGGGACTCATCTGGCTCCTCTACCCGGGCCAAACCAAAATCGCAGATCTGAAGGGAAGATTAAAAGGTGTGGTCAACTTGAGGAAACTTCTAGAGAAATAAAACTTCCAGGCCTAGCTTTCTCTACTATCTGCTGTTCTTTCTGGGAATCAATATTCTTTCAATGCCACTGAATGATATTAATTCAGGTTCAGTTTAAAATGGGAACTCGGTAGGTGGCTCTAGGCTAGTGTTTCTCAACCCTGGCAACTTTTAAGATGTGTGGACTTCAACTCCCAGAATTCTTTGGCCAGCAATAGGGAACCTCACATCACTTGTGAGGAATGTGGGGCGGGCGGGAGGCCTCTAGGGCCCAGGTAGTGGTGGGGGAAGCAGGCCCAGGGCCTATGGGGACACCAAGAGGTGGGAAGCAGATAATAGGCTGTCTTAGAAGATAAGGGAGGCCCTACAAGGCTGGGGTAGGTGGGCCTGGGCCTGCGCTAGGTTTCCCAAGGTCTCCCCAACCTGAGGCCCCCAGTGACCCATTTAACGACTACATGAAGGACAGCAGAGGTGGGATCGTTAAGCAAGATCACAAGGCTGCCTCACTTAAATGGCAGTCACAACTTAGGATCGTAATGGGCAGGCGGTCTTAGGTCAAGGACTACCTATACACAAATACATGTTTTTATATCTGAAATTCTAGCACATCGCATTAAATTAAATACAACCCGCTTGATCTCTTCATGCATGGTTAATAACCTCCTTCTTTTGTCATCAAAAATAGCAATTTGGTGGCTATGACTGTATCAGCTGCAAGGCTACGAGACAGGGAATTATTGGAGATACGTGTTAAAATCTGCAGCACTGTGGGCAGTGTCACCACTAATGGCTTTGAACACAACACCACACCTGATTTGTCACACCAATATACATATTTATACACCCAACATATCTATTCTTAGCGAAGTAGTATGATTTATAGTGACTGGAGTGGGGAGGTGGGTGAGAAAACGTTTAATCTTTGACTGTCATAGCTAAAACTGCTGGACATCAGAGTCACCTTTCAAGTGGTAGCTATCTTGAAAGCTTCCTGGGTTGGCTACAAGGATGAATTACCTTGAGGACACAGTTGCTATTGACCAGCAGATTCCCAGGCTTGATGTCCCGATGAAGGACACCAGCAGAGTGCAAATATTTTAGCCCTGCAGGAGCGAGGAGAGAGAGAGAAAACTCTTTGGGTGTTCCCAAACCTAACGTCTACGGATGCAACAAAAATTAAAACTAAAATTAAATCTTTCCTTCCATTATCAACATATCCCAAAGGTGCTTTTTCGAGAGGCAATTGGACTTTCTGGGGTTTTTTTGAAGACATTTCGCTTCTCATCCAAGAAGTTCTTCAGTTTTGAATGAATGGTGGAGAACGGAAGGATGTGGAATGAAAGAATGGAAGCTTCTGGGATGAGAAGCGAAACGTCTTCAAGGCCAGAAACAGCCCGTTTGCCAACTTCCAGTGGGACCAGAAGTTGGCAAACGGGCCGTTTTCGACCTCCGGAGGGGTGGGGAAGGCAATTTTCACCCTCCCCAGACTCCTAGAGAGGCTCTGGAGGCTGAGGACAGCAAAAAACAGGCCTTCCAGTCCCACCAGAAGTTGGCAAATGGGCCGTTTCTGGCCTCTGGAGGGCCTCCGGGGGGGAGGAGGGGAGGCTGTTTTCACCCTCCCCAGACTCCTAGAAAGGCTCTGGAGCCAGGTGAGAAAGAAAAATGGGCCTTCCCCCCACTCCCCGAGGCCCTCCAGAGTCAGGAAACCACCTGTTTCCCTACTTCTGGTGGGCCCAGAAGGCCTGAAAATCAGCTGGCCGGGGTGCACATGCATGCCACGCTGAGCTTGCGTGCCCACTGATATGGCTATGCATGCCATAGGTTCGCCATCACGGTCCTATACTATTGCCAAAGTGCTGAGCTTGGGGTTAAGCTTGATTCTAAATACATTTCCTTAACATTTGATAACTAACAAATTTTTGAAGGGAACACTCCTTATCTCTTCTAAGCAAATAGCCTGCTAAATCATATGTATGCTTGATTCTGAAACCCTGAAAAGAAGGTCTTTGCTTCAGAGCTGTTACATAACAACAATGAATTTATTTTATGGAATTGCAACTGTGCCGGAAATGTCAGAAAAGAAGGGAAAAGGGGAGGAAAACTATTAAGTGAGTGAAGTACAACAGGACAGAGTTAAGAAGGACAGCAGCAAAGGAAAGTGTCAGGAGAAAAGGGCCTAAGAAATTGAGTCAACATGAAAGGAGAAAATGTTAAGAGGACATGTGAAGAGATCCTGCAGGAGGGACAACAGAAATACAACTTCTTTGGTCATCTCATCATATCCCCGCTGGATCTCCACCCACATGGCTCTCCACCCCAATTCAAAGACATGCAGCAAGGAAGATGTCAACACTCCTCCAAGCGTTTCATTTGGCCAACCACTCAACTAAGCATTACACAGATAGCATCCTATCAATGAATTGGACCTTCTTCTTCATGGGACTTGAAGTCCCTGAGATCCAGTCTCCCCTTTGAAACGATGTAGAATACCCTTTACTCTCTTTGATTCTTCCTTAGACTTATCTTACGTACATCTTATTATTCTCATCCTCGCTTCTCATCCCCTTCAATTATTCCCAGTCTTGATTAAATTCTGACACCCACAACTTTATCATCAATGGAGCTATGGAATCTTCTAACTTGGAATCGGTGATTCTACAATTACAGGCTATGCATCAACCTGTCAACTCTGTATAGACACTGTGTTACTTGTTCACATTCTTCTTCTGAATGATTACAATCCCTGTCGTGTTATATGGTCGTCAAGCCAGATAGCTCCTCTCTTCTACATTCATGCTGAATCTAAGTAAATAACTTTGCTCAAATGGATAGTTCCCAATTTATGGCATTTGCGTGCCAGACTTACCCCTGAGGATCTGATACAAAAAGACCTTGATATGATCGGAACTGAGCGGTTGTGGAGAAACTATGACTTTGTGAAGGTCACTTTGCATCAATTCAGTGATAACGTAACTGATGGTCATTGTCAAGGAGGATAATGGGGAATGGAGCAGAGAATGGAAGTCAACCGAATACCCAGCTCTTCCCATTGTTAAGTAAAAAAGAAAAATTACTTTTCCATCATTTTGTAAAACCAACAGGTTCCAACAGAATTAGGAGGCACAAATATCAAAGGGCACAGACAACTTAGAAATAAAAATATTCTACAGATCAGCCATCCCTAATCTGATACTCTGTACATGGGCTGGGATGCCAACTTCCATCAGTTTTGGAAGACACAAAACTAAGGAAAGACTGACATAAATCAAAAAGAACTACAGAACATGAAAAGCATCTCCAAAACAGAACGATGCAGTTAAGGTAACTGTGATAAGAAATGCATGTGAGAATGGATTAACCGTAACTATTATTAAGAATTTTTAAAAATCAGAATGGAAACTCTTTATCTTAGTTGCAAGGAAAATAAAAGAAAACAAAAGTGAAGATACAATAAGCATAAGAAATCTTTTCTAGCATTAGACACCACTGCACAATTTCAAAATGAGTTATTTCCTGCCCACAAATGCCGCTCAAATTTCATGAAATTTTGACAATCTCACCACATATTCTAATGGAGGATTGTCAAAAGATTAGAGTATTCTTAACAATTAAAAAAAAACCCAAGCAGTGATATCTGATGCAGTGGCTTCTGTGAGCATTGATGCCTGTAAACCACCCAGAGTTGTTTGTTAATGAGATGAGCAGCATATAAATTAAATCAGCAAACTTAATAAAATAAAATTGTGTCATTGACCATTGAGGTTAAAAAAATAGAATTATCGCTTTTAGTAATAAATAGCAAAGGAGAGAGGAGGTGAAGTTGGAGAGATTACACGTAAAATATGATAGCCCTATCTAGGTGTTGCAACATTGACATATAAAGAGAAGAGGCAGGAACAATTAGACCATTAGAAGAGAATATATGTAGCTCAGAATTGAATCATGGAATCATTGATGCTCTCTGAGCTTGCAAACAGAGCTTGGTGCTCTCTGAGCTAATAAGCAAGCTCAAACAACACCAAGGATTCCACTGTCAGACCATTCCTGACCATCCATTCTCATTGCTCTTCATTATAGAAAGCCACTGTCTCCAGTAAGGACTCTAGCATCTCAGTCTCCAATATGGTATCCAGACCCCACAGACTTTGATGTCCATCAGGTTCCATGCCCCCTCATATTCTGTTAGATCAGGGGTCAGCAATCTGCGGCTCTGGAGCCGCATGTGTGTCAGTTTTGGAAGACAATTTTCTTTTTTGCTTCTTAACTGCCACATATTTTAGCTGGGGAAGTTGGGAGGGGGTTGTTGTTGGAGTGGTAGAAAGTTAGTCATAACAACATTCCATATTCAAGGACTTTCGCCTGCTGTCTCATGGAGACTGCCGGAAGATTGTATCCAGTTGAGTGTGAAGAGTTGATTGAACAATGTGATGAACTTGTGGGTATGGGGCAGGGCTGTGAACTGTTAGCTGGGTGGAGAAAACCTGGAAGCTTTCAGATTTGGGTTTTCCCAGATGTGCCAACATGACATGTCTAATAAATTGGAACTTTGAAGAACCTCAGGCCTCAGAGCTTTATTTCATTGGGGGTGTTCCTTGGAACCCTGACAATGTGGCTCTTTCACCCGACTGCTGTGGCTCCCTGTCACTCAAAATATGTGTCACAACCGCCAATGCACGACACCCGCTGGCATGCAATTTATTGAGCTTTTCAACCCACGGTAGGCCAACCATGGATAAATCCAAGAAAAATTTCCGCAGAACACAGAACGTTTAATTCAACTACAAATGCTAGTTTTGGGGCCACTCAAGAAATAGTCAAGCACAGGAAGGGTTTTGTGGCTCCCAATGTTTTCTTTTCTGTGGGAAACAGGTCCAAATGGCTCTTTGAGTGTTTAAGGTCGCAGACATCTGTGTTAGATTCATGTACTTACTGTCCAAAGAATTTAAACTGGAAGTTAGCAGGCTCCAGAACAAAGTCCTACCATAATTTCTAAGAAAGGCTCTGGGTCCCACCAGACCCCAAGAAACTCATGGTGGAGGAAGACTTTAATCTAATGCTTTATGGGAAGATTGTTCAGCTGCCCAGAAACAATAGAGGAACATAGGCTGGTATAGAACTTCTTCAGAATTTTGAAGGAATGATGGAGAGCAACTTCCCCAGCTTACCTTTGGGTAAACAAGGCCCATCTATGCCAGCTATTAAAAGACTTAAAATAGCAACTGTTCCTATCTGTGTCCAAAGGCTGTGGACATCTGGATTAGAGGATTGAGCATTCAGATTCCCTAGCATTCTCAATCTCATAGAGAACCTATCTTGAATACTATGCTGCAATTGACCTCAAAACCCAAAGATTGGAGCAAAGCTAGTAAATCATTCAATCATTTTCAGGTGAATAAATTTTGCATACAAATTGGGGCAATAGGGAGAGGATTTCACATAAACCTGGATCACTTGAAAATAGCTGACTTAGGCTGAGAAACCTGTCAAGGAACGGTGGCAAGGACAACCTCAAAGAACTATATTAAACAATTGCATGAGAAAATAACGGGAGGTAAGTTTGGGGAATTCAAAACAGTACCATAAATGAAGGAAATTTTAAAAAGTCGAGAAGAGAAAAATCAAAGCAAACAAAACACAAATATACTGCAAAAAAAATAAATCAATCAAATCAGACTTAAGAAAAGCAAAAATAATCAATGAATATTTCACTTCCTCATATGTAACATGTAGAGGGGAAAAAAAGCAGCGAAAGATAAAGATAGCACAAAATGGAGCATCAGAAAAGTAGGGAAAATAATAATAAGAAAATAACTTAGCTACAGGTGGAATGAAGGATACATTTCCTCAAAACAGTCTATCTGTGGAGGTTGGAGGATATCCAGTGCTGAGAGGACCTGAGGAGAAAAAGAAACCAAATTCTGAAAATACAGGTAGTCCTCGACTTACAACAGTTTTTTTAGTGACTGTTCAGAGTTACATCACTGAAAAAAGTGACTTATGACCGTTTTTCACACTTATGACCTTTGTAGCATCACCATGGTTAAGTGATTTACATTTGGATGCCTGACAACTGACTCATATTTATGACAGTCGCAGTGTCTCGGAATCATATGATCGCCTTTTGCAAACTTCTGACAAGCAAAGTCAACAGGGAAGCCAGATTCACTTAACAACGTTGGTATTAATTTAGCATGTGTATGATTCGTTTAACAAATGTGGCAAGCAAAGTCGTAAAACAGGGCAAAACCTACTTAACAACATAAAAGTTGGGCTCAATTGTGGCCGTAAGTTGAGGACTACCTGTATGCCATCACAGACAAGAAACCAGCAACAGATCCCAACAGCTATTTTATAATATGATGTTTCGGCGTGAAAGGCCTATCAAGCCTAATGTACCACTCACCTTTTCCTAGATAATAAAAATAGGACAACAGCGACTAATAACGTAGCTACTCGGAAACAGAACTGAAATTTAGCTGGTAGGAACAGCCTGTTTGTCTAATAATAGGGTTGGCTCTGCTACCCACACCTGCAATGACTCTGTCAATACAAGGGACCCTTCATCAAACTTCCTTCTGTCCTACACATCATCAGTTTATACCCATCTCCTCCAAATGTCCCTGAGGTGAAACTGCCCTTCATCAGCTTCTTCGTGCCAGGGAGCAAGGTCACCATTAACTCCAGGCTACTCCATTCGGAGTTTGGGTTGCAAGGCCCCGCCTGGAGCAAGAGGGCCATGAGAGGCCATCTCCTTCTACTGCTTCTCACCGAATTGTATTGCTCTAGTGCTTTTCTTCTTGTCCTCCATTCCTGTCAATTGCCCAATAAAGAAGCCTGAGGAAATCCAACATTCTGGAGCCGCTCTTGAGAGATGAGTTGAACCACATGGTTTTGCTGAGTTGAATAAAAAACGTATCCATCCATCTGATCATGCCAGCACAGAATCCTATTCTGGATCAGAGTAACTACATATATGATAATCTGCTCTTGTTGTTGCCTCTCCACTATAATCTGTTTGGAGTCACCATTTTGTATTTATTTAATCAAATGTTGAAACCAATAGAAAATATTTGTAGCTCACCGTTGAACTGTGGGTTCCTTGGTGCTCTCTGAGCTTGGTTGCTTTCTTACAGATGTTTCATTACCCAACTAGGTAACGTCATCAGATGTTATCAGATCATTCTGATGATGTTACCTAGTTGAGTAGCCTTAGAATCAATCATAAGGCTGGAAGGGCCTTGGAGATCATTTAGTCCAATCACCAAGGCAGGAGATCTTATACCATCTCAGAATGAAGTGTCTGCAAGAAAACAACCAAGCTCAGAGAGCACCAAGGACCCCACAATTTTGAAACTGCCTATTTTCCTCGCAGAGGGGACTCTGGGCAGTGTACAAATTACTGGAATGTAAACACAGTATATAAAAATTTAAAATTTAAAAAGAAGCTAGAATGATTGAAAAATCAATATATGGTTACACATTTTGACAATGCACATTCCTAAATCTGAGGAAACCAAATCCAGGGTGCTATGGAAGGACCACCTCTGGCCCCGAACCAGCTCTGCACATTGTTCCACACTCACATTGTCATGCTTGAAGTAACAGAGCATTCTCAGTTCTCTGAAGACCCGTTTGCAAGAGACCAAGTTCTGGAAAACATTGGGCATCTTTTTGAGTGCAACTCGCGACCCATCCCGAGGATCTGTCACAGACCTGCAGGAAGAAAAATGTCTTTCCATTTACAATTTACTTTTTGGTGATGAGAAAGGGTAGACTAGAGAAAGGAGGCACTTACAATGTAATTTTAGAAACAGAGAGAGGGGGAAAGATAAATACATTTTAAGATCTGCTCTTAAGAAGATTGGAAAACAATTTTACATTTTTTCCTATTTTCTTTTCTTTTTTTCCTATTTCCTTTCTTTTACAATGCACTATTTTTCTCTATTTCTTCTCTAAAATCTGTATTCTTTTTACCCTAAAAAATCTCTTTAATAAAAATTATTTTTAAACAACTGGAACAATCTTGAACTAAACACACTCAAAACTGTAGAAATGATAGTAGATTTTAGGAGAAACCCTCCTATACTACCACCTCTTACAATATTAGACAACATAGTATCAACAGTAGACACCTTCAAATTTCTAGGTTCTATCATATCTCAAGACCTAAAATGGACACCTAACATCAAAAACGTCATCAAAAAAGCATAACAAAGAATGTTCTTTCTGCACCAATTCAGGAAGCTCAAACTGCCCAAAGAGCTGCAGATTCAGTTCTACAGAGGAATTATTGAATCTGCACCTCTATAACTGTCTGGTTTGGCTCTGTAACCTATCAAGACAGATACAGACTTCAACGGGTAATTAGAAGTGCAGAAAAAACAATTGCTACCAACCTGCCTTTCATTGGGACCTGTATACTGCACAAGTCAAAAAGAGGGCTGTGAAAATATCTACAGACTCCTCACATCCTGGGCATAAATTGTTTCAACTTCTACCCTCAAAATGACGCTAAAGAGCACTGCACACCAGAACAATTACACTCAAGGACAGTTTTTTCCCGAATGCCATCACTCTGCTAAACAAGTAATTCCCACAACACTGTCAAACTATTTACTAAGACTGTATTACTATTATTCTTCTCATCCTTCCTATTACCTACTTCCTCCCACTTATGACTATAACCATGTTGCTTGTATCTTTACAATTTATATTGTTTTATTTGTTTCCTAGTACGATTTGATTGCTTATTAGTCACCTAGGATTATCACTAAGTGTTGTATCTTATGATTCTCGATGAATGTATTTTTTTTTTTTATGCACACAGAGAGCATATGCACCAAAGACAAATTCCTTGTGTGTCCAATCACACTTGGTCAACAAAGAATTCTAATTCCAATTCTAATTCTAACTCTAACTCTAATTCTATTATTATGATTCACAGGTAGCCTTTGATTTAGAACCATTTTTCTAGGGAACGTTCGAATTTCAAGGGTGCTGAAAAAAGTTACTTATGACCAATCCTCGCGCTTATGAACGTTGCAGCATCTCCATGGTCATGTGATCAAACTTCAGGCACTTGGTAACCAATTTGCATTTATAACGGTTGGAGTGTCCCAGGGTCATGTGATCATCCTATGCAACCTTCCCGGCTGACTTCTGGTAAGCAAAGTCAATGCGGGAAACCAGATTTACTTAACAACTGCAACAATTCGGTTAACAACCAGGGCAAAAAAGCTTGTGAAATCGGGTGTGACTCACTTAACAACCATCTTGTTTAGCAATGTAAATCCTGATTCGAACTGGGATCGTAACTACCTGTACTTCCAATCCTTTTCCTGCCTCCACCTTCATCCTTCTCTACCGTCATACAGCAGTAAATAACTCCACACTCACCATACCACACCAAAAGCACCATAACCGATAGGTCGATCTGGCTCTGGGTCCACCATCATCGCATTGCCAAGCGTTGTCTGCTGTTGCTGGGGGGGAGCTATCTGTACCCCATTATTGCAATAATATTTCTGGCCCCCACCTAGCCCAGCAGCTAAAGGTGGCTGGATTAACCCCGTCAATGCCCCAAAAACATTGCTACAAAGCTGAGCTTGAAGTGGCTGGTTTGGGTCTTGGAAAGCCATCAGACAAATTAGGACAGAGGGAGTGAAAGAGACACTGATTTTGGACAAGAAGACTGGAAGAAGAGCAAAACAGACCACTGGAATTCAGATCAATTGTGGTTTGCAAAAGGAAGATTTGGGAAATATTCAATACCTGGTTTATTAGGGCAAACCTCACAAGCAAAATAAATGCATGCAAAATTGTGTGCTCCGGCAAAGGAGTGTTTTTATATGAATACAGTAGTTTTTTTCCCCTTAAGGTTTTAAAAAAATCTTTAAAAGAAAAGAGGTATCTTGGCTTATTTTAAATTTACAGTAAAGGGTAAATTATATTTTGGGATAGTTTGATATGTTTTTTTTAGGGACTGTATACACCCTGGCTGAAAGTGGGGGTGACAGAGCAACTGATGAAAATCAGTTCTCTAACCAAATCTCTGATGTGGGGGACATCAGGGAAGTTTCTAAGAAGGTGCGTTTTTGACAGAAAAAAATGGAATATTATACTTACATTAAACAAAAAAGAGGAGAATGACTAAATAGATGTGAAGGCTCGACAATCTATAGGAAAAGAGCAGAAATGTTGTATAACATCTTTCTCTTAATAGGTGAGCTTTGTGGAACCAGAAGACATTAAAACAGGGTTTCTGGGATTATATTAATTTCAAAAAATTGTGAATAGAGAACAGGGCAGTGAGATTTTATCTCACCATATAACCAAGATAAGGATATAGTGTAGTGAAATATCAAGAGGCCTAAAAAAATTGGGGAATCTTATCCCACAAGCTACAATTAGAGGCCGAGACACAAGGGAGACACTCTCTAGAACAAGAGAAATTTGGGAAGAGCACTTCACAAATTGGAGAATTAAGTCTATTGCCTTTCTAGTGAGGTGTGAAAATGCTGGGGCGGGGGGGGGGACTGCTCCCCACAAAATAGTAGAAGGGGTTCTGTGACCCAAAAGACCCTAAGTTGCAAAAATATCCCCTTCCAACAGGATGGAAAACCTCAAATGAGGATGTGGTGTAACTACGCAAGAAGAGCTGCCATTTGAACCACACAGCCTTAACTCACCCGTGCACTTTGGGGAAAGTTTCTCAACAATCAAAAGGGGGGATGCAGCCCCAATAAAAAAAAGGGGGTGCAGAAAAAGCAGCTATCTTGGAAACCAGCCCTGTTAAGACTTCAGAAAGCTATGATCAAATCTGGAGGTATCAAAGGACCCCCTTTACATCCACAGCAAAAGGGGCAACAGATTGGAAGAAGGATGCCTGGATAAGTATGGAGGTAAAGTTTAGGGGTTCAGGATCTTCAAGGTGTGGGGAATAAAGAGGGTGCAAAGGGAGGCCCAAAGGTGCTTTGAGAGGCAGATCTTGGGGTGCTCTCAACTTTTCTTCCCCCGGCAGGGAAAGAGATCCAATCCTCAGCCCAAGAAGGGATCTAGCGACGGGCCAGCCCCTCTCCAGCGGCGGGGGGGAAGGTGGGGGCGCCCATGGTGCGGAAGGGGGTCCTTCCCCCACCCGCCCCCCCGGGTGGGCTTCGCAGCGTCTCAGCAAGGCATGGGGGCGAGGGTGGGGGCGCTGCGGTCGGAGACAAAAGGGGATCCCCGGGACGCAGACGCGCCAAGCACCCCACTTCCCCGGCAGACGTGCAAACCCCGGCGAGCAGGAGCTGAAAGAGGAGCAGCAGCGGCGACAGTGGCGGCAGCAGCAGCGGCGAAAGCTGGGTGCCTGGCGGGGTCTTTTGTTAGAGGCACCGCGGGTCCATCTTTACGGGCTGGAGGAAGGAAGGAAGGCAGGAACCAGGCAGGAACCAGGCAGGAAGGAAAAGGCAAAAGCTGCGTGCAAGGCCAAGCGACGCCGGCGGACCCCATCTACTGGCCGCGGGGAGAGAGGCAGGCGGGCCATGGGCTGCGGGGGAGCGGGCGGGAGGAAGCCAAGCCCGGGGCGCCGAGGGATTAAAACGGCTCCGGAAAGGAAAAGCCAAGCGGCTTTTGCAAAATCCACGTGGCTGAACAATACGTGCCTTTATTGCTGGGCAAACCCTTTGCAGCGTCTGGATTTGGGGTTGAAAATGAGGGAGGGGAGAAAAAAAAAAGGGGAAATCACGGTTTCTAGATGTGGGGATGGAAGGAGGGGCTGGATTTTTGCAATGCTGAAGGGGGAGGAAGGTGTTCGCTGATAATTGTTGAAAAGGGGGTCCGTGAGGACAGGAGCTTTTTTTTCTTTCTTTCTGATGAGTAATTATTTAATAAAAGTTAGTCTTTAACTCCCCCCCCTTTCCTCCCCCCTTTTTTTGCTTCCTGCATTTGCCCTTATTTTATTTTTTTAATATATGTTTTATATCAGTTTTTGGGTAGGTGGAAGCTTAATAAATATTCTGCCAAACCGAAACAAACAAACAAACAAAAATCCACCTGGCCTGACAAACAAGGGAAGAGGGAGAAAGAGAAGGGAGGAAAAGTGGATGCAGAGAGGAAAGGAAGCAATATTTTTAAGGAGAGGAAAAAAGAGCAGGGAGCGTGTTTTTCTTTTATTATTTATTTATTTATTGTTTTGTAACACAGTAGGGATCTTGCTTGGGGAGGTGGGGGAGAGGTAGGTTAAAATGCACAGGTCTTCAAAGTTGACAAGTTTGAGAAATCTATTTATTCGTCTTTGGTTTGTGCTGATAATCCCAGCACAGAACAGTTGCCAGATGTAAATGCTAGGCTTGGATTTAAACCACAGTTTGATAAACAAGTCCCAGCAGCACCTCTCTACAGGTAGTCCTCAACTTATAACCATTTGTTTAGTGAACGTTTGAAGTTAAAACAGCGCTGAAAAAGGTGACTTACAACCAGTCCTCACATTTAACGACTGTTGCAGCAACCCCATTGTTCCTCAAAATTCAAGCACTTCGCAACCAGTATGAATTTAAATGGCTGCAGGATCATATCATCGCCATTTGCGGGTCCACACCCACCCACAGGTCGCCATTACCTGTTTGCCCAAACTGGTCCAAATGGGCTGAATACCACCTCTGCTGCCAGCTACTTGTGACAGACAGAGTCAAGGGAAGCTGGATTCACTTGATGACCACAGGATTCATTTAAGAACTGAATGATTTGCTTAACAATCTTGTCAAAAGAAATTGGGTATGATTCACTTAACAACTGGCTTGTTTAGCAATGGAAGTTCTTGCCCCAATATGGTATATAAATCAAGGCTTACCAGTAGTTCAGAAAGTTAAGCAATAGGGGTTGGGCATTAGTGGTTACCAATGTGTTCACAGATACTGCTCTTAGCGGATGTTCAGTCTTGTAAAACTAGTTCCTTCAACAACAACAAAAAACCTCCCAAAGTCCAGACCCACCCTTTTCCTTATGTGACATTTCTACTTGCAAAGTTTAAAAAAGAATAGATTTATTTCTCAATATTCATGTGTATAAGTTAGAAGAGTAGCCAACCATTCTTCCCAAGCTTTTTCACCCTCACAAAACTTCTGTCTTTTCACCCACGCACAAATTTTGCACCAGGTGGAGGCTGGACAAAGGGAATCCAGAGAGCTGAATATAGAGTTGAAATGTCACATGCACATAAATGTAACACACATTTGCCATGGCTGTATATCATCCTCAGCCCACTGATGTGCCAGGCTTAAATGTTTAATTTTAAAGGCATGGTTGTTGTTTTTTTCACTTAGAGCAGGGTTTCCTAATCTTGGCAACTTCGACATGTGCAAACTTCCAACTCCCAGAAATCCCTAGCCAGCATGGCTGGCTGGGGAATTCTGGGAGTTGAAGTCTATGCATCTTGGCAAGTTTGCAAAACCCTGCCTTAAAGAGCCAGTTTAGTATAGCGGTTAAGGCAGACTTCTCCAGCCAATTGCCAGGCATCAATGCTGGTTTTAAAGCATCAATCAGTATTTCTCCCTTAAGTCATTTTAGGACGTGGAAAACCTGGTGCATTTCCCTGTTCCTTCATTGCAATATGAGGATTTGCAGAGGATGAGAAAAGCTATTCCCCCCACCACCACCCTTCCTGAAAATTGGACACAGCTGTGGGCTGCTGCTATCCATAGAAGAAACTAGATATTTGAAAAAGCTTTGAAGTTGATATCAAACCAAGCTGGCTTATGTTGGATGGTAAAGAGAGAGAGGTGGTGCTGCCAGGTTTGGAGAGAGCCAGCTGTCTCACTTTATTATGCAACAACCTCACAGGCCAACAATCAGCTATTTGGTGAGGTTTTCAGGCTTTATGGGAGCTTCCATCTCTTTTTTTCCAGCAGTTCTTTTCCTTGATTGACAGGTTTGGTCTCCTGTTGGATGGCTCAGTTGGACAGGCACTGTGATCGTCTGTCAAAACCCATCGCTTGCCCAAGCTCTGCTCCCGCCCTGTCTCCCTTTCATTATTCTGTTGGCAGATGGTGGGCAGTGGCTGGTGGCATTGATTGATTGAATATATGCCATCAAGTCATTGTCAATACTTAAGCAACTTACACAGGTAGATTTTCTCCGCGATTTTTCCACATACAAAAGGAGCAAATCAAAACAGAGGCTATACAGTACAGGTAGTCCTCGACTTACAACAATTCATTTAGTGACTGTTTAAAGCCACAACGGCACTAAAAACAACGAGTTAGGACCGTTTTTCACACTTAGGGCCATTGCAATATTCACATAGTCACGTGATCAAAATTAAGATGCTTGGCAATTGACTCGTATTTAGGATGGTTTCATGTGAATTTGTTCTGCCCCAGCTACGGACCCCAAAGAACGCAGCACACACAAAGTCAGTTCAAACCTTAGTTTACTAAATAAACCAGTTTTTTACAACAACAGCTGTTAATTAACTGCATTAACAGCCGCCAAGAATTCAAAGAATAATAACTGAAAGCTTACTGTGGTTGGCAGAATGCCCAGAAGCAATTTGCAGGAAGCTGATAAGATAAGCAAAACAAGATATGAAGGTATGTGAATGAAGTTGTTCTCTGCAAATTGCTTCAGTCGGCGTTCCTCTTTAAATAGGCTAAGGGAATGGCCATTAGCCCCAAGCCTTACGCTCGAGGAGACCTCTTCCTGAGGAGCCACTCCTGCCTTTTGGCAACTGCGCGCTCGTGCATCGAAAAGAGGCTCCTCCTCTTCGTCCTCTTCACTTAAGGGAGCTTCTGGAGGTTCTGAAGGCCCTGGCTGAATCCCCACCTCTGGCACCACATCTTCTCCAGCCTCCTCATTGTCTGACTCGAGTGCCAGCTGCACAGGCTGCTGGCGCAGCACCACACCAGCCTCCTCGCTGTCAGAATCAGTTACTAGCTGCACAGGCCGCTGATGGGCCACAACAGAATTTGTGACCTTACAGACAAAGTCAATGGGGAAGCCAGATTTATTTAATAACCACGTTACTAACTTAACAGCAGCGGTGATTCACTTAAACAACTGTGGCAGGAAAGGTTATAAAATGGGGCAAAATTAACAAATGTTTCACTTGGTAACAATTTTGGGCTCAATTGTGGTTGTAAGTCGTGGACTACCTGTACAGGTAGTCTTCAATTTACAACCATTCACTTAGTGACCTTCAAAGTTACAGTGGCACTGAAAAAAACTGAGTTACACCCAATCCGCATACTTATTGCCCCCACAATTACACTTGGCAACCGGCATTATTTATGATGGTTTTAGCATCCTAGGATTGATGTGATTGGCATTTGCAACCTTCCCAGCCAGGTTTCAACAATAAAGTTAACAGGGAAGATGGAGTCACTTAACCAATAGCATACTTTGTTTAACAACAGTGATGGTTTGTTTAATGACTACAGGGAAAAAGTCAAGAAACCTTGCACAACTAATTTAATTACTACCTTGCTTAACAAGAGAAGTTCCAGTTCCACTTGTGGTCAAAAACGACCTGTAGATCAAAGATAAGAATTGGAGATTTTAAAAAATAGCAAATGTTACGACTGGATAGTTTTCTGCTAATTCAAGCATAGGAAGTTAACTGAGGAGCAGGATAAAGGTAAAAGGGAGCCCCTGCGGATTTTATTCCACTAGTTGTTGCCAACTATAAGGAGCAGTACCCATTAAGCCAGTGCTGTCCAAAGACATTTCTGCGGTCACGTGGCCAGCATGACATCATGGAGCATTGTTATTTTCCCACCAAAGTGGTACCTGTTTATCTACTCACATTTACATGCTTCCGAACTGTTAGGTTGGCAGGAGCTGGGCAAGGGCGGGAGCTCACCCCTCATGTGGCACTCAGTTCTTGAACCTGGGCTGCCAGCTCTCCACCCCACAAGCCCAGGGTCTTAACCACTGAGCCACCACACTGGCCCAAAATGGGGAAAGGCCCCTGATTTCTATAGACTGAGTGGGCTATTCTGATCCTGGCAGTATTAATACAGAGTGATGTATACAGGTAGTCCTTGACTTACAATGGTTCATTTAGTGACCGTTCAAAGTTACAACGGCACTGAACAAAGTGATTTATGACTACTTTATGCACAGAAATGGAAGGTCGCCTCAATCCCCACAATGGATGAATGGATGGAGTTAGTAGAGATGGCTAAATTGACTCTTCTGATTAAAGAAAAAAACCCACAAATACCTTTATTTCTACCTGGAAAATATTTCCGGACTTTGTGCTTGAGGTGGAAAAAAAATAAAACTGATTTTGGTTTTACTGATTAGATAGATTTGTTGTTATAGAAATGGCTTGTTTATATTATTATGTAAAAGTAAAAAGCTGAGGTCCGATGTTAATGCCTTATTTTACTGAACCAAAGGGAGTCGGAAATCAATGCCTTTTTTCCCCCCACTATTGACTTCCCTTTTCCTTCCCCTAACTTCCCTATTATTTACTTTTGTATTCTCTTTGTATGCCATATTATAAACTAATAAAATTTTAATTAAAAAAAAACATACTTATGATAGTTGCAGTATCCTGGGGTCACATGATCACCTTTTGCTACTTTCTAGTAAGCAAGTTAGTGGGAAAGCCAGAGTCACTTAACAACTGGGTTACTAAATTACCAACTGCAGTGATTCACTTAACAACTGTGGCAAGAAAGGTCATAAAATAGGGCAAAATTCACTTAACAAATGTCTATCTTAACAACAGAAAATGGATTAGGAACACAAGTTAAACTAGGGAAGAAAATGGTAAGTGAGCACCTGTCTACCCTAGATGAGTTCAAATCATGAGGACCGGATGGATTACATTCCAAGGTTCTGAAGGAACTGGCAGACGAGATCTCAGAACCACTGAACTATATCTTTCAAAGATCCTGGAGCACAGGGGAACTGCCAGAGGACTGGAAAAGAGCTGATGTAGTTCCCAACTTCAAAAAAGGAAAAAAAATAGATCCAGGAAATTACAGACTTATCAGGCTGACCTCAACACCAGGGAAGATTCTGGAAAAGATAATCAAGCAATGAATCAGCGAAGCAAGCAAAGTAATAACCAAAAACAAACATGAGTTTGTCAAAAACAGATCATGCCAGACTAATCTTATTGCATTCTTTGACAAAGTGACAAAATTAGTGGACCAGAGGAATGCTGTCAATACAATTTACTTGAACTTCAGTAAGGTATTTGATAAAGTAGACCATAACCTACTACTAGATAAAGTAGAAAAATGTGGATTAGACAGCATCACCACCAGATGAATTCGTAACTGGCTGACAAACCACTCAATGTATAGTCCTCAATGGAACCGCATCTACATGCAGGGAAGTATGCAGTGGAGTATCCCAAGGCTCTATTTTAGGCACAGTAGTCTTCAACATCTTCATCAATGATTTGGATGAGGGGATAGATAGGGAACTCATCAAATTTGCAGATGACACCAAGTTGGCAGGAATAGCCAACACTCCAGAAGATAAGATTAAGATACAGAAGGATCTTGACAGACTTGAACATTGGGCGCTATCTAACAAAATGAAATTCAGTGGTGAAAAAAATAAGGTTCTACATTTAGGAAAGAAAAACAAAATGCACAGGTATAGTATATGTGGTACCTTGCTCAATAGTAGTAACTGTGTATAGCCTGTTCTGCCATAGCAGGCATTAACAGTTCATTATGCTAAAACGAGAAATCCATCTTTTGTTTTATTGAATTCACCAGGGCTTAAACTTTGTAGTGAATATTTACATGAAATTCATCTCTTACTTTATCTTCCATCTTCGTCAGTTCTGTTTATACAATTCCATAAAGGAGGAAATCCATCATTAAAGAAGGACAAGAGAGGATGCTGATTTGCATTATCTTTGCATATATTAATCTATATGCGTCATTGCAAATGTAGAGTTATAAATCATACCGAAATGCAGTACAGGCTCAGTATTGTTTATATTAAAAGCAGCATTTTGATGTGATACATATGGAGGACTCCAGTGTGCCATTTGGTCTAATTTGTTTGGGGTAGTTTTCAAATCTTTGAATCCTGGAGACATAAACAAGATGCATAATAGCTGTAAAGTCTACCACATATTTTCTTAACATCTGTAAATCCTCTTTTATTTGAGTTAAGCAGAAGAAATTGACTTAGTCATTTGGGAGAGAAACCAAACAGCCTTTTGCATGGTGGAAGGATGCTGCTGGCTGTAAAGAAGACAATACAGCTAGTCTTTAACTTCATTTAGTGACCACTCAAAGTTGCAACAGCACTGAAAAAGTGATTTAACAATTCTGACCTGACCATTGCAGTATCCCTTTGATCACTTGATCAAAATTTGGGCCCTCAATCACTGGCATGTATTTATTGGCCATTGTGCATCCCAGATTGTGTGATCAACATTTGCAAGCTTCCCAGCCGAAGTCAACAGGGGACTTCACAAATTCACTTAACAGCTGTGTGATTCACATAACAATTGCAGTGCTGTGTTTAGCAATCGTGGTAGAAAAGTTCATAAAATCAGGTGTGAGTCATACATCAACCTCCTTCCTTAGCAGTGGAAATTCTGGTCCCAGTTGTCATAAGTCATGGACTATCCACAGTCCACCCATTTCTAAAGAACCTTTCCTGGCTCAGGGTCCATCTCCCATCATTTGAGTAAAGTGGTTGAACAGATGTTTTTTTGTACAGCCCCAGATGTTCTTCAAGGACATTTAAAAGCCAACTAGAACTGAGTTTGGGACTGAATTAAGCAGGGTGGCATTGCTCAGAAATCTCCTGTAGGACTAAAAGAGAGTATTGACTCAGCTGATCCTGTTTGATCCCTCAGCAGCCTTTGATGAGATCAATAATCCTATTCTCCTGAATGAATTCTATGATTTAAGCAAGAGTGTCAAACTGGTGGCCCATGGGCCAGATGCGTCACATGCCGGCCACGCCCACCCCAGCTCCATGAAGGGGAAAAAACGTTGTGATACATCACGTGATGACAACATGACACCGCGAGTTTGACACCCGTGATTTAGAGGCTGGGTACTGTTCAAAGAGTAGCACTGAGTAATCATTCCTCTTAATTTCCTCCCCTTCCTCCCCGCACCCATTCCCTTCTCCCTCCCTCCCCCTCCGACTTCCCAGAGCAAAATACAGCTTATAGCATTTAACAAACATAAACAAACATAAACAAACTAACTATAAGCTCTTCACTCCCCCTTACGCTTTAACTCCCCCATACATACCAAAATATAAGAATATAAGAATTCACCTAAATATTTCATTCATAAGCTATTTGCAACTTTTTAGTCCCATATTTGTTTTGAATATAATCAATCCATCTTCTCCATTCCAATATGTATCTTTCATTCGAACAATCCTTCAAATATGCAGAGATTTTAGCCATCTCCGCCAAATTAGCTGCTTTTAATGTCCATTCTTCAATAGTAGGTAAGTCTTCCGTCTTCCAATAATGTGCCACCAAAAGCCTGGCTGCAGTTATTAAGTTCAGAATCAAATTAGTCTCTATAACCATACAGTCTGTAATTTTACCCAATAAAAACAACTGTGGAGTAAATTTTATCTTCTTTTTAGGAATATTTTGTATAATCCACCATATCTTAATCCAAAATGCCTTAATTTTTTTACATGTCCACCATACATGTTAATACGTTGCATCATCACATTTACATCTCCGACACGTAGGTTGTAAGCTTGGATACATACAAGCTAACTTTTTGGGATCTAAATGCCATCTATAAAACATTTTGTAAAAATTTTCTCTCAAGTTTTGGGCTTGGATAAATTTTACATTTCTGACCCATATTTTTTCCCATGTTTCCATCATTATTGGTTCCTCAATATTTTGTGCCCATTTTATCATACAGTCCTTCACTAACACAGTTTCTGAATCTATTTCTATCAATGCATTATACAACCTTTTGATATGCATTGGACTTTGATCCCTAATTTGTTTTATCAAATTTTCCTCATTTTGCAAGATACCAATGTTCTGATCCTCTTTCCATCTATTGTACAACTGTCCATACTGAAACCAAGTTTGAATTATCCTTTCTTCCCTTAATACCTCTAAAGACTTTAACTGCAATGTACCTCTTTCCATAATAAGAAGCTCTTTGTAAGTAATCACATCTTGTTTCTGTTCTACACTTATATTCTCTATCGTATGTCTAGGTATTGCCCATATAGGTAATTTATTATTTAATTTATACTGATATTTTTTCCATACACGTAGTAATGCATTCCTTAATATATGACTTTTAAAATTCTTGTCTACCTTTTTATCGTATAGTAAATATGCATGCCATATAACATATGGCATATAACAAATCATATCCCTCAATATTCAATATTCTCTCTTTTGTTGAGTTAATCCAATCACTAATTGCTGAGAGGGTAGCTGCCTCATAATACAATCTTAAATTAGGCATTTTGAGACCTCCTCTTTCACGTATATCTTGCATTATTTTTTGTTTTATTCTCGGTCTCTTTCCTGCCCACACAAAATTAGTAATGCCCTTCTACCATTCATTCAAATTTCCATCTTTTTTCAATATTGGTATCATTTGAAAAAGGAATAAGAACTTTGGCAAAATATTCATTTTCACTGCAGCTATCCTTCCCAGCAATGATAGTTGCATTTTTTTCCAGTTTTCCATCTCTTTCTGTATTTTTTGCCACAACAATTCATAATTATACTTATATAATTTCGCATTTGATGTCATAATATAAACCCCTAAATATTTAACCTTCTTTACTGTTTCAAATCCCGTTATTCTTTCTATTTCTTCTTTTTGACTTGTAACCACATTTTTAGTTATTATGTTTGTTTTCCCTGCATTTATTTTAAATCCAGATATTTGTCCATATTGATTAATTATATCCATTGGACCTATAACCGATTGTACTGGTTGGGTCAAAGTCACAACCAGGTCATCTGCGAATGCTCATAATCTGTAATCATCATGCCTAATTTTAATTCCCCTTATTTTATCTGAGCCACGTATTTTATTCAACAAAAGTTCCAAAGTCAAAATAAACAGTAATGGAGATAAGGGACATCCTTGTCTTGTTCCTTTTTCTATGTTAAAAGTTTCCTTTAAACTACCATTGATTATTTAAAGCTTGCTGCAAGGCTTCCAGTGTTAAAACTTGTGGTTCTACTGGGGCTGACAAAGATTGTGGTTTAGATGGTGGGGCAGGAGAGCTCCTGGTACTTTTGGGCACAGCAGTTTTTATTTGCCTGGAAGCCATTTTCCAATTTTCAGTTTCAATTTAAAACTTTTACAACAGCCAGCACAATAAGTCCAATAAACCAGCTTAATTTCCAGTTAGTTTCCAGTCCTCAATAAGTTTTAAACTTATCTGCAGTCCAATTTAATTCTTCTTTCTTTTAAAACAAATTTCAGTTATTATCAGCAAGGGCTGTCAGCGCTGAAGAGTACTTTACAGTTAACTTTCATTACCATGCCCAATTAAGACTCGGCGCCATTTCCTTTCACTTTCTTCCCTTGGCAATCAAGAAGGAAGTATTCAATACAGAGGAGTTAAAGTTTAATACTTGCAATTAGAGTCCCTCCTGACTTCGCTGTGCCTGCTTTTGTATCCAGTATGTTGTAAAATTGTTGCAGGAGTGGTCGCGGCATCTTGTTCTGCTTAAAGCAGAAGCTTTAAGCAGGGTCCGGAGTTATGTCAGGCTTCCAGGGAGCTCTTACCCTTCAAGCCCCCAGAATTGTTCCTGGGGCTCTTGGGGAGCTCTACCCAAGCCTGGCTGCTCTCTTTCCCCCCTTTTCCCAAGGGGAAAGTTTCCAAGCCGCTAGACAGCTGATTTTCACTGTTCTAGCGGCTTTAACGAAATCGCGGGTCTAGCGCTCCGAAAGGAGTAGCCATTGACGCCTGCGGTGCCACCGGAAGTCCAGTAATCATTCCTCTTCACTGTGAATGACAGCTATGCTACCTGGAGCCACAAGTTATTAGTTTTGATCCAAAAGCTATTTAGCATCTTTATGAAGCTACTGAGGCAGTCATCAGATGTTTTGAATCCATTCGGTATCAATGCACTCATGACACTCAAGTTTTACTTTTCAGTAAACATCTACCATATTTTTCAGAGTATAAGATGGACCAGAGTATAAGACACACCTACCTTTTTTGGTGAGGAAAAGAAGAAAAAGAAATCTCCCTCTGCCTCTGAGCAATTTTGCCTCGTTGCAGCAAACAGCCTGCTTTACTTTCATTTTTGTTTTCAGCATAGCTGAATGATTAGCACAAGGGAGAAAAAAATCTGATCCAGCAATTTACCTTCTTGCAGCAAGCTGCAGAGCACAAAATAGCTGAGAGTAAATCAGCTGAGAGTCGGGAGGCCGATCCAATCAACTTGTGCTAATTAGGCTGTGCTGAAGCTGAAAGGAGCTTTTGTTCTTGCTGTTTGCTTGCAAGGCGGTAACTACTGTGAGGCAGAGGCCAAAGGGTGGGGGCCGATGGGTGGGTGGGACTGCATTCGGTGTATAAGACACACCTAAATTGTTATCCCCTTTTAGGGGGTGAAAAGGTTCATCTTATACTCCAAAAAATACGGTAATTTAGGAAAAGTTCTACAAGGTGGTCTTCATTTTGCATCCATTTGTTTAGTGAGGTACGTTGCAACAGCATTGGGGGGGGGAATGACTTACGAGTAGTCCTTACACTTACGACCATAACAGCATCTCCACAGTCATGTGATCAAAATTGGGGCACTGGGCAATTGGCATGTGGTCACAACAGTTTCAACATCCCCAGGTGATGTGATTGCCATTTGCAACCTTCCCAGAGGTTTTCTGACAAGCAAAGGAATGGGGAAAGCCAGACTCCGGCTTAATGACCACATGGTTCACTTAACAACTGCAGCTATTTGCTTAATAACCATGGCAAAGAAAAGTTCATAAAATCAGGGGCAACTCACTTAAAAACTACCTTGCTTAGCAGTGGAAATTCTGGTCCCAATTGTGGTTGTAAGTTGAGGACTGCTTGTATGTTTTGAACTACAGGTAGTCCTTGACTTACGACTACAATTGAGCCCCAAATTTATGTTGTTAACTGAGAAATTTGTTAGGTGAGTTTCTCCCACTTTACAATTTCTTTTGTCGTAAAATGGGGCAAACATTTGGAGCCACATTTGTTAAGTGAATCACTGCAGTTATTAAATTAGTATCACGGTTGTTAAGTAAATCTGGTTTTCCCCATTGACTTTGCTTATCAGTAGGTCGCAAAATGAGATCAAGTGACTCTGGGACACTGCACACATCGTAAATGTGAGTCAGTTGTCAAGCATCCGAATGTAAATCACATGACCATGGGGATGCTGCAACGGTCATAATTGTGAAAAATGGTCATGAGTCACTTTTTTCAGTGCCATTGTAACTTTGAACAGTCACTGCATGGACTGTTGTAAGTCAAGGACTACCTGTAATATCTGGCAACTGTGGTTGAGCAGCAATTAACAGGGCAAAAGAAGCACAGGTGGCGGCCATTTTGTAGACAATCCATCCTGTCATCTTTTTTGGATATCCCATTAATACCAGTACTGGTAAGACAAAGACCCTATGGATGGATAGCTCCCAAGTATGAAAATTGGGAGCAGAGGTTCTAACTGTTCAAATGGGGTTTTCCTCTTTCAGAAAACCACAAACGCTTGAATTGGAGAAGGTCACAATGTCATCCGTACCATTAGAGGCCATAAGCACCTGTTATCATCATCAGTTGGCATGTCAGCTGTGACTTTTCCTAGACATAATCTATTCATGCCTTTGGTGACCTTATATTCAGAGTACTGTGATGTATTTATTCGGCAGGTGCAGAATGCTGTGCCCAGGTCTTTCGGTGTGTGTATATTCATGGACTGCCCCTTAACTTCCAAACTAGATTCAAAAGTTTGCATATTTGAGATGACGGTTGCCTACAAAGTGGCCAACACCTGTCCTTACCTGTCCAACACCCTAGCCAGCATAGCCACTGTTGGTTATAAAAGCTGAGCAGAGAGGCAGCTGGGGGTGGGGTGGAGGGGAAGACGTGTGTAAATAGTAGAATAAAGGTATAGTAGAAATAGGAATAGTATATAGTGTATAGTCAAATGTGTATAGTAGAAATGCATATAGTCAAGGCCATGGTTTTCCCAGTTGCAATGTATGGGTGTGAAAGTTGGACCATAAGGAAGTCTGAGTGTCAAGGAATGGAGGCCTTTGAACTATGGTGCTGGAGAAGACTCCTGCGAATCCCTCGGACTGCAGGCAATCAAACCAGTCAGCCCTAGAGGAGATCAACCCTGACTACTCTTTAGAAGGCCAGATCCTGAAGATGAAACTCAAATATTTTGGCACCTAATGAGAAGGAAGGACTCACTGGAGAAGAGCCTAATGCTGGGAACTATTGAAGGCAAAAGAAAAATGGGACGGCAGAGAACGAGGTGGCTGGATGGAGTCACTGAAGCAGTTGGCATGAGCTTAAATGGACTCCAAACTATATACACAGGAAGAAATAATAGAATCAGAAATTAAAACATGTTTAGAGGAACTAACCATAGGTAAGCTCACAGAGGTTACGGCAATAAATCGACCAATCTCGGAAATAGAATTTAGATTTGCAATAAAAAGGCAAAAAAGCAATAAAACAACTGGACCAGATGGAATACCAGTGGAACTATACAGGATAACACAAAAACAGACAGGAGGACTAATGATGGAAATATTTAATAAGCATTGCAATCCAATATTCCCCAAACCTGGACAGAAGCCTTAATTACACTTATACACAAGGAAGATTCAGATCAGCAATTGGTACAAAATTATAGGCCTATTTCACTACTAAACTCCAATTACAAAATATATGTGTCAATCATTGCTACAAGGTTAAAGACAATTCTAGATAAGTTTATACACCCAGACCAAAATAGTTTTTTGCCTGGCCGACAGATTAAAAATAATTTACAGATTATAATTGATATTTTAGAGTTCTACGAAGTCCACCCAGAGAAACAGGTTTCACTGGTTTTCCTTGATGCCCAGAAGGCCTTTGACAATTTGAATTGGAGTTTTATGTTACAACAAATTAAAAAGATGGAATTTGGATTAAAATTCAAAAAAATGATTGAAAAAATGTATTCAAAACAAACGGCAAGAGTAATTATGAATCAGGATATAACGGACAAATTTGAAATTACTAAAGGCGTGAGATAAGACTACCCATTTCCCCCACTTCTCTTTATTCTATCATTGGAGCCACTGTTAACAAAAATTAGGGACGATGGAGAGATCAAGAGACTGAAGATTAAAAACAAGGAGTATAAATTGCAAGCCTATGCAGATGATTTGGTTTTTCTAATTGAGGAACCTCTACAATCTAATTTGGTTTTTCTAATTGAGGAACCTCTACAATCAGGCCCAAATTGATTTTAAAAATAGAGGAATTCAGCGTAGTGGCAGGACTAAAGATTAACAAAAAATAAATAAATATCCAAATTGCTAACAAAAAACCTTACTAGAAAACAAGAGATAGAATTGTTACAGATATTCAGGTAACAAGGAGAATAAAGTATTTAGGGATTTGGTTAACAACAGGAGGTTCCTCAATCAAAAAAGATAACTATGATAAATTAATGCTGCAAATTGGAAAAGATTTAGAATATTGAAAGAACCTTCAAATTTCATGGATGGGAAGAGTGGCGACAGTAAAATTGAATATCTTGCCCAAAATACTGTTCCTCTTCCAAGTTATACCGATAAAAATAGAAAAAAAAATTTTTTTTTTGACCTATTAAACAGATTGATTGCAAAGTTCATTTGGCAAGGAAGGAAACCCAGAATTAGATTGAAAATTCTACAGGACACGAGGGACAGAGGAGAAGTTGCCCTACCAGATTGGGAGACCTATTATCAAGCAGTATGCCTAACCTGAATAAAAGAGTGGATTGAGTTGGGAAATAAAAGAACTTTAATAATTGAGGGTCATGACCTACAGGCTGGATGCATACATTTTTATGGGGTGAAAAATACAAATTACATGGATATTTCAAAAGACATATAATCAGGAATTCACTATTAATAATTTGGAACAAAATTAAAAAACAACATTATATGGGAATGCCAAATTGGATTTCGCCCAATGAAATATTAACCCTCCCAACTCTATTAGACTGGATTAAAATAATTAGGTACAGGAATATACTTAACGAATTAGAAAATCTAAAAACAAAACAAGAATTAAAGCATGATTTGAATAGGGAAGTACAATGGTGGATGTATTTGCAAATCAGATCAAAATACACAGAGGACACAAAGATTAATCAGATACAATTGGAACAAAAGAATTAGACAAATTATATATGGAAAAGACCAAAAATTAATTAGTAAAATTTATAAATTTTTATTGCGGTATAAAATGGAAGAGGAAACTGTGAAGGACACTATGATTAAATGGGCAAGAAATGTTAAATACTCGATAGAGTTAGAGAAGTGGGGAAAGATGTGGAAAATAAATATGAAATTGACAGTATCAATGGCATACAAGGAAAATCAGATGAAAATGTTTCATAGATGGCATCTTCCGCCAGCTAGAATAGCAAAAATGCTCCCCAGTAATTCACCGAAATGTTGGAAATGCAAGAATAATTATGGAACATACTATCACCTCTGGTGGACGTGTCCGGTGGCAAAACAATTTTGGACTAAAACTATTAGAGGATATAATACAGAAACCAGTAAAGGGAGAGCCAGAGCAATTCTTATTAGGGATTCCAACAGAAAACTATACAAAAGAAAGTCAGTATTTAATATTACATATATTAACTGCAGCCCGCATAATATATGCACAAAACTGGAAGAAGGAATATCCACCAACAGAAGAGGATTTAATCAAAAAAATCCTCGAATGCGCAGAGATGGACAAGCTTACAAAGGAACTTAAGAAAAGAGAGGAATCAGATTACTATCGAGTATGGTTTAGATGGTATGATTGGTGCGAGAAAAGGAAAAACGAAAAAAAGGAATAAAGGAAAAAAGGGGGAACGGAAATAATACTGTATTGTTTATTTTTGTGATAATATGGATTGAATGTGCTGAAGATCAAAGTAAAGAGAAGTCGACACAAAGGAAATTAGATTATTTAAGTAGATTCAGATAAAGTTAGAATATATGTAAATAATAAGAAAGGATCACCTTAAACAAGCTGTTAACAAATGGTTTGTATATGTGTGTTGTTTGTTTTGTGTTTGTTTTTAATGTATTCAAATAAAAAACTTTTTATATAAAAAGAAAATTAAATGGACTCCAGAGGATTGTAGAGGACAAGAAAGCCTGGGGGAACATTGTCCATGGGGTTGCGATGGGTCGGACACACTTCGCAACTAACAACAACAATAACAGAAATAGGAAAGAGTAGAAGAGCATACTAATATTTGTCTATGTATTGGCTAGGAATCTGATGTTTTGGAGCCCGCTAACTTGGGAATGCTTAAAAGAGCCCATGATGAAGTAGTGGGATTAGTGGGATATCCAAAAAAGATATGACAGGACAGCCTGCCTACAAAATGGCCAGTACCTGAGCTTCTTTTGCCCTGTTCCTTGACAGCATCTGACATACAAAAGGATCAAGACCAGTCAGATATTGCCTTCACCACTAAAGATTGGAGAATTGCTACATCAGGGGGAATCTGGCTTCATGCGTGTGTGTGTGTGGGGGGGGGGAATTAGGAGGATTTTGGTTTCATGTGTGTAGATTAGTAGAGTGCAATCTTTGTATGGAGACTTTCTGTGGAGTGGTGCTTGTGCTCTCTAGAGCAGTGCTTCTTAACCTTAGCAACTTTAAGATAGGTGGACTTCAAGGGTCTAGAATTCCCCAGCCAGCAATGAATTCTGGGTGCTGAAATCCACCTATCTTAAAGTTGCTAAGTTTGCGAAACACTGCTCTAGAGTATTCTCTTACCTCTAATGTGTAAGGTACCCGTCATTTTATCTTTCTTCCAGGCCTTCCCTGAATAAATCCTGAATTAAACTGTTGATATTTTGTTTTCTTACTTTTTCTCATTTTAAAAAAATCATGAAAGTGAATTTGAAGACCAACTAAGTCAGCTGTTCAGGTCAAATAGGGGCCTCCTCAGGTAACCTGTGGGCTCCCTCAGTTTATTAATAATGGGAAATTTCAAAGCATTGCTTCTTTCAAACCAGTTTAGTTTATAAGCCCTTCAGCTGGAAAATCCTTAACCAAGTTGATCACAAGGACATCCTTATCCTAGAAGTCATTCAAAGCCAAGCTGGGGCCACCAGATCAAGCAGCCAGAAAAGAGAGAGAGGGTTCCTTGGGTGACTTCCAGGAAAATGCCAACCCAAGAAATCTATCAGAAATTATGATATTGACCCAGCAGGCCTGTTCCCAAGATAAGGTGATCCACATGGTGCCTTGGAAACAGTATAAAATAGTTTGAAGGTCCCCTTAGGGGACTTTGCAGGAGATAGCCATAAATCTCCAAATCCAGGACCGAGTTGGCCACAATGTAAGTAAGAAATGGGACAAGGGTTGGGGTTTTTTCCTATTTAATGTAACAAAAGGAAATCGACAATGTATTCTTACCAATCTAGGTGAAAAGTTTATACTCTGTCCTTAGTCTAACTTTCTAAGAGTTGCTTCAATGGTAGAGGGAGCTGGATGGTTTCTAAATTTAATAAAATATTTAATAGGGGAGAAACTTCCTAAATCTTAAAAGCTGTTCTGATGCAGGTGACCTATAAGTGGTCATGCTTTTTATACCCCAGTGGCTTTAGAGTTCTTTCTAACAGCAGCCTTTTGGAAAGACAAGGTCAATCTGGGATTTGTAGAGAGAATGTTAGAATTGGATTTCAAGCCCTCTTCCTCTGCAAAAATTGGGGCATGAGGAATATTAAGGCTTTTGTGTCCAATTTTTAACCTGGGGTCACCTCATGGAAGTATTGCAAGAAATACAACGAGCAGATTAGAAGTATGGCTGCTACTATGGGAAGAAGGGCAGTGTCATAATATACAGGTAATCCTTGATTTACGACTACAATTGGGACCAGAATTTCCATTGCTGAGCAAGGCAGGTAAGTGAGTTGCATTCAGTTAATGCTTTTTTGCCACAGTTAAATGAATCGATGAAGTTGTAAAGTGAATCACATGGTCGTTAAGCAAATCTGGCTTTTCCCACTGACTTTCCTAGTCAGAAGTTGCCTCAGAAGGTCGCAAATGGTGATCACGTGACCCCAGGATGCTGCATCTATGATTAATAAATGTCAGTTGCCAAGTGCCCGGATTTTGATTACGTGACCACAGGGATGCTGTGAGGGTTGTAAGTGTGAGGAATGGCTATAAGCCACTTCTTTCAGTGCTGCTGTAACTTTGAGCCGTGAGGGCACAGTGATTAGAATGCAGCATTGCAAGCTAATTCTGCCCACTACCAGGAGATCGATCCTGGCTGGCTCAAAGTTAACTCAGCCTTCCATCCTTCCCATGTCAGTTAAATGAGGACCTAGATTGTTGGGGCCAATGTGCTGACTCTGTAAACCACTTAAAGAGGGCTGTAAAAGCACTGTGAAGCGGTATATAAATCTTAAGTGCTGGTGCTATTTGATGAACCACTAAATGAATGGTTGTAAGTTGAGGACGACCTGTGATAATAAAAACAATGTAATTTATTGATTTTATACACAACTGTCTTTCTAGGAAGAATTGTTTCATCATCATCTTCCTCCTGTCGTGTAGCATCTCCCTCCATGCAGGTAAATTCAAGGAAAGGCTGTTCCACAGTGAGCGGGGCTATTACCACTATCCTACCACAGCTCAACCCTTTCTCCTCCCCTCCGTCTTATTTCAGAGAATTCTCGGACTTCCTCCTTTTCTGGCGAGTATGGGGGAACAGGTGGAAACCGCTTTTCTCATTCTGGAAACCAACTCGAGGGGCCCTTGACGGCCTTAAGGATCCGGGTTAATCGTAATTACATTGTGGGGTAAGTACGTGAATGGCTGAGAGGGTTCAGGATTATGTATGTTGAGGAAGGCAAACGTGCTTGGGTTGATGGAAATTAAAAGATCCTATGTCAACATAACTTTGAGGGGTATAGATCTTGTGTCAACACAATTTTGTGGGGAAGCAGATCAGATTTGTTTATTTAATTTCTGTGGCTGCCCATCTCAGTGATTCTGGGTGACTTAACAATTCCAGAATTAATAAAACAAAACAATAAAAGGCATTTTGCAATCCAAACATCCAACATAAATATAAACAGAAGTCTATTTCTTGACTTATTCTATTTTGACAGCACCCATCTCAATCAATGACTCTGGGAAGTTTATACTTCCAAAACTATAAAAATAATTAAAACAATCCGTCCATAAAATCTAAAGTGTAGGGATAGTTCAAGAAAGGGGCCAAAGAGGTTAAGACAGGGGTGAAATGCTCCCAGTTCGGACCGGATCGCCCAATCTGGTAGCGATGGCAGCAGGTGGTTCGGAGAACCAGTAGTAAAAATCCTTGTGCCCCCCCCCCCACACACACACCATGCCCAACTGAGCCACACGATCATCAGAGGCTTTTTTTTTTTTACTTTTAAAAACATTTTTTCTACAACCTCTTCTGATGAAAAAATGCTTTTAAAAGTTAAAAAAAAAGCCTCTGATGATCCCGTGGCTCAGCTGGGATCGTCAGAGGCTTTTCAAAGCATTTTTTTCTGCAACTTCTTGGCCGAAGAGGTGGTAAAAAAAATGCTTTGAAAAGTCTCTGACAATCCCAGCTGAGTTGCCTGATCGGCAGAGGCTTTTCAAAGCATTAGAAAAAATTCTTTGAAAAGTTTTTTTTTTTTAAAGTTGGCCACACCCACCCAGTCACATTATCCACCACCACCATCAAGCCACGCCCACCGAACTGGTAGTAACAAATTTTACATTTCATCCCTGGATTAAGATGGCAGTAATGACTGATGTGATGAGAGTGCCACCCCTTTTTACATGTGCTGCATACACAACACATATAAAAAGAGGAAGGGTTTCAGTTACACCATTGCGTATAGGATGTGTGCACAAACAAATGTCAACATAAGGATATTTGCTCACTACAGATCTTCTCTGTCCATATAGAAAGGAGAAGGGTTTTGGGGTAACTTTTGTTTTCCTTCGGTTTGATTTAATTTAATTTAATTTAATTTAATTAGTTAAATTTATATGCCGATTGTGACTCCTTTTCAGGTTTTAGAGATTTCCTGAATCAGTTGCATGGACAATTGTTAAAAATTATGTTTGTCAAAATTCCAGTTTTTGGATGTCCGTGTTAATAGACCTGGAATCAGTCTTGAACACAGCAGAGTAGTGATTAAACCTTGATTATGAAAATATTGCCTGTCAATTACTTGACTTGATTATGTGCCATTACATCGGTGTGATTCCTAAGTAGGTTTTCTTCATGATGTTCTGTCCCTAATCCATTGTTCAGGTCTTCCAACAGTGGACTCATCTCGGCTGTAATTGAGTGATCTACCTTGCTGCTGGTTATCCTTTTCTTCTTTTTCCTTCCACAGTTACTATATTAAAATCCTTTTTTTCTTTTTCTTTTTTTGCTTGTTGATCATTGGTGAGTCCAGAAAGATATGTCATATTAAAACCTTGGTTCTGAGAACTTGGTGTTGGATCTGAAACTGAATTACTCTGTTATCAAACTCAACTTTGAAATGGGATACTCAGTCTTAGTTACTTAAGAAAATCTATACGGCCACCCAACTCAGTCTCAGTGATTCCGAGGAGCTTGCAAAGATAAAAGGCCAATATAAAAATAATAAAAAGCAATAACCTCCTACCCCCATCCCCAGGTGACCACAGTCAAATAAGACATTTGATACCCTGTTTTCCCAAAAATAAGACATCCCCTGATAATAAGCCCAATCGGGCTTTTGAGTGCATGCACTAAAATAAGTCTCCCCCTGAAAATAAGCCCTCCCCGAAAACATTTCAACGCAGAGCTGGAAATCAGGTAAGACGGCAAGAGGAGCCCCATCTTGCTCCACATGCCCCAAAATAATAAAACCTCCCTGAAAATAAGGCCAAGCACTTATTTCAGGGTTCAAAAAAATATAAGACAGGGTCTTATTTTTGGGGAAACATGGTAGGCTCCATCCCACTTTGGGGCCCCTGGGTCTATTGTTAAAATCTTGACTTCAGGGTCTACTGAAAGAATGTTAAAGTGTGAGTCAATCTTATCCCCACAGGGATGATGTTCCACATGGAGGGAACCACCATGGAGAAGACCATTCTTCTTGGTCTTGTTTGAGGGATCTCCTTAGGAGAGGGGACCTGAAGCATTCCCTACTTCCCTGCTCTGATGGGTTGGATAGATGTGACTGGGAAAAGACAGTCCTTCAAATAATATGGTCCCAAGCCATTATTATTATTCCTTATGTTAGATTTGATCCAGTGTCTTATCCCAAAGTTATTATAATGTAGACGAGTGTTTCTCCAGCTTGACAACTTGAAGATGTGTGGACTTCAACTCCCAGAATTCTGAGAGTTGTAGTTCACTCATCTTCAAGTTGCCAAGCTTGAAAAACACACTGAATTGTTCATGGCTATTCTTCCAATCCATGTTTTTTCACATGGCAGAGTAACTATAGGATTACTCAACCAGACTTTGATGTATAGTGCCAGATGAAATGAGTAACCTATGTGGTTTAGTTTAAAGTGTGAAGTGTTTAGTTGAAACACACTTTCAGAAAAAAGTTTCTAACAGTCCAAGGATAATTTCTACACTTGTTGGAAATAAACACTGTTTCCAATGTAGGTTTAGTCATCATTAAGACAGTTCACTCTTTAATCAGTGTAGGTGTAATTAAGTCCAAACAAAAGCTTCATTGTGCAGTTGTTTTCACATTATTCACAGAATTTTAAGAGGAGTTATTACCAAAGTATCCTCAATTTTTAACCTCCTTGTTTTTCCTCATTGCTCATTTCCTCATTGTTCTTCTCAAAGAAAATCTATTAAGGAAACTAAGGTACCTTTTTATCGGTAATAATATGATTCTAATCTGGAAACTCATACTACATAGATTGAAACTGGTCCAAGAGAACCAATATCCTATTTATTTATTCCAGCTTGCAGGTCCGTTACGGAAAGGAGTGGAGTAACTACGTCGGTGGCACTAACGGAGATTTGGAGGAAATCTTCTTGTTCCAAAGGGAGTCCATCATCCAAGTATCTGGGAAATACACTGATTATCTTCGCAAACTGGTCTTTGTCACTGACGAGGGGCGCTACTTTTCTTTCGGCAAGGACTATGGCATCAGTTTCAGTGGGGCACCACTCTTCCCAAACACCGTCCTGCGTTACATCAGTGGCCGTTCCAGCAGTTCCGTCATTAATGCCATTGGATTCCACTGGGATAAATATGCTGCTGGTTGCAGCTATTGTAATGAGGCAATACAGGAACAAGATAACAAAGAAAGAGTAGAGTAGAAGGCAGCAGAAAGTCTTTTCTGCTATCAGTGAGATTAGGGTAGTAAATTCCTTCAGCATCCAACTCTACTAGTCTCCACTGCCCTGTTGCCAATCATCTGTCTCTTTACAGATACATACTAAACCAATAAACCATTGCAAACCCAAACAACTTTTTCTTCCAACATTTTTTATTTTATTTTATTTATTTATTTTCATCAAGCATGTATTAGATAACAGATATAAGTATAAACATGATTATGAATACATGAAATGGATAGAATAAATGGGGACATTAGGACAGTGATGGTAGGAATGTAGGTGTGCTTATGCATGCCCCCTTACAGACCTCTTAGGAATGGGGTGAGGTCAACAGTAGACAGTCTAAGGTTAAAGTTTTGGGGGTTTGGGGAAGAATCCACAGAGTCAGGTAGTGCATCCCAGGCATTGACCACTCTGTTAGTGAAATCGTATTTTTTGCAAGCGGTTTACCATAAGTTTGTATCTATTGTGTGCTCGTGTGTTGTTTTGGTTGAAGCTGAAGTATTCATTAACAGGTAGGACATTGTAGCAGATCATTTTATGTACTACGCTTAGGTCGGATCTAAGACGGTGAAGTTCTAAGTTGTCTAAGCCCAAAATTTCAAGTCTGGTGGCACAAGGTATTCTGCTGTGAGCAGAGGAAAGGAGGACTCTTCTCGTGAAATATCTCTGGACTTGTTCAATTGTATTAATGTCCAATATGCAGTGTGGGTTCCAGACAGATGAGCTGTATTCAAGAATTGGTCTAGCCCTAGTTTACAGTTAAATATTACCTAAGAAGAAGCTACGCAAGATTAGGTTAACAACTCTTAATGCCTTTTTGGCAATGCTGTTACAGTGAGCTCTGGCACTTAGATCATTTGAGATGAGTACCCCAAGGTCCTTGATAGAGCGATGGTCGTCTATGAGGTCATGTTTCCCACCCTTCCTTTATCATGGAAAGGAAGGGAAAGAAAATCACTGTCTGATCTGGCTTAGAATTTGCTTTGGAGCTGTTCTTCCCACAAAGGACCAGCAGTGAACACTGTGGCTAATAAAATGCAAACTGGAAACAAAGTGCCATTGTTTTTTTTTTGACCGATTGTCCACCTTTGAAGGGTGGGACATCACTACGCTGAAATAATGTAGGGATTTCTTACAACCTAATTTTCCAACATTTTGATATGCATAGCATACTGAATTGACATAATAGGAGAAATGGAGCAGTGGTTAAAAGCATCAGCTATGAGCTCCTACTGTTATCTCAACCACGGCCTTTCTGTTTGATCCTAAGCAAACTGCTATATGGCTCCCTCAGCCTTCCTGATATAAATGAAATGATAAAAATGATGCTATTTTTCTAAAACTATTGAGAAGATGAATGAGTCTATGCACTGCACCCAAGCCTTGGCTTACTTCAACCAAAATTTTTGATTAAGCAACAATGGCTGTGTTGACATACAGGTAGTGCTTGATTTATGACCGCGCCAGAATTTGCATTTTTAAGCAGGGTGGTTGTTAAATCACGCACAATCTTATGACCCTTTTTTCCCTTGGTTGTTAAGTGAATCACATAGTTGTTTAATGAATCACATGGTTGTTAAGCAAATCCACCTTTCCCTGTTGACTTTGCTTGTTGGTAGCCAGCTGGGAAGGTCACAAATGGTTATCACATGGCCCTGGAAGTATCATAGGTTCCAATTGCCAATTGCCCAAATTTTGATCATGTGTCAGGATGCTAAGACAGTCAAAAGTGTGAGGACCAGTTATAAGTCACCTTTTCAGTGCTGCTGTAACTTCAGATGGTTACTAAATGAATAGTTGTAAGTCAAGGACTACCTATACATGAGCCAAAACCAAAACATCATGTTCTGCATTGGTGTGATATACAAACCCAGCCATACACTTTAAAAAACAAAATGATGCTGCATGGGATGAAGGGTTATTTTGTGTGGAGGGACCCTCAAAAAAGTCAAAAGAGTGTCCATGGCTGTCTGGATGAAGCCCCTGCCCCCCCTTTTTTTTACATGCATAAAAAGCATGGCTCATATGAACAGCGATTAGTTTCAGACATAAAACTAGCAAATGGTGCTGCACTTGGTGTTGCATTGTGAGACAAGTTAAGGACTGCAAGTGGTGGTCCAACCAATAGTCCCATCCTCTGCTCAAACAGGAAACCCTACAGTATACCATTTCAGACAAATGGTTGTCTAATCTCTTCTTAAAATCCTCCAGTGCTGGATCACCCACAACCTCTGGAGGAAATTTGTTTCACTGATTAGAAAGAGCCTGGTGGCGCAGTGGACTAAGTGCTGTTAAAGTAGCACTTAGTTGCCAGCTGCCAGCAATTACTGCAAGTTCAAATCTCACCAGGCTCAAGGTTGACTCAGCCTTCCATCCTTCCGAGGTAGGTAAAATGAGGACCCGGATTGTGGGGGCAATAAGCTGACTTTGTATAAAATAGAACACTGCTTAGGGGGGGCTGAAAGCCTTACTAAGCAGGAATATACAAAAATATGAAGGCTATCGCTTAATGCATTGTAAGCCGCCCTGAGTCTCTGGAGAAGGGCGGCATATAAATCGAAATAATAAATAAATAAATTGTTCTAACAGTTGGGAAATTTCTCCCTGGTTCTAGATTGCTTCTCTCCTGGATTAGTTTCCATCCATTGCTTCTTGTCCTGCCTTCAGGTGCTTTGGAGAATAGCTTGATTCTCCTCTTCTTTGTGGCAGCCCCTGAAATATTGGAACACTGCTATCATGTCTCCCCTAGTCCTTCTCTTCATTGAACTAGACCAGGGGTCGGCAACCTTAAACGCTCAAAGAGCCATTTGGACCCGTTTCCCACAGAAAAGAAAACACCGGGAGCCACAAAAACCTTTTGACATCTAAAATGAAGATAACACTGGATATATCATTTTTTACCTTTATGCTATGTATATAAAAAAACTATAGTGTGTTGCATTTATGAAATCAATGGCCTGCTACAGAGAAAATACATTTTTATTTCTGCATGCAACAAAAACATTTTGAACTCCAGAAAAAAAGATGGGTCGAAAAGCTCAATAAAACATGTGCTGGCAGGTGTCACACATTGGTGGTTGTGATGCATATTTTGAGTGACAGGGAGCCGCAGCAGAGGGATGAAAGAGCCAGATGCGGCTCCAGAGCCATGGGTTGCAGACCCCTGAACTAGACATACCCAATCCCCGCAACTGTTCCTCATATGTTTAAGAAGAAGCCTACATAAATGCCCAAGTAGCATTTTGCAAAGGACAGATCATGTGTTATGAAGGAAGATGACCTTACAGAAGGCAAGTGTCTAGGCACTCCAGCAGCCCAGATCAAATGGCCAATTTAGGGCAGTGGCCAGCCAGTGGATGGGAGAGGACACATCTGCAGCAATCTCAGTAGGAACTTTTATCTGCAGCTGTGTATAGGTTTCAATGCATATTTATCCTGCCAAAGGATTGATGGGTAAGTGTAGGTTGCAGGTGGTTGGAGATGGGCCGATCCACACATCTGCCAAATCTCAACTACACATTGTGTGAGATGCGTGTCCTGCATGCTCATTGGTTGACATCTTCTACATTTTATGTGCTTTGTTGTTTGAGCATCCCCCTGCCAGAACGTTAACATTCACAGAGGCATAATTGCAACAGCTATGCAACCATCCCCAAACAACTGACACACACTGTCCCTGACGTGCAGTGATGCAGAAGTCTAAATCAAGCCTAAGGCACCAGGATAGGCTAGAGGCCAGGAGACAGTAAGTTCTAGTCCCACCTCAGGCATAAAAGTCGGCTGGATGACTTTGATCCAATCACCAGGAGACTGTGAGTTCTAGTCCCACATTAGGCAGATTGGAAAATAGTCAGATATCTGCTTTCCATTTTGCAGGGCTTGGAAATGTAAATTTTACGGGCCTCAGAGTTCCTTTAGGAAGAGCCAAATTTGTTGGCTTTCCTTGGGTTTGTTTTTTTAGGATGGGGTGAATAGCCAAAATGGAACAGATACTGGATATTAATACCAGAGTTTGCTTTTCATTAGACATTCACAAGGAGGCTGTGAGTTCTAGTCCCACTTTGGGCATGAAACCCTGACTGGGTGACTTAGGGCCAGTGACTCTTTCTGAGCCCAACTCACTTCACAGGGCGGTTGTTGTGGGGAAAATGGGAGAAGGAAGCTGTATTGGCTATGTTCACTGCCTCGAGTTATTTATAAAAATAATGAAGCCAGGATTCAAATAAGTAAAAAACTTGGTAAACCCCGAACTTGCTATCACTTATAACATCAATGAAGAGTTGCACATGGTCAGCAGACCATGGAAAACACTTCTGTAACACAGGAACAATAGAGGATACATTTAGGTCCCCTTAGTAGTTAACCAAGGATGAGATAAAGGCAGTTGTGTGAGAGTATGGCCTTTAAAAATGGTTAGCAAAGCATTTTTGCGTTACAGCCAGAAGGAAGAATGAGGTGAAGATCCATATGGAAGCTCCTGTAGGGTTGCTAACAATCTCTTGCATTTCCAATTCCAAGCATCGTCTGTGAATATAGGAAGATCAAGTGAGCTATTTAGAATCGGTAACATCAGTTGCTAGGCACCATTGTGTCATTTTCTGCAATAGTGAAGGCCTCCCAAGATTTTGGTATTCTTGTCTGAAATCACACATGTGAAATTGAGAGTGTGGAAATGTCATGCAATAATGGGCCATCTCATGAGATGCTGCTGACCACTTTCAAAGTAAATGTTTTCAGTTTTTACTATTTATCTCTAACGGGCGGGTCCAGGAACACCTGGTGATAGTTGACCCATCAGTATTGTGGAGCCCTAATTGCAATGTACGTTAGACTAGAATCAGATCTATATCTATAGATGGGAATGTTTGGTTGCACAAAACCAAACCAGAATATGTATATTCTTCTTCCTTTCCCTTGTGGTTGTTGTACCTTCATTTAAGCTAGTTTGTGTCTAGATCAGGGTGTCCAATGTCAGCAAACCTAAGACCAATGGATTTCAACTCCTAGAATTCACCAGTCAGCCATGTTGGCTGGGGAATTCCTGGAGTTGATGTCCATTGGTCTTAAGGTTGCCCAGGTTGGACACCCCTGGCCTGGACCATCAACTTCTTTTTCTATCAATTAACAGCCTTAATTTTTTTTTCTGTCTGAGCACCTAAGCCCGTGATGGCGAACCTATGGCACACGTGCCACAGGTGGCACACATAGCTATATTGGTGGGCATGTGAGCTCAGTTCTGGCACACATACGCGCACTGGCCAGCTGATTTTCAGGCCTTCAAAGCCCACCAGAAGTTGGCAAATGGGCCGTTTCCGGCCTCCGGAGGGCCTCCAGGGAGGTGGGGAAGTTGTTTTGCCCCTTCCCAAGCTCCTAGAAAGCCTCTGGAGCCTGGGGAGAGAGAAAAGCGGGCCTACGGGCCCATCGTGCCATCGTGTACCAGGAGCAGGGGGTTTACAAGGGGTTACACGCAGGGCTGGGGCGCATAGAATTATGGATGTGGGCACCAGTGGTGAGTTCCTCCTGGTTCAACCTGGTTCCACCGAGCCGGTAGCGGTGATGATATGACATCACTGAACCGGTTCGCCCCCCCCTTTGCCCCCCGTGTTATTCTTACCTTTTATTTGGCCCCACCCCCAATCTATTGCTGCCTCCTGAGTCCCAGCTGATCTGCTAGAAGGAAAAAAGCTGTTTAAACTCTTGCTGTGGGGCTTCAAGAGCCGCCCTACAGCTGATCAGTGTTAAAAGGCAGTGTGCTGGTAGACCGGTGCCTCCAAAAACAAATGAGTAGACCGGTACAGCTCTGCAAGTAATTAAAAGCCTAGTAGACCAGTACCTCTGCTAAATCCTAAAGAATTGTCACATGACCATCAAGCCATGCCCACAAAATAAGCCATGGCCACAGAACCGGTAGTAAAAAATTTTAGAACTCACCCCTGGTGGGCACGCATGCGTGCGAGCCCCCCTGCCCTTCCGCTCCTGGCATGCGATGGCAAAAAGGTTAGCCATCACTGAGCTAAGCTATGTGAAAAGACAGCAGCTAGCCCAACATCATCAGGTGACTTCCATGATCCAGGAGGACCTGATCCAAGTTCTCTGCTTGAAACCACAGCCCTGACAGTTAGTTATATGAGACATTTTAAAACAGCAGAAGCAGAAAACCCTTCTTCCCTTATGTATGTCTCAGCTCAGCAAGAAGAGACAATGAAAGCTTTGACTTTATTATAAACCATCAATTCAGTGTTGACTTTTAGTGTTCACATAGATATTCTCCAGGATGCAGATCTCTCAATCTTCCAACAGGGTTCCAATCACCACTATAACAGAGTCCATACAATTTACTGCGGGCCACTAAAACCTTCTCTTTCCATCCAACATTCCCAGCATGATGGACATCTCCAGAGAATTAGGTCTTTGCATAATATGTCCAAAATACAACACGGTAATTTGAGCCTAGTCATTTGTTCTTTGAGTGAGAACTTGGGGTTGATTTGTTCAAGGATCATTTTCTTAACCATTTGTGGCACTCTCAAGAATCTTCTCCAGCACCAAATTTCAAAAGCATCAAATTTCAAAAGCATCTATCTTACTCTTCCATATTGTTTCTATCTTGCTTCTCTAAAGCCCAACTTTCACTTCTGTAGAGTGTCATGGAGAAAAGGTTTGCCTGAATGATTCTGCTCTTTATTTATTTTTATTTATAACATTTTTGGATGGAGTCACTGAAGCAATAGGTGTGAGCTTAAATGGACTCCAGAGGATGATAAAGGACAGGAAGGCCTAGAGGAATGTTGTCCATAGGGTTGCAATGGGTTGGACATGACTTTGTAACTAACAACAACAATAACATTTTTATTTATTTTTTGTTTCTCACCTTTATTATGTAACTCAAAACAGTGAACTCCTTCTCCCTCCTATTTTCCCCACAACAACCCTGTAATGACTGACCCAAAGTAACCCATCAGCTTTCATACCTAAAGCAAGACTAGAACTCACAGTCTCCTGGTGATTGGCCCAAAGTCACCCAGCTGGTTTTCATGCCTAAGGCGGGACTAGAATTTACCATCTTCAGGTTCCTTAACCACTACACCAAAGTGTCTCTACAGCTATAGACCCATCATAGCATCTGAATGTCATTTCCAAGACATGAAATGACTGCCCTACCAAGTGTTAGTCTATTCTTTCCAATAGTTGATCCCCAAAGCCAGATTGGGGATCTGCATTTCTAAAGGAAAGCAAATTCTGGTAGTGCTATTCACTATCCATTCCATTTTTGGAAGAAGAAGAAGAAGGAGAAGGAGAAGGAGAAGGAGAAGGAGAAGGAGAAGGAGAAGAAGAAGAAGAAGAAGAAGAAGAAGAAGAAGAAGAAGAAGAAGAAGAAGAAGAAGAAGAAGAAGAAGAAGAAGAAGAAGAAGAAGAAGAAGAAGGACTACTCCCAAAAATACTCTGAGGGTCATTTTGCAGGGCATGGAGGTTGCACCTCCATGCCCGGCAAAATGGAAATCAGATATCTGACTGCTTTCCAATCTGTTTTTTATTGCTTAATGGTGCCAACTTTTGATAGGAGAAATTCCTACCAGGACAGGGTTAATTAGATGTTAAGGCAGATGTTGTTTGCTTCAGTAGGTTACCAAGAGAGAGAAAATGTGTATCATATTTTGATGCCCACTTTGAATTCCTGCCCTCCTGCTTTTTTAAATTGATTCCTTTGATACCAACATCAATCAACAAATTGGAAGCTTTCATGGTGTGAAACAAACAGCTTCTGCAAGGAATGTTCTCTCTTTGCAAGAATGTCTCTGGACTTCACATGTTCTCCATGCACAATCTTGACAAATAAACATCAGATAGCTGCAACCCAGAACTTTTCTAGGAAGGTTGTTCACTTATCCTGCAAAAATCCGGCCAGAAACGGGAAATTTCTTGGGAGTGAATCTGGTGGGGAGTAACCTCAACGCTATGTCTTTCAGTGAATGGATGTGAATAGTGCAGCAAAACTTTCTTTTAACAGACAGATGGGCAGGGTGGCGTGTCTGCTATTAACAAAAGTCTGTTAAACTGTTCTGTTAAACTGAACAGTGCTTATCTACACTTTTCAGATCAGAAGATTTTTGGCACTAACAATCAACAGTAGCCCATGAAAGAGGTGCCTCTCTGAATTTTTTAAAAAATTGAAATTATCAACATAGTTTCTTTTTTTTAAAAAAATGCAATAATTTCAAAAATACTTTTGAGCAGGAAATATTAAAAGTAGTCCTCGGCTTACAATAGTTCATTTAGTGACCGTTCAAAGTTACAACAGCACTGAAAAAGTGACTTATGTCCATTTTTCACTCTCATGACCATTGCAGCATCCCCTTGGTCATGTAATGAAAATTCAGATGCTTGGCAAGTGGTTCATATTTATGACCATTTCTATGTCCCAAGATCTTCTGGTCTCTTTTTGCAACCTTCCAACAAGCATAGTCAATGGGAAAGTCAGTTTCACTTAACAGCCCTGTTACTAACTTAACAACTGCAGTCATTTGCTTAACAACTGTGGCAAGAAAGGTCGAAAATGGAGCAAAACTGACTTAACAAATGTCTCACTTAACAACATAAATTTTGGACTCAGTTATGGTCGTAAATTAAGGATTATCTGGTGTTGGTTTCAGTAGAACAATCCATGGAATTGGAAAGATTCTAACTTGAAACCATGCACCTTTAAAAATTAAATTATAAAATATATGATTTTGATTTTTAATTAATCTGGTCTACAAACATTAATAATCATAATCCTTGTCGACCGAACTAATTTTTTCTTTCTTTACACACTGTCCTATATTCCATCCTGTGGCCATCGAGATGTTAACCTCCTAGCAACTGAAATTCCTGTGAAAAAGTAATGATGCACTCTGCACATTCTGTACAAGCAGGAAAATTGAAGTATAAGATTGGTTTAACCAGCCAGCAACTAAATAGAGTATTTTTTGTGATAAAGGATGCTTACATAACCTGGGAAAATCAAATCTTTTGCAAGGCTGACTGGAAGGATTGAGAGGGGTTTGTCAATAAAGTTGCAAGCAAGAGAGTCCATGCAGGAAAACTGAGTCAAGAGCTTCTGCTAATAGGAATATTTTCCTGTTCTTTATTCACCACCCCCTGAGTTTCACGCTGAGGAAAAAATCCACAGTAAGCTTGTCTTTCACATATCATGGGGCTGATGAAATAAGCGGCAAATAGCACATCACTCTTCTCCAATCTGGCACTTTGTAGATACTTAAAATCAGTGTACAGGTAGTCCGAGATGTACAACCATAATTAGGGCCAGAATTTCTGTGTCAAAGCAAGGCAGTTGGTAAATGAGTCACACCCAATTTCATGGTCTATTTTTAATCACGGCTATTAAGCGAATCACTCAGTTGTTAAGTTAATCATGCAAATATGAAACAAATCTGGCTTTCCCCCATTGACTTTGCTTGCCGGAAGCTGGCTAGGAAGAGCACAAATGGTAGTCACATGACCCTGGGACAGTGCAACTGTTGTAAAAGCCTGTTGGTTGCTAAGCACTGTAGGAAGAAAAATCTGGTCCGGTTCCAACCTGGGAGAAAGACGCTGGAAATAAAATGGAGGCTGGCTGGTTGGAAAGAAGGTCTCTGTTTATTTGTAAACTTCAGTGACAGCAACAAGATTTCTGGGGTGGCTGACAAAATGGCTGAATGAGTGGATGGAGCTTTATAGGTTTCTGGGGTTTTGGGTTTGAGATGTTCCAGGGGGTTGTGCAATGTAGTGAGCCTTGTGTCTTTTGCTATTCTAATGGTGGTGGGCAAATCTTATTATGTCCTAAAGGTCATATCCTGTCCTTAGAATTTGGAGGAGGGATGTAAATTCTTAATCCCATCAGCTCCAGCCTTCTGTGGATAGGCTGGCCAAGATTTCTATAAATGGATACTCCGGTTTTCTCAATAGATCCAAAAGTATTTCATTCATAAAACTTAACTTTTGGAGGGACTGCCTGGAATGTTTTCCTGGTAATGGAGAGTAAAGTGAATAATTTGATCCTAGGAAAGCCTTCTTTCTGGGGGTGGGGGGGACCGACTTCCTAGAGCACCCTAATTTTGATCACATGACTTTGGGGAAGTTACAATGGTTGTAAGATGAAGATCGGTTGTAAATCATTTTTTTCAGTGCCACTGAAAATTTTTTTGAATGGTAACTAAACTACTGTAATCTGACCCAATTTGAGGATTCCAGGTTGGGGACAGCTACAATAAACATTCCAACTATAAGGAAGACACAAATCAGTCACAACTTGTGGGTATTTCAATTCTGCAGGGTCAAAAGTGATTTGAGCCTTTAGTTCAGCTCTGCATTTTTTAAATTAATCAGCAGTAATGTCCCCAAAAGACTTGGCATTCGACTTACAATCATTCATTTAGTGATTATTCAAAGTTACTGTGGCACCACAAAAACTGACTTATGATTGATTTTCACACTTATGACCATTGAATCAACTTCAGGTCATGTGATCAAAATTCAGGCACTTAGCAACTGGCATGTGTAATATTTATGCCTGTTGCACTGTTCCTGGATCGTGTGATCGCCATTTGTGACTTCCCCCATTGATTCTTAGCAAAATCAATGGGGGAAGACAGATTTGCTTAATGACTGCATAATTCACTTAACAACTCCAGTGATTAACTTAACAACAGTGGTAAAAAAAAGTCATAAAATGGGGCAAAACTCAAATAAAAACTGCTTTGCTTCGCAACTTAAATTTTGGTAGTAAGTTGAAGACTACCTGTATAGCAGGAAAGCAAATTTACAAGAAATATTATAGGACTGGGTTGTTGGTTAATTACCAAAAAGGCTAATTAGCAGAAAGTAGGGGTAGTCCTCGAGCTATGACTGCAATTGAGCCCAGAATTTATGTTGCTAAGTGAAACATTTGTTAAGTGAGTTTTGTCCCATTTTACAAATTTTCTTGCCACAGCTATTAAGTGAATCACTCCAGTTGGGAAATTAGTAACACAGTTGTTAAGTGAATCTGGTTTCCCCATTGACTTTGCTGGTCAGAAGGTCACAAAAGGGGATCACAAGACCCCGGGACCCTACAACCATGGAAAATGTGACCATGGGGAATGCTGCAATGGTTGTAAGTGTGAAAAACTGTCATAAGTCACTTATTTAGGAGTATTGTAACTTCAAATGGTCACTAAATGAATTGTAGTAAGTCAAAAGCTTTTCCTGTATGTCAGGGGTATCAAACTCAAGCCCTGGGGGCTGGATCCGGCCTCCAGGGCGATTAGATCTGGCCCACAGGGCCGCCCTGGAAACAGCGAAAGACTGGCCCATGCTGCCTCTGCCAGCGAAAAGGGGCTCCCAAGCTCCGTTTTTGGCTGTGACGGCATCCTGCAACCCTCTGCCAGCAAAAACAGAGCTTGAGAGGGCCATACGCGGGCAGAGGGATGCAGGAGGCCGTCACAGCCAAAAACGGAGCTTGGGAGCCCCTTTTCGCTGGCAGAGGCACCATGGGCCAGTCTTTCGCTGTTTCCAGGGCGGCCCTGTGGGCCAGATCTAATCACCCTGGAGGCCGTATCCGGCCCCCAGGGCTTGAGTTTGATACCCCTGACATACAGGAAAAGCTTTTGACTTACTACAATTCATTTAGTGACCATTTGAATTTACAATAGGCCGTCGCAGCCAAAAAGGAAACTCGGGAGCCTGTTTTTGCTGGCAGAGCACTTGGGCCACCAAAGCCCTCCCCCCCCAGCACGAGTGATGTTGAGCTGGCCATGCCCAACCAAGCATGCCCACCTTGGCCCCGTGAGGTCAAACACAAACCTGATGCAGCCCTCAATGAAATCAAGTTTGACACCCCTGCTGTATGTGGGAAAGCTGCAGTTATTGTGTTATAGCTGCCCATCCCATTAGAATTTAATGCTACTTATGTGGTATGACATCATTTAACGCATCCTCTTTCTTCATAGACTGCTATGTTTCCTGTGGAGGTGGGGAGGGAGGAAGTCAACAGAGTATGGAAAAATGTTTTCTTCAGAAAAGCAACTTAGAATATCGAAATAATTGCATAACATACAGTTCCTTCCTTGCCTCATCCGTAAACTCACTAGACAGATTAATCCTGGATTTTTCTCACCACCCTTAAAGAAAAATTAATAAGGAAGTAAAAGTTAGACTAGGCAATCACTGACTCTAAATATAGTGCAAGGCAGCTGGGTATAGGACAAATTACCACAAATTAGGTCAATCTCTGACAAACTGCCCTGCCACTCAACAACTCACTCAGTCCAGGACTCTGGAGATGAATTTCTATGAGCAGCAGTGCTTGGCTTGGGTTCCCCAGCCAGTCTGAAAAATCTTGGTGTTTATTACCTTAAGCATTGGAGAAAATTATTATCGAACTGCAATTCTTAGCATGACAAAAGAGCAAATAGTTAGGTCTCCAGGAAATTCATTGTACAGATTGAATTTAATTGTAATTGTATTTAAATTTGAACCAGAAGATTTTGAGCCAGTTCTGCCCAATCTGTTTTCCTCAGCATGGAGGGGAAAAATATCACATTTGCTATTCTACTTTTCTTCGTGAGCTTATTTGTACGGCACTAAGAAGTTTCAAATTATTTCTATAATATATTTAAATCATGTCAGCAGTTCCCTTTGCTTTCTAATAGTTAAACTTTTCCACTCTTTGTCTTTATTATAAGATGGACCCAAATGTTTACAGATGATGCCATTTTTTCTCATTTTAGAGAAGAAAGAAAAATAGCCTCAGATTACTTAGAAGGCAAATTACTTTTCCTATTGATGAAGAGCTCAGCTTACTTTCAGAACTGAGCATCCAGTGTTGCCGCTGGCATGGTTAAATTAAACATTAATTTCACTTTTTGAGCCAAATCCCTTGCTGCAAAGCACTTCAGTTCATGTTCACTGAAGTTTTAGCTCTGAAACATTTAGAGCTGCGTTTCTCAACCTTGGCAACGTTAAGATGGGTGAACTTAATAATTCCCATAATTTCCCAGTTAGCCATGCTGGCTGGGGAATTCTGGGAGTTGAAGTTCACCCATCTTAAAATTGCCAAGGCAGAGAAACAGTGATTTAGAGTTAGGACCATTTAGTTAGTCCTCGACATATGACCTTAGTGAAGCCTACCTGTTATGGTTGTAAGTTGTGACGATTGTAAAACAGGTCAGTCACCTGACTGAATTGATTTAATGACATTGACTACCACCTTTTTTGTGGTCATTAAACAAATGTGGCAGTCATAAACGAAACAATAAAACACAGTGATTACTGGCTCAGGAATTCTGGGTATTAAGCTTCACAGGCCGTAAAGGGCCCATAGCTGCCCACCCCGGGCCTAAGTCATTTATAGCTTTAAGCACTTTTGTCTGATAAACAGTTGGCAACCAATGGAGATTTTTCAGTACATATGATTCCCGTCCCTTGCATCAATTAGCAGCCTATTTGATTGTGACTTCAGAGTACTTTTCAAACACACCTGCCCAGTTATCCAATCCCACCCTGGCCCAGTAAACCATGTTATACTAATCAAGATGGGATGTAACCAAAGGTGGATAACAGTTATAACAATTACTAAATCCAACTAGCTTAAGAAGGGTTGAACTGATGGACCAACTGAAGCTTCCTTACAAGCACCACTTTATAATGTCTTGGTAAGACCACACTTGGAATATTACGCCCAGTTTTGGTTGTCACAAGATAAAAAAATATAGAGACTCTAGAAAGAGTGGAGAGAAGAGTGACAATGATAATTAGGGGACTGGAGGCTAAAACATATGGGGAACTGTTGCAGGAATTGGGTATGTTTAGTCCAGTGAAAAGAAGGACCAGGGGTGACAGGATAGCAATGTTCCAATACCTTAGGGTTTGCCACAAAGAAGAGAGGGGTCAACCTATTCTCCAAAGAATAGGCAACGAGCCTCGGTGGTGCAGCAGACTAAAGTGCTGTTAAGTGCTAGCACTTAGCTGCCAGCTGCCTGCAATTCGTGCAAGTTCGAATCTCACCAGGCTCAAGATTGACTCAGCCTTCCATCCTTTCGAGGTAGGTAAATTGAGGACCTGGATTGTGGGGGCAATAAGCCGACTTTGTATAGAACAACACCACTTAGGGGGGCCCGAAAGCCCTAATAAGCAGGTATATACAAAAAAGTATGCAGGCTATTGCTATAATGCATTGTAAGCCGCCCTGAGTCTATGGAGAAGGACAGCATATAAATTGGACTAATAAATAAATAATAAATAATAAAGCACCTGAAGACACAACAAGGAGCAATGGATGGAAATTAATCCATGGGAGAAGCAACCTAGAACTAAGGAGAAATTTCCTGACATTTAGAACAATTAGTCAGTGGAACGACTTGCCTCCAGAAATTGTAGGTGCTCCAACACTGGAGGTTTTTAAGAAGAGATTGGACCATTTGTCTGAAATGGTATAGGGCCGTGATGGCGAACCTATGGCACGCATGCCACAGGTGGCACGCATAGCCATATCGATGGGCACGCGAGCTCAACTCTAGCGGACCTTCTGGGCCCACCAGAAGTAGAGAAATGGGCCATTTTTAGCCTCCAGAGGGCCTCTGGGGAGGGAGAAGCCGTTTTCATCCTCCCCAGACTCCTAGAAAGGCTCTGGAGGCTGGGGAGAGCAAAAAATGGGCCTACTGTGCCATCACGTGCCAGGAGCGTGGGGAGCATGGGAGCGTGCGCATAGAAATATGGGTGTGGGCACACGTGCGTGCATCCCCCCCCATTTCCTGGCATGCGATGGCAAAAAGTTAGCCATCACTGGTATAGGGTTTCCTTCCTGAGCAGGAGATTGGACTAGAAGACTTCCAAGATTCCTGTCAACTCTCTTACAGGTAGTTGTTCTGATTCACCCTTAGCAGAAACAAGGAACAGACTCCTTGTCACAAAAAAACCCTTTTTATTTACCTGTTGTGAATTAATTACATTCATCCACCGAAAAGTCCAGGCAATAGTCCTTCAAGGAGTTAACTGCAGTACAGACTTCATTGGTTCCTTGCGATAATTGCAAGGCCGTGAGCTCCCAGCTGAAAGGCTGCAATTTAAGTTCTGGCAAGCAGTTTTTGTGGCACGAAACACAATGAGCGAAATCTTCAGAAATGTTGTCTCCTACAACAACCACTCCCCTTTCCCTCTATTTATTCCTCAGCCAGGAAGCAGCCATTCAGCGTTCACATGTGCTTTGTCTCCAGAGTCAACTCCTTGTCCCCCACTGCACACCTCTTCTAACTGCTCTGCGCATATGTGCATTTGGAACAGGCCCCAGCTGTTCTTCCTCCTCATTCATATCAGCCTCCAAAGGCAGCTGCCTCTCTGGCTCTGGCTCTATCTCTGCATCCGACGCAGAGCATCCATCAGAACTTTCCCCAGACTCCAGCACTGCCCCAAGGTCCTCCCCAACCTCCTCATTGTCTGAGTCTGCCACCAGCTCTGCTGGCACACAACAGTAGTCCTTGACTTATGACCACAATGGAGCCCAAAATTTCTGTTGTTAAGTGAGACATTTGCCCCATTTTATTATTTTTCTTGCCACAGTTGTTAAGTGAATCACTGCAGTTGTTAGTTAGTAACACAGTTGTTAAGTGCATCTGGTTTCCCCATTGACTTTGCTTGTCAGTAGATCACAAAAGGGGATCGCATGATCCTGGGACACAGCCGTGGTCATACAGTAAATATGAATCAGATGCCAAGCATCTGAATTTTGATCATACAATTATGGGGATGCTGTAAAGGTTGTAACTGTGATTAACGGTCATGGGTCACATTTTTCAGTGCCATTGAACCAGTGGTGGGTTGCTCCCAGTTTGGTCTGGTTCTATAGAACCAGTAGTAAAACCGGCAGGAGGCTCCGGCCACCCACCACGACATCATCAGCAGAAGCACTCCCATTGTGAACTGGTAGTGAAGGTAAGTAGAACCCACCCTTGCTTTGAACGTTGTAACTTTATCACTAAATGAACTGAGGACTACCTGTGTTCTGTTATTCTGTTGTTCTGACTGTGACCTGCAAGATCAATATGAGCTGAGGTGTCAAGTGTAAAATTACTGGTGGATGTGCCACCCCACTCAAAGCAGGCCTCACCTCAATTCCAGAATCCAGCTTTCTCCATATCAACCAAATTATGTTTAGATTTAATTTCAGCTTGTTTTCCCTGATCTAGCCTATTAATGAGTTGGCCCTATGCCCTGCAGAATGCCTCTTGGGAGCGAGACAACACTTTCCTTCTTTTATCTTGTTTTATCTAAATCTGAGAAGAATTTTGAGAAATTAACATGCTGGGCATGAATAGCTATATTGGATTAATGCTGTGGACTTGAACAGCAAACATTCAGAAAACCAATAGATGGCAACAACCAAAAAATCAGATTTTTGTTGTCCTCCCTTCAAGAAAATAAATGAATGAAAATAATAACCAGTTTTATATTCTCAGAGATTTTTTTTCTTTTCACATATACTGTAGGTGCGTTTGTAGATTTTTTTTGTTTATTCTTTAAATAAAAAAATATTTAATATTCATCTTATTTTCTCTGTAGTTTTGCAAATAATTTTTTAAAATGTGTTAGTGTTTGCAAAACCTACAGGAGGGAAAATAAAATGAACACTGATTGTGAAGGTCTTAAAAGAATTAAAAAATGTGATGCAACTATAAATAAACTTAAATAAATAAATTGCATTTAGAGCCTCGGAAAAACATTTCTAAATTCATAGCCAGCAGGGTAGTGGCTGAAAATTATGAAATTACAGTCTCAAATTGGAGAAGATTGGCTTCTCCTGAAGAGTTTATATCGAGTGGTTTTATTAGTCTCATGTCCTACATTCTTTCTGCACAATTCATTTATCCTTAAATTGTTCTACTTCTGTTAATTTCTTCACCTTATGTTGTTTTGCTTTTCCTTGGAGATCCCTAGTGTTCATTAAGAGTTGACACCAAAATTGTTGGCATATAATTCTCATCCAGACAAAATTGAACTATATGACTACTACTATTGGATTCTACAGTAGATGATGTTGCAGAACCTTAGACTTAGACTAACTTTATTGTCACTTTGAATGTACATGAATCAGCATACTTTAAAATGGAATTTCATTGCATACAGCTCTCAAAGGATCACCACCTCCAATATATACTATATAATCATGACAAAATAAATATAAAATTATGCGCATACCCACATATATTATATGATATGCCAAAACAACACAGTCTAGTTTGGATGTATACACGTACACAGTGAGAGAAACGAATCTTGCGAGTTTACCAGACGGATGGCATAGGGAACGAAGCTGTTACAGAATCTGGTAGTCCTGTTAGAAATACTTCAAAACCTCCTCCCAGAGGGGAGCAACAGAAACAAACTGTAAAATGGCTGTGCGGGGTCTCTAACAATGCTTTGAGCTCTAAGCACATAGCACTTTCAAAACCTGGATAAAAACTAGCTACATCATGGTTAAGACTGTAAAAAAAAGTTCAGGATAGTATGGTACAGCAGTGGGTTGCCCGGTTCAGACCAGTTTGCAAGAACCGGTAGTAAAACTGGCGGGAGGCTCCGCCCACTGCCCCAGATGTCATCATCGGCAATCTGTGCATGTGCAGGAGCGTGATACCGTTGCAAACTGGTAGTAAAGGTAAGTAGAACCCCCCCTGGTATGGGATCTTTTCCTCAAAGACCACAGAGAGAAGAAAGTGGGAGGGTTTTTTTTCCTGAGCTAAATTTTTATTTTCATTCCATGCAGATCCTAACACATCTGTTGTTATTTCTGAGAGAGATTGTCTGCAATTTTGGAGGTGTCCATTCATGAAAGCATGGGATTGAGTTGTCCATTGTTTGCTGTGTGCTTATACTGGGCTGCCTAATATAAGAGGTCGGAAGGTGTGAGATGATCCCACAGGTCAAGATTTCACAGAGAAGATAATACAATCATCAGTTCCTTAAAATAGAATTCATCGTGCTTCTCAATGCTTCTCCGTGCAATTGAGAAGCACGGAGATAACCTTGAAGAAAGCATGCAACAGCGGATACATAAATATCAGCTTAGCCTTGAAAAAAGAGGAAGAAATGAAAAAAAAAAACTCTAAATTGCTCACCTTCATTCTCTTTGGTGTAAGAAGGGGAAGAAACAAATTCTATTGTTGCAGAGTATAATAAACAGAGTTTCAGTAGCCCTTGTGAAGTTGTTTCCTTCCCTATTGTACCTTGAAAGTCTGACACTGAGAACATAGAATATAGAATCATAAAGCTGGAAGGGACCTCAGAGGTCTTCTGTCCAACCCTCTACTGAACCTCCAGTGATGGAGCACTTACAATTCCAGGTGGCAAGCTATTTTATCAATTAATTGCTCTGCCTGTCAGAAAATTTCTCCTTACTTCTAGGTTGTATCCAGGTTCTACTTACCTTTACTACCGGTTTGCATTGTGTCCGCCCGCGTGCACGAGCACAGATCACTTCTGATGATGTCCGGGTCAGTGGGCAGAGCCTCCCGCCAGTTTTACTACCGGTTCTTGCGAACCGGTCTGAACCGGGGGCAACCCACCACTGATTGTATCTCTCTTTGACACGCTTCCAGCTATTACTTCTTGTCTTGCCCTCTGGTGCTTTGGAGGAAAAGTCAATCCCGCAAAGTATTGATTTTAATTCCCCGAAGGACTTTCAGAGTATGCCAGAATATCAATGCAGAATCTGCTGATGACTTATAAAAGCAGCTCTCCGTCTTTCTGGGACTGTGAGATAATCAAACAATATGTGCACAGCCCTAAAAAGCCCATTTTATAGTCGCAATAAGGAGTCCAGATCTTGAAGTAAAATCTTAGAGCAGTGCTTCCCAAATCTTTTCCTTCCAAAATCACTTATCCAACAATCTTATTGAACTTTGAAGCCCAGTTGTAAAACTCTTCTTTCAGTGCTGTCATAAATTAAAATGGTTGTTGAATGAATGGTCGTAACTCAAGGACTACCTGTATTATAGAAACAATATCACTGAATGATCTTTGATCTCTGAATGTCACTTGAACAGATTACCATTGGTGATTTCATCTATTTTCATCTTAATAGGAATACTTTAGGAATTGTTTTAAATATATTTTAATACACATGGCAATCTTCAAGTCAGTTTAAATGTCCTTGTAGTGATAAATAATGGATTTGTGTATTGTTATCCAAACCCACCCACCCCCCACCCACCCCACTTTTACCAAATTCTGGGTAATTCACTCAGGTTTGTTTATAAGATCTGCTGTTGCTTAACGTTACTCTCTGGCAGCCTCACTAGTAATGTAGGTAAAGCCCAGCAGGGGTCGCTGTGCCCCAGGGAGGGAAGATTAAATTACACACACACTTTCCGGCTACTTTGGAACCCTTCCTATTCAGGTGAGCATGACACAAGAGATGGAAAATATGTTTCAGAAACAGCAGGGAAAGATGGAGGGATCTTCACCTATTATAACAGTTCTGTGTGAAAAGGGATTACACTGCAAAGATAGGCATCTAGTACAGGGATTTCAAACTGGCAGCCCAAGGGCCGGATGCGTCACGTTTAGGCCACGCCCACCCCAGCTCTGGGGGAAAACGTTACGATACATCACGTGACAGCAATGTGACACCGCAAGTTGGACACCCATGATCTAGTACAAGCCACATTGATAAGCTGTCATTGCCTTTTATGATGTCACTGGCATCATGATGTCATTGTACATGGCGATTTCATGGTACAAATTACTTAAGTTACACGAATTGCACAATATCATAGTGATGCTTACAATGTCACTCCTCACTGGTTTGCTCTTCACCAACAAAAGCCCATGTGGATTTTTCAGGCCCTTATTCAACATTAAAAAGGCTTTACCTATGGTCTTTTGTCCAATCTGGACAAGCAGTTGAATGTTGCATAGTTTTAAAGCTCAGAAATTTCTTGGAGCCTTAAACATATTGCAAATGTGCTTTAAATCAGGGGTCTCCAACCTTGGCAACTTTAAGACTGGTGGATTTCAACTCCCAGAATTTAGTTAGTTAGTTTCTGAATGTTTTATTATCAGGCCAGGTAACATCTTCTGCAGAGTTTAGGGGATGTCAGTGTCTGTGTTCTACTGTTTATAAAGTCTCCAGGTGTGTCAAGTGAGGATCTTGCGATGGGTCAGCTGTGAGCAGTGGTGGGTTGCTCCTGGTTCTGTCTGGTTCTATAGAACTGGTAGTAAATCGGCGGGAGGCTCCGCCTACCCGCCCAGACGTTATAAATGACGAACTGCGCATACGCAGAAGCGCACGCGGCTCTGTTGCGAACCAATAGTAAAGATAAATAGAACCCACCCCTGGCTGTGAGTCATCAGTGAGTCTTGTGATGGGTCTTGAGATAAGGAGGTTACATGTGTAAAGAAGCAAAATAATATTGGGTGAAAATACCAACATGGTTAGAGGGAATGCTACAGCAACATATAGAGTTAAAACCAGAGATATTCTTATTGGGAATTGTACCAGAGAAATATAGTAAAGAAGATACATATTTGATTATTCATATAATAACAGCAGCTAGAATTGTATTTGCACAAAACTGGAAAGCAGATAAAATCCCGTTGGAAGGAGGAATTGTAAAGAAAATTTTAGAATGTGCAGAAATGAATAGATTAACATTGAGAATAAAAGATAAAGAGGAGTCAATTATTTCAAGACATGGAATAAATTTTATGATTGGTTAGAAAAGACATACGAATAAGGATATAGAGATAAAATAGATAGAGAATAGATGGGAGAAAACAATTAGAAAAATAGATACCCAGATGATGTCAAGTAAAAGGAGAAAGGGGAGGGGGGTAAAAGGGAAAAAAAGTGAGATATTATAAAAATGTACGCAAATGATGAAATAAAAATAAATAATAATTGAATAAGAAATTGAAATGCGAATAAAGATAATTAGAAAATTGGGGCTACTTGAATACCACTTTAGATTGAACTGAAAAGGGAAACAACAGGAGAGAGGGGAAGGAGTAGAGAGAGAGGAAGGGAGAGGAGAGGAGAGGAGAGGAGAGGAGAGGAGAGGAGAGGAGAGGAGAGGAGAGGAGAGGAGAGGAGAGGAGAAAGAAGAAAGGGGAAAGGAGAGGAAAAAAGGGAGAGGAAAGAGAAGTAGAGGAAAAGATTAGAAGAGGGGAAGAAGAGAGGAGTGGGGGAAGAGAAGGGGAAGTAGGAAAGAGAAGGAGAGAAAGAATGAAGGAGAAAAGGAGAAAAGAGAGGAAGGAAGAGAAGGAGAGGAGAAAAAGAAAGGTTGGAGTAAAGGTAAAGGATAAAAGAGCAGTCCTGAAAAAATAAAAATGAAAAATGAAAGTTAAAAGAAAA